>NW_027532172.1:2857774-2910410 GCF_008692635.1 Crocuta crocuta | reverse complement strand
AGGGAGCCGCGGTGGGGCCGAGGGCACCCTCCGGCGTTAGGCTTGGATTTCCCAGGGACCTGTCCTTGGTCGTACTGTGTGGCTGCTGTTAGAATTAACTCTCCACGACCCGGCAGTTTCAGTCCTTGCTAGAGTGTTGTCCAGCTTCGGCTCCCTCCGGGAGTTTGTTAAAAATGCCCAATCCAGGCCCCGCCCAACAGCCACTTAATTAGAATCTGCATTTCAACAGGAGCCCCAGGAGATTCACCGGCACCTTGCAGTTTGAGAGGCGCAAAGTGGCAAGACTCCTCAGCAGAGGGCGCTAGAGACCTCCGCGACTCGGAAGACGGGGCGGGGGCTCGGGTTCGGGTTTTCTGACCAATCAAAAGGCGCAGGTGGATAGGCGCTCATCGAAGTATTTTGATTACAGAGTAAATCATCCATAATCGCACCACTCAGATAACCAGGATTAACAGTACTTCTGATTTCCTATGCACTTAAATGTTTAAAATCTTTTTGTGTAAAAAGTAGTACACGTCTTTGAAAGAGAAGTGTTGAAGTGCATAAAGGACGACTCCACCCTCCAGGAAAATCATTGTTATTAGAGTGCTTCCTATGCATAGTTTTATATATAGCACATGTTAAGAAACAGCTTATGTAATTTGTATGGGCCTTTTTTATTTAGTATGATTTCACACAGAACTGTTCAGTAGCATTTTTTTTTTCCCATTCAGAAAGTTTTCGTGGAAGTCCTTCCTTGCCACCCTCTCTCACAGGGGGGTTTTGTGGCTCAAATTAAGGCATGGATAAGCCTGGTAACTGCTCTTTATAGGCCGAATTGTGTCCCCCCAAAAAGATACGTTTAAGTCTTAATCCTCCACACCTGTGAATGTTACCTTAATTGGAAACGGGGTCCATTGCGGATGTGACCAAATTAAGAAGTCTTTAGTATCAGCCCTAATTTCACTGGGGTCCTTGTAAGAGCCAGAGACACAGGGAGAAGACTATGTGACAAGGGCCGCAAACTGGAGTGAAGGAATGCCGGGGGCTGCTGTCACTACCACCATCTAAGGAGAAAGGCGCGGAACAGGTGCTCCCAGGAGCTCTCAGGAAGAACAGGCTTGCAACACCTTGACTTCGGACTTCTAGCCTCCAGAAACTGTGAGAGTCTGTTTGTAGCCCCAGCTTGTGGTCATTTGTTCCAGCAGCGCCCAGACATTCCTATAGGTGGGTGAGGTGAGACCCCAGCGTCTTTAGTACCAGCTTCAATATCCCCGCCCTTCTCCACCTTTAGGGCGCTCTTTACCTTACAAGGAATTTTAAGTAATCTCTCCCCCCAGCATGGGGCTTGAACTCACAACCCCAAGACCAAGAGTCATGCTCCACCAGCTGAGCCCGCCAGGCTCATTGGCTTTTAGTTCCTTTTCTGTTTCTGGGGGTTTTTAATTTCTCCTTGAGAATTCAACTATGCATTAAGTTTTAAAATTGTTTTTCCTCAGCTTTATTGAGGTATAAGCTACAAACCATAAAATGAAACCAATTTGAATATAGTTTAATTTTTAGTAAATTTAGAGAGCTGTGCAATCATCACCACAGACCAAAACATTTCCCCTCTATCAGAAAGTTCCCTCCTGTCCATATGGCCACGTGCTCCCATCCCCAGCCACAAGTAACCATGGGTTAGTTTTCTCCCTCTCCAATATTGCCTTTTCTGGATGTTTCACATAAATGGAATCATACAATATGTGACCTCTTGGATCTGTCTTCCTTCACTTTCTGAGGTTCCTTATGTCGTGGCATTAGTCAGTTTGCCTCTATATTGCTGAGTATCGTGTTCTATTATATGTAACAAACGCTCAGCACCATGAGGCATTCGGAGACCGTTTCCGTGATGAGCCACTGCACTACCACCAGGCTGGCCACGGTAAGAAACCTGACCAGAACAAGGGCTGAGGATGTGGAGAAACCGAACGCCCTGCTGGCGGGCACGTAGATGGTGCAAGCAAATAGCGCATCGGGAAAAGTAAAGTGGCGTCTCAAAAAGCTAAACACAAACTTAGCAGCAGTTCCACTCGTCCATGTCTGCTCAACAAACAGGAAACGGAAGTCCCCACCCAGCCTGCTACACAAGTATTTATAGCAGCATTATTCGGTGTAGCCCCAAACTGCCAACGGCTCAGATGTCCATCAGATGGTGAGTAAATAAAATGTGGCCTTAGCCTTTCAGTGGAATATGAGTCCCAACATATGACTGAATGAAGTGCTATGACACCAAAGTTCCTGGAGGGCGGCGGGTTTTGTTTGCTCTGATCACTGATGACCAGCGCAGGGCGGAAGATGGGCGCTCGTTAAGTACAAGTTGAACAAAAAGCCTTTAATTTAGCTCTCCAAAATGAACAATGTAAATCACTTTACTAAACTGTTTGTATTTAAGGGATTTTATTACGTTTAGAAAACTGGCCATATTTACAGTCATAAAAAAAAATGCTCACGAGAATAAAGTAGGAATACAAAAAAATAACCTATATTAACCAAGTTTGCCTTTCATACATGCTACGCAGACATTAACCTCATGGCAAGTTCTGAAACCACCGCATACTGTGAGAGCTTCTGCTACAGGCCCCCGAGGAGAGTATGACAGTATCTGAGGAAGAAATAACCTGGCCAACACCCACTGCAAACCTTAGCTACAGGCTTTTATTTTAAAAAGGCAAAAGGTTTTCCAGTATTTACAGTCGATTTTAAAGCTCTGACATGGGGTGGTAACTTCAAACAAAAGACTGCCCCCTGCCACGGGCTATGTGTGGATGCAGAACTAGAGCGACGGCCCCGCCGCCCCACACGAAGGAATCCTGCTCCTTAAATTCAGCTCTGTTAAATGCGCATGCGTAGGCCTTACTTTTGCAAGAGGAAAGAAAATCTCCAAAGAGGTGACGCGTACATAGTTGACCAAGATCCTTACGATTCACTTCTTTTCTTTTCTTTTAAAAATACATTTTCAGCACGCAACTTTTCGGTCTCCTAGGGAGCAAATTTTTTAAAAAAGAAAAAGAAAAAAGAGATTCAGGCTCTGGTGCTTACAGGAAGATATTCTTTGCATTCATTAAGTTTGTATGTCAAATTAAGACTACAGTTTTCAATTTGTAAGCTACTAAATGTTAAACAAGAAGCTGGTGTGTAAGAGTGTGATAACAGACTGAAGTATGCTCGGAATGACAATGACTGATTTTTTTAGTTCAGTAAGTTCCCCCAAAAAAGCAGTAAAGTGATTCAATGATTAAACTTTAACTACACAATCATTCTAAAACCACACTGAGTTTCTGCAGAATAATTTCCAGAGCTTACCTCAGCGAGCCTGACATTTTCCTTCTTCAGCCGCACCACGTACTGAATCTTCTGATGGAGGTTCTGGTGACCCACCAACTTGCCATTTTCCTCCGCAAGACTCTCTACCTGCTTCCTCAGCATTTCCATCTCCTGCAGGCAGATCAATCCAGGGAGGAGAAAATGAACTGCTCTTAATTTTTCTTTTACAATAACTATTTCATGCCTTCCGAGAGAACAGGGCGTTAGAGGGCCCAGGTTCCCGGCTTTCATGACCAGACGTCTCCGCAGACGCTAGAGCAGCTCTGACCCACAGGACACCCAATCACACACGTATCCTACTACATGCAAAAAAAACCCCAACACACAAATGCACCTGGAATATTTTCTCCTTTTCTTCATACAGTTCTTCCAGCTTTGATCTCAGTTGTTCCTTTTCTTGGAATGCTTTAGATTCCAAAGTTCGGGTTCGTTCAACCTCCTCAGCCATTCTGAGGCAGTCCATCTCTTTGTTCTGAAGGGCGCTCTGGACTTCTTCGAGGCTGTAGCAACAAATATCACTTTGTGGCATTCCAAAAGAACATAATCACAACAGTATTCAAATTAGACATTTTTCACCCAAGCCCAGAATTTTGATTTGAAAGCGTCAAGAGTTATCCAGCCCTCCCCTACCGACGACAGCGGTAAAGTGTCCTGAGTTACCCAGCCCTCCCCAACCCTCCCCTTCTGATGGCAGGGGACAGCAGGGGCTGCAGATGTGCTTTGTTGTTGTTCCTTTACTAAAACCTTTCATTTTGGAAAATTCCTCAAACCATTTTAAAAAAATTTTTTAATGTTTTATTTATTTCTGTGTGTGTGTGAGAGAGAGACAGAGAGAGAGAGAGAGAGCGAGCAAGCGAGCGTGAGCAGGGGAGGGTCAGAGAGAGAGGGAGACACAGAATCCGAAGCAGGCTCCAGGCTCTGAGCTGTCAGCACAGAGCCCGACATGGGGCTCGAACCCACGAACTGTGAGATCATGACCTGAGCTGAAGTCGGATGCCCAACCAACTGAGCCACCCAGGCGCCCCTCAAACCATTTTTTAAATAGTGAACATTTAGAAGGGCAACTTTTGGATTCAGCCCACTGGAGCAAGTGCAATTTAAGTATTATTACAGACTGCATGGTTTATTTAATGCCCCATATCTTAGTTCTTTCTTTTTATATTTATTCATTTTTTGAGAGAGAGAGCACGAGCAAAGGAGGGGCAGAGAGAGGGGGAAACACAGAATCTGAGCTGTCAGCACAGAGCCCGACATGGGGCTCGAACCCACGAACTGTGAGATCATGACCTGAGCTGAAGTCGGATGCCCAACCAACTGAGCCACCCAGGCGCCCCTATTTATTCATTTTTTGAGAGAGAGAGCACGAGCAAAGGAGGGGCAGAGAGAGGGGGAAACACAGAATCTGAGCTGTCAGCACAGAGACCGACACAGGGCCTGAACTCATGAACTGGAGATCATGACCTGAGCCCAAGTTGGACGCTTAACTGACTAAGCCACCCAGGTGCCCCTGTCTTAATCTTTTCTAATTCCAAAAACTGGTTCTCAGACCATGGGATGTTAGTCGTTTCTTCAAGGATGTGCTACTTAGAATTTATATACTTTACACAACTATCAATTGAAAAGCAATATGAGGAACAAAGTTATCATGGAGTTATATAGAATTTCACTGTTTTAATAAAATTGTGTGACTCCTAGAAGCTTCCTGAAACAAATACTTTTTATTGTATCTTTATGCATATGGACTAGGAGGATTATTTAATGACATAATACTCAGAATTTAATATACCATTTAAGGCCAACTAATTTCAGGAGCAGTGTTTTCAGCCTACATTCTGTGGCACCTCAGAAGAATAGCATGGGGCGGAGAGCACAGACATTTCCCCAATTCACTTGGAGCTGTTCTCCATTTGTCTTGTGGATTTTGTTCCAGTCTGATGAAGAGGTTCCGTGGCATGGCAGACCTGCTGCTAACCCAAGGGCCATTCCCTTACTTCTTTGCTTATAAGAACTCACTTATAAGGGAAAAAAAGGAGAAGCACACCCAGGTGGTAAAATATAACTGGTCTAAGCTGAGCATGGTTATCGTCACCCCACTGCCAGACACTGATGCCTCAGCTTGCCAGAAGTGTTCATTCTGGCCATGAAGCTCAGGCTGATTCTTGGGAGCTACAAGGCGTTTCTTCCCCCTGACAAACGAAAGCCCCTCCCCCCCCTTTTTTTTATTTATTTCTGAGAGAGACAGAGAGAGAGAGCGTGTGAGCAGAGGAGGTTCAGAGAGAGAAGGAGATACAGAATCTGAAACAGGCTCTAAGCTCTGAGCTAGCTGTCAGCACAGAGCCCGATGCAGGGCTTAAACCCACAAACCGCGAGATCATGAACTGAGCCGAAGTCAGATGCTTAACTGACTGAGCCACCCAGGTGCCCCAAAAAAGCCCTTTTGAACCCACCTCACCGCAAGCTGTGATCCTCTCTCTTGTTTATGACATTTGGGGTTATGGCAGCCATCTTGTGGTATGGAGGCCACAAGCAACGGTGCCAAAAGCAAAAGAATGGGAAGGGTATGTGTCCCTGATGGCATTATTGAGTCAACGCACCTCCAGACTACCTGTGGTATGAAATTAAACATCTCCTGCCTACACCACCGTGAGCTGGAAATTAATTTCCCTATAACTTTCTAAAGGCTCTCAACGTACACAAATAGATAATAACATTACGGTGAAAAGCACTGCTGTGGGGTTGGGACCGATAAAACCGGGTGTGCCATTTTCCAGCATGTGCTTGTCTCGCACACAGTATCCTGTAGAGACAATGTATCACTCGAGCCTCTTGGTTGCTAGATCATGAAATAAATCCATGCCAACTTAGAGAGCTTTTATTCTTTTTGCCAGAAGGTCTAAAATGGCTATTATTACTCAAATAGCCACAGTTCTACAAACTATACCTGGATTCTCATAGACCCCATAAGTGATCGGTGTTCCTATCCTAGCTCTACAACAAACTCTGCCAGCCAGGCCCTGAACTGTACGTATGAGCCAAGTACGGGATGAGCTCTGTCCCACATCCACACTTTGGTGCTGTAAACCACATGACTCAACCACAGGGTAACAACTCTTGCACAGGCAGGTGGTCTTCGTCAGCTGATCATTAAAAAGAATTTTTATCAATAAAGAATTTTTGATGTACTAACTTGGACGGAGCTCAAATAACTGTATGACAGGATTCTAACAAAATTCCTTCTGTGGCCATATACTTAATACGTGAATAGGATTTCTCTGCACACATAGCTATAAAAACAGAAAGTAGGAATAGAATTGATACTGCATATGGTCTCATTCCAGAATGAAGTATAATGGAAAAATGAGCTAACTGACGCAAGAACACTAAGATAAAATGCATTGGGATATTGCATTTCCAGCCAAATTTTAGTAGGTATAATAATTATTTATAAAAACATATAACAAATGTAGGATACTGTGATTAATCACTGTAATGAATACTCAATCCAGAAAAAAGATAGCACTAAAGCCATATGAATACAAGAAACTTTTACAAATTCTTTCCTATTTATATACTTATTTCTGTTGCCAAGCTATATGATAGGGTACAAAAAATTTTCCAAACAGTGTATTAAATTAGGATACCATTCTGTGTGGGTATGGAATGGAAATTCAGTCTGAAAGAAAAAGGAACAATGTACAACTTTAGGTTTGGGAATTTGTTACTGCACTGCTAACTGGAGAGAAAGTAGCAAGTCAGTGGATACTTTTAAAAGAACACCACCAGAGCTTTATTTCTATGGCCAGTTCAAGGTGAGACTTGATAGGACAATATCCGGAACAAAACTGGAGACGTGTCAGAAGCAGGATTCGAACCTACACCCCCATGCAGAGACCAGAAGTGCCAACCAGGAGAAGCAGGAACTTGAGGCTGGTGCCTGAGACCACCTGGCCATTGTGACACCAAGAACTTTATTCCTAAATGGCGTGATTTTCAGTATGTGGGAACTTCTGTTCTTTGCCTCAATTTAAACTTTCAATGAAAAATTTTAGATGTAAAATCAACTCCAAAAATGTACAAGAGGGTATATGATGCTCCAAAAATCACGTAGGAGGTATACATAACAATGTTATATATGAAATACAGTGAAAATGTTTGAGGACCTCTGTTCTGGATGAATACCTATTTAGAGTGCACTATCTTTCTAACGTTTTACCATTTTATTTGTTAACCCCAACCAGTTTACTTATTTTGAACCTCAGAGAGCATACAGTATATCTTGTTCATCAAAGAATGAGGCAGTTTATAAGATTACATAAATTAATAGGAAAACCACATGAATAAATTAAAAACCCTGTTTACAGAACACATGTAAAAAGACCCAAAGTCAAGACCGGAAGAAATCAAGAGTATTGATCTGTGGGTCTCAGGGGGTCTTCAAGGTTTTAAGTCAGAGGAAACCAGGTGGGGTGAAAGAGTAACCTGGTCAGTTATACTGCTCTCACCATCCAGGAGGAGACAGTTCATCAATTCCTCAAGAGAAACTAAGCCTTTCCTGACACTTCTTTAAGAAGTTTTTTGGCTTCACGTGAGGAACCCCGCGAGCAGGTGGGGCTTAGGAAAACAATGAGGTATGCACCTCTTGTGTCCACATACTACTGCAGAAGGAAAGAAGCTACCTACCCTGTGGACACAGGAAGTACCTCTTCCCTGAGAGAAGAAAGAAAAGACCAATAAGAGCCTGAATTATGAAACAGTGTACTTACTCTGCTTTCATTTTCAGCATCTCTTCAACTAATTTATTCTGTAATAAGAGAAAAAGACAAAGATGGCTTAAGTTCTTACTGTTGCTAAGAAAAAGACCGAAGGTAAGCAGTTCATCTCCCTCATGATAATGAAATTAAACCAACATCTTTTTCCACTATCCCAACTGTGCACCCATAAAGGGGGTACGTGTCTCTAAGACTTCATGAACTGTGCCCTGGGAGACCTCACAAAGACGCCCGGTACTTACTTCGATTCTAAATGCAAAACTCTGTGTGAGGACACCCGAGCAGTAGACTAACCATGGGAACATGAAGACAAATTCACTCTCAATTATGTGACGTCTAAATACTGATGGTATCAATCTTAACAGTGGGAATACAGAAAAGACAGAAGTTTCAAAAGTAAAATGGTTTCTAAAAAACATATAACCACAAATGCTCAGTATAAAAGCATTTCTTGGACAAGAAAAACAACTATTACGTTAAAAAAAAATCATACTTTAGCAAGTCTTTCTTTGATCATTTCTTCTTGTTCATTCTTCAGCTGTTGATGACCTGGATGATTCTGTTTGCTGCACAGACAAGAAAGAGAGGATGGGAAACACTGATAAGCATATTCAAGTAGCAATCTCATATCTACCGTATGCAGCAATGACAAGCTTTTCTGTAATGAAAAGCTAACTCTAACTCTGGTGACTAGGTCAAGTTAGCACAGTTCACAGATGTGACTGGTATATGGGGATGAAATAAGGCACCTCCCCTGAATTCAGGATGCCCTGCATTAAAAAAAATGAGGTGAACAGAGCAAGGGAATCTAATCAAGGCTTGGCTGAAAGTAAAGTAGAAATTTAGCCAAGAGTGGTATCTTAATGAAGATCAAATGTGAGCAAAGGGGGCTGAGAGCTGCGTGGGCCAGAAGCCTGGTGATCAGCGAGGGGAGGGGGGTGGTGCACATCTCTGGGTATGGGGAGGGGTTCCTTGGGCCAGCCTGGCACTGGAGCCTCGATGCCCCATTTGCTTGGATTGCATGGTCAGCTGGCAATTTTCTGATGACACTCTGGCATCCCATGTATGCTGACACCAGGAAGGGGATTCCCTGAGCACCAGACATAAATCTCTTTCACGGAAAAGGAATGCTCCTCTATATAAAGAAAACTACATTCTGGACGATGCATCATTATCATGTGAATTTGATTACTGTGAGTCCATTCTCTGTGAACTTGACAAGGGCAGGATCATAAACTGAGTGTCTGTGGGCAGTCCCTGGACCAGGGGGACATCCCCCAAGAAGAACCTGCCTGAAGGCCACAGGCTCCTCAGCGGTGAGGAAAAGATCATTTCTTAAAGGAAAACAGAAGCGCCAGTACTTTCTTGCACTTAATAAATCTGGCAGCTGAGACAGAAACAATAATGAGACCTCAGTGAGGAAAAGGCCCCAAATCATTACAGAAGTGTTTTCTACGCTCTAATCTAAAAGTGGGTAAACTTTTTCCTGCCCAGGGCCAGACACCATATTCTAGGCTCTGGGAGCTGTGGGGTCTGGGACATGGCTATTCCACGTGGTTGCTACGATGCAAAAGCAGCCACAGCAGTATTTAAATCAAACAGCATGACTATGACCCAATGACACTGTCTTTACCAAAAGCACCGTGAGCTAGATCCGACCCCAGAGTTGCAGATTTCTCCTGCTCTAATCTTTCAGGAAGGAGCTTCTTACCTTCATAAGGGACATTTGTCTATTAAATAAAGTATTTTTGAACTGTGATGTTATAAATGGGCTAGAAACATTCTATCTTCCATGCTCAAACTAGCTCTTGATAAAAGACAATGTACCAAGTACAATGCTTTTCTTTATGGGGGAGGAGGGCTGGTGGGGAGCATGTGGAAACCAGGTGGCCAGGCTGTGGACTACCTGCATTGGAATCACCTGGAAAGGGAAGTGAA
Organism: Crocuta crocuta; assembly: GCF_008692635.1. NCBI lineage: Eukaryota > Metazoa > Chordata > Mammalia > Carnivora > Hyaenidae > Crocuta > Crocuta crocuta. Next base: position 2,900,358 of record NW_027532172.1, on the reverse strand, counting down.
ATCCCGGGAGGGCTGCTACTAAAAAGAGCATCTCAGATGCTCACTGAAGCCTGAAGAAGCATTTAGGGAAAGACCGTCAGTACCGCCACCACTACATCCTCCAGTGTCTGTTGTCTGAGTTAGGTTTCAGACAGTGCATCTCAGGGCCACTTCCGGACAGGGAAGGGGAGCTGCCGGAGGGGAGAGCGTCTGCCCGAGACAGCAGAACAGCAGGGACCCCTAGTCTGGGAAGCTGCATTCAGTGTGTGCCTCCATCCCAAATGGGACCTCCCTCTGCTTCACTTCCACTTGCTGTAGGATTTTCCTGGCCGCCCTCATCTCTAAGGCCTCACTCAGAAAGTTCACCGAAGGGCAGGACCATAATTCTACTTCGTATACCTAATATCTGCCATTTATTGAGTGACTCCCTTCTGCCAACCACTGTAACCAGCACTTTATACACATTATTTTTGGTCGTTACAACACCTTGTGAGAGAACTATCATTTTCCTCATTTTATGGCTAAGGAACCTAAGGCACTAGAAGTTAAAAACTGAGCCGAAAGTCACAGGACTTTCAAGTGTCAGCGATAGGACGAAGCCTAGCTGCCTGGGACACACTGCCGTGTCATTAGCAAATACAACTAGAAAGGGCCTTAGCAGAAGGCAAACCACCTGCACAGAGATATCCAGACTCGAAGGAACGGTCCCCAGTAAAGCTCCTTCCTGCGCAGGAGCATCCCCTGGACCGTGAGTCGTGAAGCCAAAGCAACTGGTAGGAAATCCTCCCTTTTTCTGCTGGACCCTCTCGAACCTTCTCTTTTGCTTCTCCACCCGCCCCTCCTTTTCGTAAAATAGAAGTAGACAGTTTGGTTCAAATTTCTGGTTTGAAATTCATTTCAATAGCTCTACAACAATGCAAAGGTTAACGCTTTCTCACCTCTTGTGCTTTTCCCCTTCGAGATCATCCAGCTGCCTTTGCAGGAGCCAGTTTCTCTCTCTTAGCTGCTCAGCCTCCAGGCGGACGTTTTCCATTTCACACAACTGCTCCTAAGAAGACATCAAATCATGTCTTGTCAGAAAACACATTGTAGTAGGTGTTATTTTGCCTCCCAAGTGAGACCCATATTCACCTTGAAAGCCCCTTCCTATGCACAAAACACTGTACTGGGTATCACGGGGTAACAAGCAAACTATGACCAGCTTTGGGGGATTTTCGTGCCCACAGTGTGTTAAACACAGACCCTTATCAATAGCACACAATTCATCAAGATGCCTTTATGAAAAAAAATGACCACAAGTCCCTACTTTGGTAAATTTTCTATTTGATTCTATTTAATAATAAATTCTGATTTAAAAAACCTGACATAGGGAAAAGAGTCAATAATGCTGTAAGATCAGTGTATGGCGACAGACGGGAAGTACCCTTGCAGCGAGCACAGTGTAATGGACGGAACTGACGAATCACTCTGTTGGATAAAGGGGACAACTGATGTGCCACAGCCATCAAACTCTTGAGGTGGGCTCGAATTTGAAAGTCACGGGTATGACCATCCAGAAGAAATAAGTGCTTGTCTGCAAGGAGCGTCCTTTTTTATTTACTTCTCCTTGTCCATTGTCTGACCTCTTTCAACCTGACCCACTTTCTTCTGAGTACTCGAATCATGCCAATCTGGGTAGCAGCCACATTCCTCAGCACACCGAGAGCTGACCTACATAAAAAGGCAAGAAATGACCCTTCCACGAGGAACAGAGCTTGAAAGACTATGTATACTTCCCATCACTTGGGTACGGGGAGCTAATTTTGTTCCTGAACAAAACCTCACTGCAGAGCCAAGGCCTCGCAGCCTGAAAGTGATCTTCTGTGACGTCCCCCATCCAGTCCACCCACACCGTCCACACCTCCACACCAGGCACTCCGCCGCACACCTCCCTCCCCTCAATACTCCTCAAACCACACTCTCCCCACACAAAAGCACCATAACCCCAAGTTCCTGGGTAAAAAAAATAAAGCAGAAAGCAGTTTAAAGGAATGGCAAACAAGATCAATTTTAACGACCTTAGACAAAAGCAAATCTCTAGAATACATAGAGAATGCCTACAAATCATTTAGGGAAAGTCCAGAAAGAGAGGGGCGCCTGGGTGGCTTAGTCGGTTAAGCGTCCGACTTTCCCNAAAGATGCGCGAAGGATACAGGTCAGAGAAACAGAGGAACAAAAGATGCTCCATCTCATTCCTAAGGAGAAAAATACGAATTTACAACTGTAGCAAGAGAGCGTGCTTTAGCTATGAAACTGGCAAGGGCCTAAGTCAGGTGGCACTGTGGTCAGAGTAGCTGGCACAGCCTGTGTTTGGTACCATCATAACAACAGGGAGACAATGCTCGCAGACTTGGTTATCCATGGGAAAGTGGCTACCATGGGGGCCCGGGGCGGGGTGGGGGGGAGCCTGTCAGCTGGCAGCCTGGAGTCCGTGGGGAGAGGAAGGCTTTTTTGTCTGCCCTTTAGTTTTGTGCCTTTTGAATTCTGTACCTTCAGTGACCATGAAAGATACTGTTTCTTTTGTTGATTCTGGATACTGTTTATTTTAAAAGATTTTTTTTTGAAAAAAATTATCCAGTTACCTTCATTCTGAGGATTTCGGCATTTTTGACTTCTCTGTCTTCGTTTAGCTTTGAGACGAGGTGCTGCAGAGAAACCTTAGACGCTCTTCCATCTTCTATCTCCTGTTCTTGGGTTTCCAGGAGTTTTGCCAAATGTGTTTGAAAGTGAGGTGGTGTTTTAGGGCTCTAAAATAAAATTAAATTCCATCTAAATGTTCGATTGATATTGTATAAAGATTTCATTTCAAACATAGATGCCTTGCCCACAGAAAACGCTTAGTTATTCAGCCTGTTATCTAATTCCTGTGCAAGTGAAACAAATAAAATGCCGATACCTTTTTATCAAGTAAAAAGCAGAAAAGGTACTGGCGAAAATCTCTTTCTATAGAAATACAAACCTACAGTCTTAGTGATTTCCACACTTTTATCCCTCATGAAACTGGTCCGTCTCCCCAGAGAACACCCCTTTTGTGACAGGCACCTGAGGATGCTCGGCAGCAAAATCCATTACGTGTTCGAGCTGTCTCATTTTGAAGTTATATTCGTTCTTTTTCTGTTCTACTTCCTCTTTCTTCTGGTTTAGCTGGGAAAATTGAACAGATGGAAGACGGCGAGTTAGAACATCATATGGGACACATGGTCCAGTTAGAACACACGAGCTTCCCAAGGTGTGAGGATACAGACTTTTCACATTATTTCCTCAGGACTTCATTAATAACTTGAAAAGCAGGGAGGTATCAAAACCAACCCAAACCACGGCAATGTTCACAGTCCTCAGCGGTCAACCCTGTGGCTGCTGTTCATGCCCAAGGACCTTGGTTGCTGCTAAAACCTTCCCCTCCCCCTCTCTCCCACAGACTTATTTACATCTTTTTAAAAAACTTTTTTTTAAATGTTTATTTTGAGAGAGAATGGGAGACAACATGAGTGGAGGAGGCGCAGAGGGAGAGGGAGAATCTCAAGCAGGCTCCACACTCAGCATGGCATCCGACGTGGAGCTCAATCTCACACTAGTGATCACGACCTGAGCTGAAATCAAAGAGTTGGACACTTAACTGACGGAGCCACCCAGGAGCTCCTAAAAAATCTTTTTAAAGCTTCACTGGTAGTCAAAGGGTCATTTGAGGAAAATAAAATGTAAAACAACGGCCAGAAAGAGGATAAAAGTCAGCCGTAACCTTGCCCCAGAGGTTGGAAGTTGCCGGCACACGTCAGGGGGCCGAGGCGGGCAGAGGCGGCCGCGCAGCCGGGAAGCATGTGGGCAGCCCGCGGCCGTTCGGAGCCCACCGCGCAGCCTGACCACCGAAGCGCCCTGCCGCCTACGGACAAGGGGCCGCAGCTCCGGACCTCACCTGCTGCCGAAGTTCTTGGATCAGGGCCTCCTTCTTGGTCATCTCCTCCTGGGAGGACTGCAGCATCTCCGAGTGCTTCTTCGAGGCCTCGGTGAGCTTGTTCAGCTGCTCGGTGGCGTGAGCCAGGTCCTCGCAGAGCATGTCCTTCTGTCGGGGGACGAACCCCACAAGGGAAGATTGCTTTCTTAATTGTATAGTCCACCAAGGATTTGCAGATCACTACTATGTGCAAATTGCAAAAGGTTAAGAAAGTTTTAAGTGAGAACTTTCACTTGTTTTCGCTTATGTCCTAATCCAGTCCGAAGCAAACCAAGCAGGTAATATTTGTAAGAACAGGTCTAAAGAGAAACACTGCAGGAAATTCATACAGGTAATCCCAATTGGGGTTTAAGTGCATTCCACCCATTTCACCTAATACCGAACACTTCCCCTGACCCCCGGGATCTCAAAGCTGATCACTCCTTCCTTAGGAGGACTCCAGACACTGGTCTCTAGCTTACCTGCTCTCTGACCAATTGACTCTAGTCCTTTATACATTGGAAGGTAAATAGCTATAAGGATAAGTACCCCTCAGCCAGTTGGGGAGGGGCTGGGTAGTCACCAGATGGTGATCTATAGTCATAGACCATCAGAGCTTCAGGGGCGTAGCTTGATGGAAAGTGGCCGAGAGAATCTGAAGTCCTGTGGGCTGCATACATAATTCCTGTGTACATAGCATGTTATCTCTATCAAGTTTGAGCAGAATTTGCTTACTCTAACTTTCCAAATGTCCACGTACATTATGTACATGTACATATTAACTATATATGTTAGCATGTACAATACTGCATAGATAACAGGTATATGTATATATTAATATACACATCACATACAGTAATAATGTATGTACGTACATGTATATATGATATGATAAAAGTATGTGGAAAAATGTGATATGTCAGGCGTACATTCACACACACATATACTTATGTATCACACTTTTCCATGTATTCATTCTTTTATCATATCATTTTTCACTGGGTGGGCTCAATTTCACCTTATATATGCACCACAATTTAGCCCATCACTGAATGTTTTGGCTGATTTGAATTTTTCACTATTATATGCATTATATTCTCATACTTAGATTATTTCTTTAGGCTAATTTCTAATTTCCAAAAGTGCAAAAAAATGAAGGCTATGTAATACCAGACCACCTCCCTAAAGGCTGAACTTAAACTTCACAAATGTGAGTAATCACACTTCTCTGCAGATCTTCCTCAAATATTAATATTCACCAGCTGTAAGATCAAATGGTAACTTTGTGCTTAATTCGCATTGGTTTTATCGAGGTTTCTGGGCCACTACATTCTTCCTGGGGGGGCTGCTCATGCACCTTCCTGTGTCCATTCTCCACCAGAGTGTGTCTGTCTTTTCTTGAGTCTTTTGACCTAAGAGTTCTTCTATGGATTAAGGCAAGGACCCCTTTGTCATCAGTTCATTAGCTAATGAAGCCAGGAGATTAGTGAAAGTGGGAATGTGGGGGCGCCTGGGTGGCTCAGTCAGTTAAGTGTCCAACTTCGGCTCAGGTCATGATCTTAGGGTTTGTGGGTTCAAGCCCCACGCTGGGCTCTGTGCTGACAGCTAGCTCAGAGCCTGGAGCCTGCATCGGATTCTTTGTCTCCCTCTCTCTTTGACCTTCCTCTACTCATGCTGCCTCTCTCTCTCTCTCTCTCAGAAATAAATAAAACATTAAAAAAATGTGAAGTGACTGTGGGCTGATTCCCCTTGAATCTAAGATACTTCAATCTGCACGGTCACATTTATTTTTTAAGAGAAGAGTGAGAGAGACACAAGGAGACAAAGGGAGTAAGAAAAAGCTTGGAGGTGAGTTGTACTGAGCTCCCATCACTCAGCCACTCCCATTCACACAGCTAGGCTTCCCTTCGTACTCGGCAACAGGCAGTGTGGAACCGAAGACTCAGTCCCCATTTTATACTCCATACAAGACCTTAGGGTGTGTCTTTTGTGTGCGACTTTCCATTTCTTTTTTTTTTAATGTTTATTTATTTTGAGAGGGGTGGAGAGAAAGGCAGAGAGACAGGGAGACAGAGAATCCCAAGCAGGCTCTGCACTGTTAGTGCAGAGCCCAACCTGGGGCTCAATCTCACGAACTGTGAGGTCGTGACATGAGCTGAGATCAAGAGTCAGATTCTTAACCGACTGAGCCACCCAGGGGTCCCTAAATTTTTTTCTTAATTGAAGTATAGTTGACACTATGTACGGACTTTTCAACTCACCTCCTAAAAATACTGCCAGTTCCCTCAGACTGAGCAACTCACAAGGGGCCAGTCGGTGTCCTAAGCCCTTTCCAGGTGTCACCTCACTTCAGCTTCTCTTAAGCACTAGGCAGCAGTGTTATCTCTGCTCCAGAGACGTGATGAATAAGGCAGAGACAAATGTAACCTTCACAGCGGCACAGAGCCAGGACTCAGACTCCAAAGCGGTCCAATCACCCCACAGCCTGGGCCCTGACAGCTTATTACTCTCGCCGTGTGCTCCTGGGGCCCAGGCTGTACTTGCCTATGTTCACCTCTGTGCACTGTGTGTTAGCTTTGAGTCTTTTCTGGGGTACAGGAGGTTAGAAATACAGACTACCGGGTAAACCCGCCTTGCAGATCTATCCCCAAAGGTTCTAAAGCTCAAAACTAGCGTGTGCACATGTGTTTCACTTTTTCTCCATCTCAGAGGTACCCAGAACCATCTTCGTGGCTGTGGTTAGAGCCCTCGGTGCCCACCCCGACTGCTTCCTGCGCCACGGCACACGGCACTTGCGGCCCCCACAACTGCCAGCTGAACTTCGAAAGCACTGCTCAGTTCTAGCTCACCCAGTGCTCCCACCAGCACTTCTGGGCTCTGGCCTTATGGCCTTCGGCGTGGGCTTGAAGTTTACACTGCCTGGTTTTGTTAAAGATACAGCCAAGACTCCTGAAGACCCTCCTTGCACAGACTCCATCCGTCTTCACCTCAGCTCTCCCACCTCGAGCCTGACAGGCCCCACACACCGGGGCCGAGCTTCCCTCCCTAGCGAAGTCTGCTGCAGACACTATCTCCTCCGGGAAGCGCTCTGCCGCGTCCCTTTCCTGTGCTCTCCTTTCCTGTGCTCCCGGGTCATTCGTTACATCAAGATACATTTAACTCTTAAAGTAGATAGCATATTTTGAGGTAAGTAACAGTGTTTCAATCATTCTTCCAGGCAAAGAGGAATGGTAGGTGGGTTCAATAAACATTTGTGGTTTCTTTCATGGGTAGCCTAGTTTAGCAAGAAAACTGTACTTATAAAGCAACCACAGAGCGGTATATATGGCAGGTTACTATCTGTGTGAGAAAAGGAAAACTAAATGTGTATGGGATTTGCCTAAAATCTCTGGAAGTGGAGTGCCCGGGTGGCTCAGTTGGTTAAGCGGCCAACTTCAGCTCAGGTCATGATCTCATGATTCATGAGTTCGAGCCCCAAGTCAGGTTCTCTTCAGATCCTCTGTCCCCTTCTCTGCCCCTCCCCGACTCACACTCTCTGTCTCAAAAATAAAATTACAGGGGCTCCTGGGTGGCTCAGTCAGTTAAGCGTCTGACTTTCACTTAGGTCATGATCTCGCGGTTCGTGGGTTCAAGCCCCGCATCGGGCTCTGTGCTGACTGCCAGCTGAGAGCCTGGAGCCTATTTCAGAGTCTGTGTCTCCCTCTCTCTCTGACCCTCCCCTGCTCACGTTGTTTCTCTCTCTCTCTCCTAGAAATAAATAAAAATATTTTTAAAAAATAAATAAATAAAAAATAAAATAAAATAAAAAAAAAAGAAAAGTCTCTGGAAGGACACATGAGGGAATGTTTACTGCTTTATATAATTTGAATTTTGAACCATGTGACAGTACTGTTTGCTTATTTACTTATTTAATGAGAGAGAGAGAGAGAGAGAGAGGGAAGGAGGGAGAGAAAGAACATGGAGGGGAGGGGCAGAAGGAGAGAGAATCTTAAGCAGGCTCCACGCCCAACGCAGAGCCTGACTCAGGGCTCAATCTCACCACCTTGGGATCATGACCTGAGCCAAAATGGAGAGTTGGCCACTCAACTGACTGAGCCGCCCAGGCGCTCCAGTACTGCTTAATTTTAAAAAAGGTAAGTTTACATCACCAACAAAAAATTAAAACCTACTTTAGCAAAAACCTGCTTCAGCTGGTTAACCAGCTCTTTCTGTGCTCCGGGCTGCCACCACTCCACCAAGTAAATGCAGTGGCCACTCTGCTCCCCTTTGGGAAGAGGGTCAGTTACAGAAACTTACCAGGCGTCGGCACAAATGAATGCAAACCAACCAATCAGATAAAATATAACAATTTTAGTGTTACCTATTAATGGGCTAACTACCCTAAGGGAAAATGGCTCTAATTATGACTTATCCCTTTAAAAAGCTCTCTATTTCTTCATTAATAACCTCCACACCCACATACACATTTATTTATTTTTTTTTTTTAAATGTTTTTTTTTTTATTTATTTCTAAGAGAGAGAGAGAGAGAGAGAGAGAGAGAGAGACAGCATGAGCAGGGGAGGGTCAGAGAGAGAGGGAGTCACAGACTGAAACAGGCTCCAGGCTCTGAGCTGGCAGTCAGCACAGAGCCCGACGCGGGGCTCGAACCCACGAACCGCGAGATCATGACCTAAGCGAAAGTCGGACGCTTAACCGACTAAGCCACCCAGGTGCCCCCCACATACACATTTAAACATTGACAAAGAAAAAGGCAAAAACGAGTCAGGATGTGTTAACATATACCTCTATGTCCTCAGAGAGTATTCTCAGTCTAAGGGCTTCTTTCAGATCCAGAATCTCCACTTCCTGTTTCTTAATCAACACTTTGCTCTCTTCCTTGTCAGCCAAAGCAGAGTTGTGTTTGCACTGCGGAAAGAAAGTTGTGACAGCTGTCGGTTTTCTTGTGTTTATTTCTACATTAGGAGTCCGAGCTCCAAGGTGATGATGAGACTAACACAAATGGTTCAATACTTAATGGACGAACGAATGGAAGAAGTGCACGAGTGGTGAAGAGAAGTCAGAAAGTCCCAAAGGTACCAGTGAAAAACCACTCAGGCTTTCTTACTGTTGTTTGGTCATCTCTGTCCCCAATGTGGGGCTCAAACTCCCAACCTGGAGCCCAAGAGTCGCATGTTCCACCGGCTGAGCCAACCGGGTACCTCATCTTATTATCACACCTTTATAAGGAGGCTGCCTTCAGCAACAAATGTGAGAACAGCACCTTCCTTTTGTAGCAGAGGAATGACCACCGTGGACAAAAGCCTTCACCATGACCCGAGGTGAGGAGGAAGCACCAATAATCGACGTAGATATGCACAAGGTAGAAAGTAGTTACTTGTAGAAAATAGTTACTTGAGGAAACCAGAAAGTCCGATAATCACTCTGAACTTAACCAAAATGTATCGTTTTATCTGAAAGCAACTAAGGAACACCCTTATCACGGACCACAACCGGCCCGCTTCCGATCAGCAATTCCCAATCGGTGCACACAGAGCACTGATCCCGGGCCAGGGTGATTAGAGAGGGCAGCAGCAGGCACCTCCCCCCCGCCGCCCACAAAGTCAGCATATTAAAAGCTGTAAGTTCTGCAAACCCAGAAACTCTGCTGGACATTGACTAGTATTTCCAAACCTATTTGACCACAGAAATCTTTTTTTCTGGTGGAACATTTGATATACTTTTTTTCTTCAAATGTTTTATTTATTTCTGAGAGAGAGAGAGGGAGACAGTGTGAGCGGGGAGGGTCAGAGAGAGAGGGAGACACAGAATCTGAAGACAAGCTCCAGGCTCTGAGCTGTCAGCACAGAGCCCGACACGGGGCTTGATCCCACAAACTGTGAGATCATGACCTGAGCCGAAGTCGGACGCTTAATCGACTGAGCCGCCCAGGTGCCCCAACATTTGTTAAACTCTTGAGGAATCTGGGAAGTGTGCTCAAATGTGTTATCTCACCGGTGACGGAACTTACACTTATGTCCTTTAGTTCCTGCTTCAGGGTGTCTATAGTTTCTGTTTTCTCACACACCGACGTTCTCAGCTCCTGGACCTGGCTCATGAGGTCAGCTACAACTTCCTGACGAGGACAGAAACAATGTCTTTATACCAATGACATTAAGGAGGAGACCATTTTTAAACAACAGTTTACTTTTCCAAAAGACAACAGGAGAAGTCCATTTTGTTTCAGCAAAAAAATGTCACGTTACATTATTATCAGTTTGTATTTTAATGGCTTTTACCTTATTTTTATTTAATCATTTGCTTTGGTTTTTCTGGATGAATTACAGGTAGGCATATAAGGAATTTATACCTAATTTCACACTTGGACATACATATTTCATTTACTATCCTAGTTACAGTCAACACACCAGGAATCTGACAATTTGTACATGGCACTCAGAGTCAGTAAGAAGGGCTCACACTCACAGCAGCCTAGGAAAGAGGGGCGGGGTGGGTGTGTTTTAGAAACAATGCCATCAGGGGGCACCTGTGGGCCTCAGTCGGTTAAACATCTGACTCTTGCTTTTAGCTCATGTCATGATCTCATGGTTACTGGGGTCAAGCCTGCTTAAGATTCTCTCTCTCCCTCTCCTTCTGCTCCCACCCCAAAACAAAAAAAAATAATAATTATAAAAAAATAGTAATAAAAATAGAAACAGTGCCATCAGAAGTAGTAGAACAGCTTGCTCTTGAAGTTACATGGAGGATTAATCATAGAAGATCCCCTTCTCTGGCAACCTTGGAAGACGAACAAGGCCTAAGTGTCAACAGGAATGCCAGCTACCAGTCCCCCTGTGGGCAGGAGACCGGGACATGAAAGCCTCACTTGTAAAGAAAATGCAGAGACGCAGCTTCAGCCTCTACCGACCTTGTCAGCATCTCTAGACTTCTCCAGAGAACGGATTACTTTTTCGGTAGCATATAAACTCTCTTCCAGTTTCTGTACTTTTGCCATCTATGGGGAAAAGCAAATATTTTTAGAAAAAGAATTAAACTCCCAAATCAGCCACACACACATACAGGGAGGAAAAAAAGGAGTTGAAATCTCCTTTTCAGGGGCGCCTGGGTGGCTCAGTCAGTTGAGCATCCGACTCGGCTCAGGTCATGATCTCACGGTTCGTGGCTTGGAGCCCCACGTCAGGCTCTGTGCTGACAGCTCAGAGCCTGGATCCTGCTTCAGATTGTGTCTCCCTTTCTCTCTGACCCCACCCCCTGCCTTGCTCACGCTGTCTCCGTCTCAGAAATAAATAAAACATTAAAAAAAAAAAAAAGAAATCTTCTTTTCATATTGTACAGTGCTCACTAGGTAACACTTAAAGGGAGAGACTGGGTTAAAAGGCATGGATTTCGCGGTTCTCCGCCAGGGGGCCACCAACAAAGTATTATTATAGCCTTCTAGGAGTTAGAAAAACAAGAGCTCCAAAATAATACAACCAACCAAAAAGTCCATCCTTTCTTACAACCTATCTCTGACACCTGAGAGTTAAAGCCATGTTTATAACGCACCTCTCCAGACACCGGGACCAGGAGTTACAGACCTCAAAGGCTAGAATTAAGAGCACAGGTCACTCACCTGCTGCTCGCATTTGGCTATCTCCTTCTGTTTCTCCTGACGCACAACCTCAAGAACTTCTAAGATTTCTCTGGAAGAAAAGAATGATCTTTTTTACTCATGACTTCATCCAATGGAAACAGGAACTGAGTGCGTTTGTACAGAAGAGCTTCAGTGAACGGCTACGGAACTTTGGCACACGCTTGTCATCAGGCACTGCATTCTAGAAGTCAAGATCTGAACCCGTTTCTTCAACAAACTAAGGAGAACCCACCTTTGTGCTACGAGTTTCTTTTTCTTTGGAGCACTCAGGACTTGCTGACATAAGCATGTGTTTGTCACCTATCTCTCTGTTAGAATGTGAAACTCACGGGGACGGGGTATTTTGTTCCCTGTCTTATCTCTATATAAATATTCTGGCATTTACCGGAATAGTGCCCGGCTTGTTGGATATCACCTAGTGTCTGAACAACTAAACTGTTAACTGTTTCCCAGCTAGGATGTATGCCCACTAGATGTAACCACCTCCGTAGCCCCAGGCCTAGAAGAGAGGCTGAGTCATACTAAGAACTCTCAAAGTATCTGCTGAATAAACAAACACAACTTCCTCTCACTAAAGTAATGATCATCCTGCTGGCTGAGGCCAAGAGACTGACAGAGATCACCAAGGAAAAGAACCTGGAGAGACAGGCAAGAAGGATGATGGCATTCCATATTAAGGGACAAAAAGAAAAACAGCAGCTAGAAAAATAATAGTAGAGACAGAAATAAAAACCAGTCCCCACCTTTCAGTTATAAAAATACCAAGATTGGGGCGCCTGGGTGGCTCAGTTGGTTAAGCATCCAACTTTGGCTCAGCTCATGACCTTATGGTTCGTGGGTTTGAGCCCCATGTCGGGCTCTATGCTGACAGCTCAGAGCCTGGAGCCTGTTTCAGATTCTGTGTCTCCCTCTTTCTGCCCCTCCCCTGCTCACAGGTGCGCACGTGTACGTGCTCTCTCCCCTTCTCTCTCAAAAATAAACATTAAAAAAAAAAATACCGAGATTTATTTATACAAGGGCCTGAGTTCTGATCACCATCAACTGCTATGCATTTCAAAAGTAGCATAGCTACTTACTGAATGCTTTTGAAAAATTAAGTTGGTCTACATAGCCCAAATGAATCTGATATTCATTTTTTAAAAACAATGTTTTTAAAAAAAAATAACCTTACAGGGCATCGGCAATTAAAAGAAAAACAAAAACCAAACAACTCAAGATAAAGAATGTGGTAGTAAATGACATTCTAGTCAACTAATGAAAAAGATAAATAGCACTCACTTAGAACTGTTTTCTTTATCTTCTTCAAATTGTAATAATAATTTGTTATTGCGTTCTTTTTCTGCCTCAAAAAGCTCCACCAAATTCTAAAAGACAATGTTAGATTAGATGTTAAGTAACCGTCACTAGCAACGTGCAGTCAATAAATACTTTGAGTACCTTTTAGGCTGCCAGGCACTAGGGGCCAGTACAGGAAGTCAGAAGAGGTCAATAAAGAGGCCTTGCCCTGTGCTCCAGGGAACAATCACACATCCAGGACAAATTCATCAATAACCAATAATACCTTTCTTAACTTACATTCAGATCAGATTTCAGAGTTTCATTTTCATTTTTGCAGTTTTGGAGGTTTTTTGAAAGTTGGTCAATTTCAAACTTCATTACTTCTTGTAAGTTCTCATAGGAATCCTGTAGGCAGGCTTTGCTCTCAAGAAGCTTTTCTTTCTCTAATCTTTATTGGAAAACATTTTTACAATGGTCAGTACAAACATCAAATGTAGTTCTGCAAGTTCAATTACCGGCAGTTCCTGTCTACAGACTGTGCCCAACTACAGAAGCCGTGACCGACGTAACGCTCCTCGGGACTGTGTGTGGAATTCCTGAGATGTACAAACATGTAAGACACAATGGACCACTGAGCAGTGCGTTGGGGCCGGAAAAGACGGGGTGGGCGTGTTAGCCTGCAGCCATATACCTCCTCCTTCTGCCTACCGGGGTCTCGGCCAGACATGCCGAGCTCATGGGCAATTTTAGGTCATAGATTCATTTTAGGGGGTTCTAGACCTAACTCTCCCTACATGTAAGCTAGGGAATGGCCCTTCACTTAGTTTTCTTGATACCTCACCTCTATTCTTTCATCACATATTCTCGAAATTCTAGGAAGGTTTTAAGACGGCGGGCGTGGCTTTGGTTTGAGCAGGAGAGTAAACGCCCTCGGAGAGAACCATCTCTCAATTCACGGGATTATTATTTCCCGCCTCTTAGGTTCTCATCCTCTCATTCCGCTCTGCACCCGCTGTGACAGGCCCAGACATCCAAGGCTCAGCCAAGAACTAGTGAACAACGAACTTGACTCTGCACCATCCAAAACAGAGGTCCCAGCTTGTACACAGGTCATCAGGCAGGGATCGATCTGCTTTACTAACCGAAAGCAGAGCAGAAGGGGCACTTTACAAAGTGGTCATGGGGCGCCTGGGTGGCTCAGTTGGTTAAGTGTCCAATTCTTGATTTTGGCTCAGGGCATGGACTCACAGTGAGTTTGAACGCTCTGTGCTGAGAGCATGGAGCCTGCTTGGGATTCTCTCTCTCTCTCTCTCTCTCTCTGTCCTTCCCCTATTCACATGTGCTCGCTCTCAAAATAATAAATAAACTTACAAAAAAACCCCAAAGTGGTATGAATCAGTTGCTAAAGAGAGGCATACAGACAGCAGATGGGAGGGAGAAGAGATGTGTGTATTTATGATACAACCTGTACATACAAAGCAGCCAAATGATTCAAGGAACACATAGTGGTATTTGGTTATTTCACACAGGGGCCTTCTCAACTCCTGGGGAGCCATGGAATATAAGCAGCCCCACGAGTGATACACTCGGTGTTTAAACCTGAGACACTGAGAAAAATTAAATTATGTCAAATTTAAAAAGCAAAAAAGTACTTGCTATTTTTAAGACAGGATTTAAGTACATAGTCATATAGTGGATTCTTAAAATTTTAGATCTGGTTCAACAGACCTATAAACATGAGGAAATTAAAATCCAATGAGATAAGTGGAGTGACCTTTCCAAACAAATCACACAAAGTTAATTTGTGACACAGCCAAGATCAGTCAGTGACTTAGATGCTAAAAACAAATGCCTGGTAAGAAAAAATGACAGTGCACCAGCAATGACAAGTGGCAACTGGCCAGAGCCTCGGTGCTGGGGAGACAGCGCAGGGGCAGAGGAGGCTATGCTGCCTGTGCCCGCCCGCCCGTCTTACGGGAAAGGAGTCATTCATGGGGCAGGGATGGGATTTCAGGCAACGCTGAAAGATGGATTTTTGTAAGAAAGCTCTCAATCTTAATGCTACGCTAAACTTTTTTTTTTTTTTACTGTGTATTTTTCACACACACACACACACACACACACACACACACACACACACACACACACAGAGTGTGAGTGGGGGAGGGGCAGAGAGAGAAGGAGACACAGAATCCGAAGCAGGCTCCAGGCTCTGAGCTGTCAGCCCAGAGCCCGAGGTGGGGCCCAAATTCACAAACCACGAGATCATGACCTGAGCCGAAGTCAGATGCCCAAGCAACTGAGCCACCCAGGCGCTCCTATGCTAAACTTCTTAAAAACCACAATGGGCAGGTCCAGCAAAAACATGTCTATGGGTGGATTTGGCCTGCAGATCTCAAGTTTTCTTTCTCTATTTTAATCCCTTGTGCAGAAAACACACAAAAACTGCATATTTAAACCTTTGCAACGTCTATCATGCTCACAGTATCACGTGCCAAATGTCCATTATTAAATTACTGTCACGGACCCATGAGATGGCATCCAAAACACAAAATGGTTTTATTAAAGGTTGAAACTGGCAAGGAAAAGAGTAGTAAAAACAAACCACTTACATCTGTCATTCCTTTGTTTCAAGATTACCACACTGCCTCCCGCCAGCCTCTGACAAGTTTCTGTGGACAACAGTGACAACTACTAACTTGCTCCCCCTTGTACTGTCCCTTCTTCTAATAAGAGCACCCCTCTCTCTCTGGAAAAGGTGCATCCCCTATGTTGGGCCTGTACCCCCGCAAGCCCTGGTCAGTGGCTGGTCCGCAGGTAAGCAGAGGACTCCAGCAAAACCAGTTCACGTTCTCCCGGGGATCGATACGTGGCTTCTGGGGCAGAGGATTTATTTCATCACCAGGGTCACTACGCTAAGAGAATATGGAGCGGTTTGAGGCCATCTGTTTCCTGTCACACAGAGGAAGGCTCTCAACAGTAGGACTGAGTAAGGGCAACATAATGGGGGGAAGCAGAGCAGGGACTGAGAGAGACAGAGAGACAGAGACAGAGAAATGTGCACTGACAATATCTTTTGAGACTCGATCTAGTTTGTCCCTGAAACCAAAATCACCTCTAGGCCTCCCGGATATTGTGAGCCAGTAATTTTCCTTTTTGTTTAACTAGTTTGAGTTGGTTTGTAGCACTTGCCCGGCGAGCAGTCACAGGCTGCAGGCCGACCGGGCAGCCGGATGGTACCAGCACCACTCTACCTGACGCTGTCCAGCTGGAGCTGCACGTGCGCGTGTCGATCAGAAAGGCTACTCAGTTCTTTCTCCTGACTCTCTCTGAACGAGCTGTACTCCAGTTTCACGGAAGACAGCTCCTTGTCCGCAGAATGAAGAACGACTCGCAGGTCATGCACCTCACTTTTCAAAACTAAAAAACAAAATAAATTCTCAGTAGGTTTCTTCATATACATAAACACATACATACGTGTATATATATATACATATATACACATATATATACATATTTTTTTTTTGCAAAGTAGACAAAGAAGTTGGATGGATATTTTCACACAAACAGCAAGAACAAGTTGGAGAGACCAATTTTAAGTTGTTGAACAACCAAGTGGAAGGTACTTAGGAGCACAGAGATTTCTATTTTATTCCCCCTCTCCTCATTTACGATTTTTGATGTATTTCTATGAAAAAAGAAAAGGGTTAGCATCTGTCCCTGATCTGCAGGTCACTTGACCGTTCGACCTTTCTCCTGTGGCATGTATATGACAACTTCTAATATAAGGGGGAAAAAGATCAACAGATTTAACATATTTTAAGTGACCTGATCTTATTGAAAACCCCTTGGTGACACACCAGAACATTCCAAAATGGGTTAAACACTGCTGGTCT
Organism: Crocuta crocuta; assembly: GCF_008692635.1. Taxonomy (NCBI): domain Eukaryota; kingdom Metazoa; phylum Chordata; class Mammalia; order Carnivora; family Hyaenidae; genus Crocuta; species Crocuta crocuta. The sequence goes on along the minus strand of NW_027532172.1, from coordinate 2,883,604 downwards.
TCTAAGTAAACTCCAGTTAGAGGTAACATCAGGTAACCCTTTAGATCAAAAAAAAAAAAAAAACCAAAACCAAAACCAAAACAAAACAAAAAACAGAATGGCTGTCTTTTGTTTTAGCTTTATTACAAACTGCTCCAAACACTTTGATGAAAGGAGAAATAAGCTGGAAAAAATTGGGAATTAGGTGATACTCCCATCTTTACGGATATGTACATATACACAGTTATTCTTTATTCTGTCACTGTCAAACGTTATTCATCCTATATTTCAAGACACTTCATTTTCAAAGCAATATTAAAACTTTTAGCAACCAGTTCAATCACTTGTTTGTGACCAGTCCTGGAGCAAAGTACCCTTTCTGATATGGGACTATTACTTACCACTGCCCTGCAGACTCAAGTCTGGTCATCTAATTAAAAACAAAACAAAACAAAACAGAACAACCAAAAACACAGGGGCAAGACTTACACATAGAGGTCAAAAGATACCGAGTTACGGTATTCAGATTACAAAGCTCCCAGCTGTCTGAACTTACAGTCATTCTTGGTTTGAGCGTCCCGAAGCTGCTTTTCAAGGACATTCAATTGTGAGAGATGCTCTTGCTGCTGTCTGGTCCAATCAGTTCTTTCTGATGAGAGCAGCTTTGAGGAAAAGAGAAATTTACCGAAAAATGGAATACTGGCCTGCTAGGATACTCTCCAAATCATTACCTTGTTTCTGTTTTTAAAATCTAGCTTAAGGTCTCTGACAGAGGAAAGCCGGCTGTTCCCATGAAGCACAGTGAGGAAGACCGACAAGGGGCAGGACCACTGCAAGCACCTGGGCCATCCACCTGCCTTGTTCTGAACTCACAGCAACGGCCCTATTTGCACCATCCACTAAGTGAGCTGGAATTCAGCTTAGGCGGTGTGTGTCACGATCAGAGCAGTATGTGAAGGAACACAATAAAGAAGACAACCCAAAGAAGCCCTGACAAAGGCTTGGCTAAGTCCTCTATTCGTCTTGTAACACTCCTCCTTTGAGGCTCGGTTTCATACATCTTCTGAGGCCCTGCTCCTCTTACCTCCTGCGTTTGTAGAGAATGATGTTCCAGTTTGTCAATGTGCTGCTGAAGCTTCAGGTTTTTATGCTCTTCCTCATCCAACTTGGCTTGAAGGACACTCATTTGTTCCTGCAACACAAAAACTTCAGTTCTCAAAAATTCTCTTTAATGGAAATTGCAAACATTCCATTTCTTCTGCATTAAAAAAAAAAAAAAAAATTCAAAACCTCACAGGGACAAAGAGATCAAAGGCCAGTTTGGAGCCACTTTCTACTACTGACTTCTCATGTTTCAGAATGACACCTGTGGTCCAACAAAGTGGATAATTTGAAACACAAAGGGAAAAGTGATTAAATGGACTCAATCACAGAGCATCTTGAGACTTCTAAGAAGTTTTCCCAAGGCTGCATGGAGTGACTTTACAAGAATGGCCTTCAGGCCTTCGAAAGGGCGCACTTTGGGAATTTGAGGGTGGTCTGGCTCATTCTAAGTGTTGTTAGATAGCAGAAAAACTTTTTGAAAAAATAAATCACCAGAAATCTGAGATAAACACACTTCACATGTTCTTTCAAACACACCAAACAGTGTCTGAAATTTGATCTATAATAAGATTCTTTCAATTATTTTAGTTTTATTTAGCAGAGACAATACTGTGCTATAGAAACCAGTTCTGGAACTTGAAGTTGGGGGCAAGACTGGCCTCTTCACATACGAGAGAGTCAAAGCCTGCGGAGACCTGAGAGTGGGACTTCCTGACTACCACAGAGCAAACAAAGTAAAGGAGGAAAAGCAGGCCGATTTCTGCCTTCACACACCCATATTTAACAAGATACAATTTTAATACCACAGACATTTGAACACTACAAGTTACAGAGTTAAAATGGTAAAGGGAGTTTGTTCTCAATGAATGTCTAATTACTTATTATTTCTAGAACTAAACATTACCTGCACCATTCTGAGCTCTTCAGAAATGGCCTCAAACGCTTGTTCATTCATCTCGGGTGGAACTGGCTCATTCAAGATATTATCCTCTAATTTGCTGGGATTCTGACCGTGCACGTGGCCAAAGCTCCCCGCTTCAGGGCTTAGTTTTGGTACTGGTCGAGACCAAAGCTGATAAGCCTTGGTTGGCGTAGTTATGATCTGTGGGAAGAAGTGATTACAGACAACGCTGGCACTTGTGAACAACACAGCCCTAGCAGTGAGTAACCGTGTGAACAAAAAGGATAAAATTGACATTCTAATCGTCAAAAGAAGAGTATCCTTGAGAGGTGGCAGAGAAATGCCCAAGTAGAAGCAAATCTATCAATTCAATGTGGTCTCAAGCAAAATTCCCTAAGATTTTTAAAACTGAAACTAGTTAAGCCAATTCTAAACTTCATACAAAGAATAATTGTCCAAGGAGAGACAAATGAAAGAACAAATGGGGAAGATTTCCCTGGCCTACATCAAATACACAGAGAAATGCTGAAAGTTCAAATTTGTGAGAAAATCAAAGACTATTAAAAATTAAATCTGGGGCGTCTGGATGGCTCAGTTGGTTGGGCATCTGAATTTAGCTCAGGTCATGATCTTGTGGTTCATGGGTTTGGGCCCCGAGTTGGGCTCTGTGCTTTGGATTCTGTGTCTCCCTCTCTCAGCCCCTCCCTGACTCATGCTCTGTCTCTCTGTCTCTCTCTCAAAAATAAACACTGGAAAAAAAAAAAAAAAAGCTAAATCCCTATGTCATACCATTCAAAAATAAAATAGCAGATGCATTAAACATCACATCTCAATGTAAAAATAAAATTATAAAAGTAGTGAAAGAATATACTGATGATCTTGAGATCGTCTGGGCCTTTAAAAATACATAAAAGAGGCTCTCTGCTCCTCCCCACTGGACAGTCACCAGCGATGCTTTTAATCCCTAGCTTACTGGATACTGCCGCCATTAATGATGCCTTCACTGACCTTAATTATTAATTACATGGTCTACATGCTCTAGTACGATTCCACCCAAGGCAAACTCCACAGCACAGTCAAGGCTGAGAGCTAGAAACTTGTCATCAATGGAGAGCCCATCTCCATCTTCCAGAAGCAAGACCCCACCAACATCCAATGGGGCGATGCTGGTGCTGAATATATTGTGGAGTCCACTGGGGTCTTCACCACCATAGAGAAGGCTGGGACTCACATGAAGAGTAGGGCCAAGAGAGTCATCACAGCTGCCCCTTCTGCTGATGTTCCCGTGTTTGTGATGGGTGTGAATCATGAGAATTATGAGAACTCCTTCAAGATTGTCAGCAATATTTCCTGTACAAACAGCTTGGGCCCTCTGGCCAAGGTCATCCATGAAAACTGGCATCACGAAGGGACTCACAACCACAGTCCATGCCACCACTGCCACCCAGAACATCATCCCTGCTTCTACTGGTGATGCCAAGGCTGCAGGCAAGGTCATCCCTGAGCTGAATGGGAAGCTCACTGGCATGGCTTTCCATGTTCCCACCTCTAACATGTCAGTCATGGATCTGACCTGCCGCCTGGACAAAGCAGCTAAACACGATGACATCATGAAGGTAGTGAAGCAGGCATCGGAGGGCCCCCTCAAGGGCACCATGGGCTACATTGAGGACGAGGTTTGTCCTCGACTTTAACAATGACAACCACTCTTCCATCTTTGATGCTGGGGCTGGCACTGCCCTCAATGACCATTCTGTCAAGCTCATTTCCTGGTATGACAATGAACTCGGCTACAGCAACCGGGTGGTAGACCTCATGGTCCACATGGCATTCAAGGAGTAAGAGACCCCTGGACCACCAGCCCCAGGGAGAGCAAGGAGAAGAGAAAGGCTCTCGGTTGCTGGGGTGTCCTTGCCCCAACTCACCCCCAACAGAGAATCTCCTGACCTCTACACAGTTTCCATCCCAGACCCTCTGAAAAAGGAGATGCACTTAGGGTACCCTATTGTCATGTACCATCAATCGAGTATATTATACCCAGAAAAAAAAAATACATAAAAGTCACAAATATGAAAGATGAATAAACCTAGCTGTTATCAAAATTGTAGAAGTTTTGTATAACAGAGAAGTATCACACACAAAGATAAAAGACAAGCAACACAATGGCGAATACACTGGCAGTGGTATATACAACACGGAAAAGAGTAACATGGTAAAAACTACAAATCAGAAGGTAAACAACTAATAAGAAAACGAACTTTTTTTTTTTTTCCACAAAAAAGGACAGTGTTCATAGAAGATGTGAGACCTTATCAGAAATGAAAGAAATGAGAATTAAAACCTTTACAAGATAAACATTCCTCACCCATCAGACTGTCAAACATGAAAGAGTCAAACAATGCCAGCTCCAGGGGCTGGCACTGGGCACTGGCAGACATGGTGCAGACACCCGGCAGTCACTTGAGTGGGACGAGACTGACCCCAATGCTGAGACATCAGAAGACGACCACTCCATCACAGACTCCACCCCAAAGAACCCCTGCACTGGCAACCACCTAAATAAGCCATGGGTTGTCCAAAACATGGCAGCCTCGATGTAAAATGAGGTAGAGCTCTATGTACTAGTTAATGCAGAAAGGCCCAAGGCATAACCCAGAGTTAACAAAGGCCCACCGGAGAATAACATACGTAGGATGATTCCATTTAAACAACAAAGCAAACAAAAAACAATCTGTGAAAGAACTCAACGTATTTTGCCAGTCCATGCATATTTATTGTAGAAAATTGCCAAGTAAAAAGATTCTCAAACTGGTAACAAATGACTCCTAGGGATGGGGGATGAAGGGCTGGACTAGACGGAGTCTGGCGGTGGTGCTGAAAAAGAACTTGAGCCGAAACTTACAGATGTATATATATTTCTTTTAAACANGAGAGAGAGAGAGAGACAGCGTGAGCAGGGGAGGGTCAGAGAGAGAGGGATAAAAATTTTTTAAAAAAGAAAAATGTGTTAATAAAGTACTCATATAATTGGAAACCAACAACAGGGGCGCCTGTGTGGCTCAGTCTGTTAAGCATCCGACTTTGGCTCAGGTCATGATCTTATGGCTCATGGGTTCAAGCCCCGCGTCGGGCTCTGTGCTGACAGCCAGCTCAGAGCCTGGAGCCTGTTTCAGATTCTGTATCTCCCTCTCTCTCTGACCCTCCCCTGCTCATGCTGTCTCTCTATCTCTCAGAAATAAATAAAATATTTAAAAAAAAAAGAAGAAAAAAGAAAACTACTCCCAACAACAAAAGCTCTGAAATGCTGTGCTACTCTTAGCAAAACTTTTAATCACTTTAGTCTTATTTGCAGAGCTATAAATAGAGGAAGGAGGACTAGACTGCCACACGTGGTGCTTCAAGCTCTAGAATTCTACTTAGCTAAACGGTTACAGACACAGGATTATAAAACATTTGGCAATGTTGTACAAGTATTTTTTTTTTTTAATGCTTATTCATTTGATAGAGAAAGAGAGTGGGGGATGGGTAGAGAGACAGGGATAGAGAATCCCAAGTACATTCCATGCTGTCAGTGCAGAGCCCAACTTGGGGCTTGATCCCATCAACCTGAGCTGAAATCAAGAGTCAGATGCTTAACCGAATGAGCCAACGAGGCACCACAGGAGTTTTTTTAAAATTGAATTGAAAAAAAGAAAAAATTAAAGATTAAAGGATGGAAACCAAAACCCAAAAAGACTCAGTGACAGTGACTACCTCCAAAAAGGGTCTTTGGTTCATTGGCAGGAAGGACAGCAGAGAGAGACTTGTCACCCTTTATTCTTTGTACCTTTAACAAATCCAGTCATGTGAATTGCCTATTCAAACGAATGAATAAAATTTCTTTTAAAAGAAGTCTCCTATTAAGTGACACCAAAAATATCGCTTCTAAAAATAACCAGAAGGGATAAACATCTATTTTTAAGATGTATACGGAATGGTTTTTTTAGCCTTCAGACACTTTGGTACAAAAGCTCAATCACTGGCATCAGCATCATCACCTCCTTCGTCTTTTGCTCCTCTTCTCCTCATTCTTAGATGTTCACACATTTTTTTTTCTTTTATGAGGGCCATGGTTGTTTAGGGAAAGAAGCCCTCCTGTTATCACTAGTGTTACGTGGATCCTTTAGGGGTCTTTGTCTTTAAGATTTCTATTCTTCTACCATAAGCTGTGAGCACCCCGTACATTACAGTACCGGCTGCCAAGACACACTAGGCACCAGGCACTCTACCATCTCACTTAACGTTCTAAAACCCCTACAATCAAATTAGTTTCACCCCCAATTTGGAGACCAGAAACATGAGGCTTAGAAGTTAGGAATCCCCAGGGTGCTTGCATGGCTCAATCGGTTGAGCATCCAACTTCAGCTTAGGTCATGATCTCAGGCTTGTGAGTTTGAGCCCCGCGTTGGGCTTCATGCTGACAGCTCAGAGCCTGGAGCCTGCTTCAGACTGTGTCTCCCTCTCTCTCTGCTCTCCGCCAACTCACACTCTGTCTCTGTCTCTCTCTCTCAAAAGATAAATAAACATTAAAAAATAATTTTTTTAAAGAAGTTAGGAAATCCTGCCTAAGGTTAATGACAGATGAAAATTTGAACCCAGGTCTGAATTTAAATGCTGCATTCTTTCCCACCCCACCCCACCACTGGAGCCAGACATCAGAACACTACGACCAGAGTCACTTTGGGGTTAACTGTCTGCAAGGGGTCCTAGCACCTGGCAACCACCAGTGCACATTTTGTTAACAAAATGAGTCGAACAGACTTAGGATAGAAGAATTGCTTCAGATCACCTACCTTAAGCGTTTCGGCATGAATTTTATTCAGCTGAGAAACTTCTTGTCGCTTGCAGGCTTTTGTTGCTTCCAAAAGGTTTTCAAGATTAAAGTTTGCTTTTTGCAAAGACTGAAGCTCTGATTCCAATTCTAGCTGCTTTTTTCTAAGAGATATTTAAAAGTCAAGTATTTTAGGTAATAAGTAATGTCATACATTTGTAAAACACTTTACATTTTATACTCTCACATAACTTGATTAATCTCTCCAGCTCAGAGATATTCTCAGATTATTACCCTCATTTTTCAGTTGGGGAAAATACAGCATATAAGAATTAACTACAGTGTGAAGTATTTAACTAGTAAATGGTTAGAGCTCCAATTCAAAAGCCCAAGTAGTCCATGATGATACCACACATGATATGTTATTTTTAAAATAAACGCTACTTAGGGCACCTGGGTGGCTCAGTCGGTTAAGCGTCCGACTTCGACTCAGGTCATGATCTCACGGTTCGTGTGTTTGAGCCCCACATCGGGCTCTGTGCTGACTACCAGCTCAGAGCCTGGAGCCTGTTTCGGATTCTGTGTCTCCCTCTCTCTCTGACCCTCCCCTGTTCATGCTGTCTCTCTCTCTCTCTCTCAGAAATAAATAAAACATTAAAAAAAATAAAATAAAAAAAATAAACAAAACGCTTTTTTTTAGGACAGGATTAATCTTAGTTATAATATAACTGTGATTTATCTTTGTTTTCTTTAACACAAAGAGCATAAAGAATATTGACAAACCTGTAATTTCTAAAAATCCTGACTTCATTCATAGCAACACTGACTTAAATTTAGTAACTAGATACATGTGTACCAGTGAAAACATTTGTATCATCTAGTTCATTAAATATATTAAAGGAGCTTTTTCTTCATGTCACAACAAGTTAGTTGCTAAATGAGAATTCATATTTAAAGTAAAATGTTCAATCAAATTATCAATGTTAAACACTAAAACAACTCAGCACTAAAAGATACTGAAATAGGTAAGCATGAATGTTTATTTATACTTTACCTCGTTAGTTCTTTGAATTCTTCATATTCTTGTTTTGAATTATTCAGCTCTGCCTGAATTTGCAAGAGCTGTGTTTTCAACTTCTCAGTGTTCACTAAGGAACAGGACTCCTTTGGTGCCTTAGGAGAAAATCCCAGCTGACCTGGAAATAAGGAAACAACTCAGTTTTTGAAAGACAAAAATGAAAGAGCACATTTTTCTAGAGTTCTCATCCAGGTATCAATCTTGAAGCAAAGAAGGAAAAATGATGGGTTGGAAGGTGGACCCTAAAACACAAGAGGCTGTAGCTCACCATGGAGATGAAGATACTGCACACGGTGTCAAAGAGTACTGGTTCTTGAGAAGCTGAGAAGCCCCAGGATATAGAGGTGTGTTTAAGGCAACACATTTTCCATCAGGGGAAAGAGCAAGCCATGAAGCACAACACACACAAGTCTCGATGGTGAGCCATCAACAGGCGAATACTGCAGAAATTCAAGCTAAAGGCTAATGTCACTAGTCAATAAATTATTCAGAAAAGGAACCAAATAGCAAAGGCAAGGTGAAAGAGCTTGGTACCATCTAACAGGCAGAAAGTATTTTCAGGGATTGGATAGAAGACTTGGTATGTTGAAGAGAGTTCTGATGAGCTCCACTGAGGGAAAACATCATGTAAAGGTTATTCAGACAATCATCTTTGTTTGGAAGATGATGGGATCCAGAAATGACCATTAATATCTTTCAAAGGTATGTAAGTCAAGGAATTATTCAAGGTAAAAATGGTGAAAAAAATACAGAGCATCGTGGAGGAAAATAGCTGAAATAAAGATCACAAAATGTGATCCTAACTTCACATCTAAAATCAGTCTCTCTGCAACCCAAGTACTGTGAATTTTATTCTTTTATTGAGTCATAACAGAATGGAAGAATTGCAAAATGAAAGTTTAAAAAGGCACAGAGGCGCCTGGGTGGCTCAATGCTGATAGCTCAGAGCCTGCACCCTGCTTTGGATTCTGTCTCTCCCTCTCTCTCACCACTCCCCCATGTTCTGTCTGTCTCTCTCTCTCTCTCAAAAATAAAAAATAAACATTAAAAAAACTTTCTAAATAAACAGGCTTCGTGATGAGTGCAGAGTAAAGTTAGAGTTTTCTGAATTTCAACCTGCAATAACACAAAGGCTGAGACAGAATATGAAACTATTCACTCTAAGAATGAGGCAAACACACTGGGCTCCTGGGTGGCTCCGTCAGTTAAGTGTCTGATGCCTGATTTCCACTCAAGTCATAATCTCATGGTTTGTGAGTTTGAAACACGCATCGGGCTCCGTCCTGGCGACGTGGAGACTGCTTGGGATTCTCGATCTCCCCCTCTCTCCCCCTCCCCTGCTTGTGTGACCTCTCTCTCAAAATAAATAAAACTTAAAAAAAAAATGGGGTAAGCACAGACTTTGTTGCCAAGTCCCACTAACTGAGCCACTTTTCACAGAATAAAACTAGACGGAAACAACTCAGGACTAACAGTGTAACCTGGTCAACATAACTGGCACCCACAACTTCAGGCCACAAGCGCCATGCTGGGATCGGGACCCTGACCTTCCGATGCCTCTCACACTGCACAGACCTTAGCTGGGCAAGTGAACACCTCTACTCGACATTCATCATGTTGATTAGTTAAGCACTTTTAATTTCAAACGCTTCTAACAGAAAAATTTCATTTAATAAAAGTTATAAGTAATAGCTGAATCTTTTATCAACAAAACAGAAATACAATCTGTCTTTATCAACACAACAGAAATGTTTCAGTGACATGTCAATTAGCCTACAAAACTCACAACAGGTGATCTGTGAGAAAAATGTTTAGGAAATGCCTTCTGATAACATAAAAAAGCATAAGTATGAACACGCACACCAGGACTAGGGGCTAAAATGAAGACCCCACCTGTGAGGCAATATAAATGCCCTTTTGATTTATTTATTTTTAAAAAAATGCCCTTTCAAACAGCCCCCCAGCCTCTACAAGGCATGCAGACAACCATCATTTCTTACCCTTGTCCTTTTTCTCTGTGCCAGATAGTTCGGAGAAAGCTTTTTCTAATACTGCAATGGTCTGGGCATCCATTTCTTGGGCTCTTTTCACAGGCTCTAACATTCTCAATCTTCTATTCTCCTCCCTGAGGGAATGGTTTTCCATAGCGTACTTTGCAACTCTGGGGTGGTGCTCTATCTGTGACACAGAAGAATGACAGACTTACATTTCGACAGACATTTCTTCTTAGTGGCCAGTCTTGCCGCAAAGCCATCAGGAAACATTAGGAACGCTGCGTGCATTGCTGGCGGTGGCCTGCTGCAAGGCCTGTGCAACGCAACCTGGCCGTGTGACCACACTAGATATGTGCGGAGCCTACAGCACCATTTTTCCACGCCTGGGTCTGAGCTCTGAGATTTTCATGCAAGCACAGGCTCGTAAGTAGACAAGTGCAAAGGGGTGTACACTGGCCGACTCTTCATGCAGCGGGGACTGGTGCCATGAACACACTGTAAAGAATAAGGAAACTCTCTACTGATTGGCATTTAATGCCCTCCAAGATACACTATGTGAAAAGGGCCGCAGTAAAGCATGTGTGGTAAGTTGCCTTTTATGTTGAAAAGGAATAAAAGTAAAAATATCCATGTTATTTTTATGAATATGCATTTTTTTAAAAATTTATTTCCGAGAGAGTGAGAGACAGCGTGAGCAGGGGAGGGTCAGAGAGAGAGAGACACAGAATCAGGCTCCAGGCTCTGAGCTAGCTGTCAGCACAGAGCCCAACGTGGGGCTCGAACCCACGAACCGTGAGATCATGCCCTGAGCCAAAGTCTGCCTCCCAACCGACTGAGCCACCCAGGCGCCCCTGAATATGCATTTAAAAAAACCTCAGAAATATACAAAAGCCAGAAACAGGTTTTCTTCGTTTTTTAATTATAGTCCTGTGGTAACCACCCATCCTCTCCAGGGAAAGGAAAACAGGCAACGAGAAGTTGGAAGGGCCCCACTGTAAGGAAACTCCTTATTCAGAGGTACACGGCTGCCCCCTTCGCCTGGGTGGAGCGCAGACACAGCAACTCCGCCAGGCTCCTCCCCTCCCCTTGGCCATCTTGGAAAATGGAGGCAGGGGAGTTGTGCAACCACAGTTCAGCTGAATTCATTCAAAAACACTTTCCACTGTATTAACTTACACCAATTTGGTGACAGACTTATATTTGCCTCAAAGCTCCTTTCTTTTTAGAAAGACTACAAACGTCATGCACTCACTTGTTCCCGCAGGGTTTGGATCTCATCCCTTAATTCCGACAACAAGCGATCCTGCTCTGCAGGCAGAAAACTTCCCCGGGATTCCTTGTGCAGCTTCTCCAGGCGCATTATTTGATCCTCTCGGAATTTCACAATCATTTTATTAGACTGAATAAATTTTTCTTTTTTGAGGGTGAGGTCTTCTAATTGGGTAACTTTTTCTACCAGAGACTTAAGAAATTCATAATTTGGTTAAACATGAAAAGTAATTCAGCCTTCCTAAATTTCCCCAAACCAAGCAACAAAGGCTAACCTGACAATCTCAAAGGCAACATTAGATTTTCCACAGCTTTCCTTTGTTTTATTTAATTGTGCCATTTTTTATTTTAGTCAGAAAGGTACCACATAATGAAAGCCTAAAAAATCTGGAATCCCCTTTATACCAACTCCGTTTCCTACCTTCTTTTCCTGTTCGGATTTCTTAAAGAACATCATCGCCTCTTGGAAATACTTCATGTAATTAGTTTCATCTTTGCCTGTAATTGGTCCAGTAAGAAAGAAAAGGAAACAGGAAAAACATGTTTATCTCTCAAGTTTTAGGACCAAGAATTGAGCTAAAATAGACTCTGACTGCTCTCAGTGAATCTAAAAGAATCAGACTATCATCACCAGATCATAGATTTCATATTAACTCAATCTAAATGTTAGTGACTCTTTGAAGAAAAGTTTCTCTTATCCTGTTTAGTAAGCATATACATGTTACCTATGACAATCTCTTGAAAGTGGACCTAAATGAAATTTATTAGTATCTCTTTTAGCACTTGTAAGGGATGAATTATTCAAACTTATTTCTTCTCTCCCTTCCTACCACATCCCAGCAGAACTCAGTACACATGGTATCTGTATCTGGTTACAAAGTACAGGCATCCCTTGTTTTATTGTGCTTTGTAGATACTGCGTTTTTTACACATTGAAGGTCTGTAGCAAGCCTGCATTGAACATGCCTACTGGCATCATTTTTCTGCCAGCTATTACCCACTTCATGTGTCTGTGACACATTATGTTAATTCTTGTAATATTTCAAAATTTTTCATTATTATTATATTTGTTACAGCGATCTGTGATGAGTGATCTTTGAGGGTACTACTATAATTATTCTGGGCACCACAAACCATGCCCATGTAAGATGACGAACTCAGTCAATGTGTTTTCTGACTACTTGACTGTCTGGCTCTTCCTGTCTCTTCCCATCTCCTCAGGCCTCCCTGTTCACTGAGACAGGAAATTAGGCCCATTTAATAACCCTATAATACCTTCTAAGTGTTCAAGGGGGAAAAAAAGTCACATGTGTCGCTGTAAATCAAAAGCTAAAAATGATTCCGCTTCTTTAGGAAGGCATGCCGGAAACCGAGATAGGCTGGAAGTCAGGCGTCTTGCACCAGTTAGCCAAGCTATGGATGGGAAGTAAAAGTTCTCAAAGGAAATGAAAAGTGCTCCTCCAGTGAACATATGAATGATTAGAAAGCAAAACAGCCGTATTGTGGATGTGGACAAACTTTTAATGGTCTGGATAGAAGCTCAAACCAGATACAATGTTCCCTTCACCCAAGGCCTAGTCCAGAGCAAGGCCCTTACTCTCTTTAATTCTGTAAAGGCTGAGAGAGGCGAGGAAGCTGGAGAAGAAAATTTCAAAGGTAGCAGAGGTTGGGTCATGAGGTTTAAGGAAAGAAGCCATTTCCCTAACATAAAAGTAGACGAAGCAGCAAACGTTGTAGAAGCTGCAGCAAGTGATCCAGAAAGTAAGTCAGGAAGGTGGCTATACCAGTAACAGATTTTCAACGTGGATGAAACCACATTGAAGAAGATGCCATCTAGGAGTTTCACAGCTAGAGAGGAGAAATAATGCCTGGTTTCAAAGCTTCAAGAGACATGCTGACTCTCTTGTTAGGGGCTATGCAGCTGGTGACCACAAGTTGAAGCCAATGCTCATTTATCCTTCTGAAAATTCCTAAGGCCCTTAAGAATTAGGCTAAATAGGGGTGCCTGGGTGGCTTAGTCGGTTAAGCGTCCGACTTTCGCTTAGGTCATGATCTCGCGGTTCGTGGGTTCGAGCTCCGGGTCGGGCTCTGTGCTGACTGCCGGCTCAGAGCCTGGAGCCTGTTTCAGAGTCTGTATCTCGCTCTCTCTCTGACCCTCCCCTGCTCATGCTGTCTCTCTCTCTCTCCTAGAAATAAATAAAACATTAAAAAAAAAATTTTTTTTTTTAAAAAGAATTAGGCTAAATAGGAGTGCCTGGATGCCTCAGTTAAGTGTCCAATTTTGGCTCAGGTACGATCTCATGGTTTGTGGGTTCAAGCCCACATAAGGCTCTGTGCTAACAGTGCAAAGCCTGCTAGGGATTCTCTCTGCCCCTATACCACTCATTCTCTAACATAAATAAACTAACGTAAATAACATAAATAAATAACATAAATTAAAAAAATTAGACTAAATTTAAAAATCAACTTTAATCAACAACAACAATAAAGAATTATGCTAAATCTACTCTGCCTGTGCTCTATAAACAGAACAGCAAAGCCTGGATGACAGCACATCTGTTTGACTTGGCTTACTGAATATTTTAAGGCTATTGTTGAGACAAAGTGCTCAGAAAAAGATTCTTTTCAGGGGCACCTGGGTGGCTCAGTTGGTTAAGCATCCAACTCTTGATTCTGGCTCAGGTCATGCTCTCAGAGCCCTGTGTTGGGCTCTGTGCTAAGTGTGGAGCCTACTTGGGATTCTCCTCTCTCTCTCTCTCTCTCTTCTCTCTCTCTCTGGAAGAAAGGAAAGGAAGGAAAGGGGGGAAGGAGGGGAAGGAAGGGAAGGAAGGAAGAAAGGGAGGGAGGGAAGGAGGGAAGGAGGGAGGGAGGGAGGGAGGAAGGAAGAAAGAAAGAACGAAAGAGATTCCTTTCAAAATATTACTGCTCACTGACGATGCACCTGGTCACCCAAGAACTCTGATGGAAAATGTATGAGATGAAATTGTTTTCATGCTAACATAACATCCATTCTACAGCCCACAGATCAAGGAGTCATTCTGACTTTTAAGTCTTATTATTTAAGAAACACATTTCTGAGGATATTACTGATACTGATTCCTCTAATGGATCTGGGCAAAGTCAATTGAAAATCTTCTGGAAAGGATTCACCATTCTAAGATGCCATTAAGAATAATCCTGACTGATGGGAAGACGTCAAAATATCAACATGATTAGAAGTTTGGAGTAAGTGGATCCCGGCCCTCACAGATGACTTTGAGGGTTCAAGACTTCAGTGGAGGCAGTAACTGCAGGTGCGGTGGGAACAGCAAAAACTCTAGAATCAGAAGTGGAGCCTGACGATGGCACTACGCTGCTGCAATCTCCTGATAAAATGTGAATGGAAAAGGAGTTGCTTTTTAAGTTTATCTATTTATTTAGAGAAAGCGTGAGTGGGGGAGGGGCAGAGAAAGGAGGAGAGGGAGAGAATCCAAAGCAAGCCCTGCAGCACCAGTGCAGAGGCTGATGCAGCGCTCAAAGCCACGAAGCCACGAGATCGTGACCTGAGCTGACACTGAGAGTCAAACGCTTAACCGACTGAGCCCCCAGGCCCCCCTAAGAGGAGTTACTTCTAATGGACGAGCAAATATCGCAGTTTCTCAAGCTGGAACCTACTCCTGGTGAAGATGCTGTGAAGACTGTTGAAATAACCACCAAGGATTTGGAGTCTCACATAAACTTCGTTGATAAAAGAGCAGCAGGGTTTGAGAGGATTGGCTCCGACTGGCTCTGGACACAGCCCTGCCGTGGGCAGGATGCCAGCAAACGGCCCCGCACTCTACAGAGAAACCGTTCATGAATGGAAGAGCCAACAGATTCAGCAAACTTCACTGCTGTCTTATTTTTAAGAAACTGCCACGGCCACCCCGGCCTTCATCACCCGCCATCCTGGTCACTCAGCAGCCATCAACATGGAGGCAAGACCCTCCACCAGTGAAAAGATTACAATTCACTGAAAGCTCAGGTGACGGTTAGCATTTTTTAGCAAAAAAGCATTTTTTAATCAAGTACGTACATTGTGTTTGTAGATGTAATTAGTGCATACCAACGATTCACAGCACGGTATACACAAGACTGTTACCTGCGATGGGAAACCAAAACATGGATGTACCTGGCACTGTTGCAGAATTTGCTTTACTGCGATGGTCTGGGACCAAAGGCCAGTCCCATGTTCCTACATCAGAAGAACAGATTTGTTCGACAATTTGTTCGACCCGCCATCAGAGGGTCCTCCTACTAACATCCGCACATGGTCTTTCCCAGGATAGAGGGCGGCACATTCATCTTACCTTTGGTCAGAAAGCTCTCTGGAAGTAGCTGCCCTGAAGTGAGCTGGGCCAGCTGTTCTTTGAGCCTCTTCACTTCAGCTTGGAGCTGGCTCACGTTTCCCTGGGTGTCTTCATTCACTACTGCCTGTCCAAGAATTTATTTTAAAAAGCGTTAAAAGAATACTTTTGAGTCATCCAGGTGTGTGTTCATGTTTGTTTGTAGGGTCTGGAGTGACAAACAACAAGCAAAACTGTGCTTCCATCTCATCGAAAGTCACAAGGCCACCAGTATCCCAGGGTGCTGGAGTGGGGAGACGCCTTCCTCTCCCTGAGCCTCGCACCTACGGGCAGGGGCTCTCCCCCTCACCACCCCTCCTGGATCCTCCACCTTAGGTGTCCACCCTGTTGGGCTGGGTCACGCCGGGATCTGGGTATGTTCACCTAACACTGCCTCCTTCTTGGGACAGCTCCCACCTCATTGGAAAAGAGCGAACTCCTCTTCCCCTCGGGAAGGACCACCCCTCCCCTCTGTCTCAGCACACAGTAAGGATGTGCTGAACTGCAGAGGTGGCCTGGACGCTCAACTGACTGAGTCACCCAGGTGCCCCAAGACAAGTTCTAAGAGGTTCAAAAGGGCCCATAAAACCTACAGGGAGATAATAAGAGCCAATAGTTGGCTACCAACCAGATCAAAGGAACCCAGTTATGAAATACCGACTATCTTAGAGAGGGAGAAAAACTGACAGCCCCAGGTCCCCGTATTCTTGTCTCAAGCCAGATCTGCCCATTAGGAAAGATCTAAATAGCACATCCTTTAACAAGTCCCAGATATCCTGGGCACCTTCCACTGGTAGGCGGCAGAAGGGGACTTACCATTGATAATGACTAGTATAAGGCTCCTGGCTTAATTGTTTGATGTATTCAGAAGCCATTCCCAGTAGCTTCTAATGTTTGTGGCCAGCCTCACTACAAGGCACTCCTGCACATTCTGACATCACTATCAATCAGTGATATCATAATCCAAATTACGCCTGCAGTTCTCCACTCTCCAAAAGCTTCTAGTAAGTCCCAAGAGATAGGGTCAGGAAGCTCGAATGATTTTTCCTCCTCCTATTACAAATCCCCACCATGGGGTCATAATTGAATAAAATGAGTGAACAACTAGACTTAGTCTTCTGGCTTCCCCGGGAGGAGAAGAGGTAACATGGACCTCTTCGCTCTTACATGATAAGATAATCAGAGAATCTACTTGGGGGGTAGAAATGAGCAACTTCTCCTTTAAAAGAAAGAGGAAATTAATCTGCCAGTTCACAGTACTATGGTTCTTTGTCTAAAACCAAAGGGATGGCCAACCCTTCCGAAACAAGTGGGGGAATCCTTGGTGTTTTAACAGTCTGCACCAGGGGCTGGCAAAGCACTGCTTGCTCGTGGGCCAAACAGTCAGCTGTCTGTTTTTATAAGTAAAACCGCATTGGATCACAGTGATGCCCTTATATTCACACACTGCCTATGGCTGCTTTCGCACTAACATGGCAGAGCTGAGTAGCTGGGATACAGACGATATGGCCACAGAAGCCTAAAATATTTACCTTTACAGAAAAACTTTTCTGACCATTGGGGTACACAAATATCGAGGAAGCTTCTTATATATAAGAAAAATGGGGAATCCTCGCAGGTATAGACAACTTAAAAGACAAAGCTTGCCAATATCACCAAGCTATTTTCATAGTGAAGCCCCCCCCCACACACACACACATCCCTCTGATAGCACTGGTTTAAGCAAATAAATGTAGTCTTTAAGCAAATAAATGTCTCTAACCCAACTGCAAAGGAAAAACCTTGCCTTCATTTAAGAAAACACAAGTGAAATAATACCAACCATAAGACCTAAGGTAGATCTCAAACTACATGAGCAATACAGAAGGCTAGGAGAGATGAAATAGAAATCTTGCTTGGAATCAATAGCTAATTATGGAAAGAGCTCAAATGTCCATCAACTGATGAATGGAAAAAGATGTGGTATACATATACAATGGAATATTACTCAGCCATCAAAAAGAATGAAATCTTGCCATTTGCAACAATGTGGATGGAGCTAGAGCGTATTATGCTAAGTGAAATAAGTCAGTCAGAGAAAGACAAATACCGTATGATTTCACTCATATGTGGAACTTAAGAAACAAAACAGATGAACATAGGGGAAAGAAGAAAAAGAAGGGGGGAGCAAACCCTAAGAGACTCTTAACTATACAGAACAAATTGAGGGTTGAGAGAGGAAAAGTGGGTGGGGGATGGGCTAGATGAGTAATGGGGATTAAGGACGGTACTTGTGATGAGCACTGGGTGCTGTACGTAAGTGATGAATCACTAAATTGTACTTCTGAAACCAGTATTACACTCTCTATATATACATTATATAGTGTGCACTATATGTTGTATAATATATATATTCTAGTTATATAGTGTATAAATAAATACACTAACTAGAATTTAAATAAAAATTTAAAATGAGCAAAAAAAAAGAAGTCTTGTTTAGAGTTAAGCTTTCACAGAGAAATAAATAGAAGCTAGTGTTAAGATTAGGGCAATCACAAAAGTGAGATGCTGCAAGTTTAAGTATTATTCTTTTAAAAGAAAAATGTTTTTCTTTAATGTTTTATTCATTTTTTGAGAGACAGAGAGAAACAGAGTGTCAGTGGGATAGGGACAGAGAGAGAGGAAAACATAGTATCCGAAGCAGGCTCCAGGCTCTGAACTGTCAGCACAGAGCCCGACCTGGGATTCGACCCCTCAGACTGCAAGATCATGACCTGAGCTGAAGTCAGACGCTTAACGAACTGAGCCTTCCAGGTGCCCCAGTATTTTTCTAACTTACTTAATTGTACTCAGTATTTTACCTTATTATTTTTCTCTATGCTTCTTATTTAGAGAGAGAGAGAGAGAAAGAAAGAGAGAGAGAGGGTGAGCAGGGGAGGGACAGAAACAGAGAGAGAATTCCAAGAATCTCAACCCCATAAACCATGAGATCATGACCTGAGCCGAAATCAAGAATTGGACACCCAACCAACTGAGCCACCCAAGCGCCCCTACCTTGTTTTTAATCAGCTTGGCTCTCTGAGCAAAATTAAGCGTCGACAGGGTTTCCCCAAAACACCTGGATCCAGGATGAACATTTGCGATTACGGCTGTTTTGGCATTTCCTCCAAGGGAATCCTGTTTAATGATATGAATGGTACACATTTTCAGAGGAAAAACCACAGATCTTTTTTAAGCAAAGAAAACGGATATTCTAATCACTAAGGTTGAGAGATTACCTATCAACCATAGTGAGAATAAGCAAAACAGAGGCCCAGGAGACCAATGATCTACTTTACCCGAAGTAAGAAGGTAAGTTTGGAGTCTCTGTAGCAAACATGCCTTTGTTTTCCATTACCCACATCGACAAGCGCAGTGATCACTTGGCCCAGGCAGCTCAACGATCGGTTTATGTTACCTGCCTCCTAAAGGGAAAAAGAGCAAAAATTTAGGTGCACTGGCTTCTATTAGCATTTTGCATTAAAATATGCCTAGCAGTATATTTTGAATGGAAAGTCAAGTCATGGACAATGATATTAAGGATGACTGAGTTTTCAGCAAAAAGATGTCCTCAACTATCCCCTAACTTTTTCTTATTTGACACACATTGTAATTTCAATATTCAAAGACAAATATGGAAATTATGTGGAGGAAAAAAAAGGTCACCTCGTGATTGTAACAATTGTAAATTGACCTATAGGTAGGGATAAAAATCTAGAAAAGAACAGAGCAAAAAGTTGGGAGTAGTGCATTAAGAGGCATATTTTTCAACTGTTTTGTGTTACAATGTTTGCTACTGGGGCACCTGGGTGGCTCAGTTGGTTAAGCATCCAACTCTTGATTTTGGCTCAGGTCATGGTCTCATGGTTCATGAGATCAAGTCCTGCATCGGGCTCTGTCCCAAAAGCACAGAGCCTGCTTGGGGTTCTCTCTCTCCCTCTCTCTCTTTCCCTCCCTTGCTTGTGTGCACTCTCTTGCAAAACAAATTAACTTTAAAAATATAGAATCTAAAAATGTTTGCTACATTAAAAGGGTGTGATAACTAATAGTCCACACTATGTCCCACAATGTCACTGATGAACTTAATACCAAGAGAATATTCAATCTAATTCTATAAAGTCTAAAACCTCTTTAAAAAGGGGTTTGGGGAGGAAAAAAATGATGGGGTTAAACATGCTACACTGGATTCTCACTGTACTTAGCATACTTCAATAACAGGTCTGCAGTGGTGGGAGCACAGAAAAAAGAGAGAAAGGGTGCAAATTATCAAGCAAGATGTGCTGAGTTCACATGTCACACTGTCTGTCTTAGCAGTCAGGAAACCACAAAGGTGCTCACAGCACAGTCTGTGGCGCTGGACTACTGCAGACCCGCCCCTAGCTGTGGGCCCTTGGACAATTTCACCTCTGTCTCTCTAAAATAGAAGGGATAACGGTACCTACTTCCCAAAGATGCTGCGAAGGCTAAATGAGTTAATACACACGAAGCATTTGAAAGAGACCCAGTATATGTCCTCTAACAAACATATGCTTTCTCTTGGCTTCATGTCTCAATGGAAACATGAGCCCAGCATCTCCTGAAACTGCCGGAGTGCTCAGAAGGGTCATATCTTCACTTTTAATGCAAAAAATAATCTGTTGGGGCACCTTCGTGGCTCAGTTGGTTAAGCACCCAACTCCTGATTTTGATTCAGGTCAAGATTTCGCGGTTTCTGAGTTCGAGCCCCACATTGGGCTCCACAGTGATGGCATGAAGCGGGCTTAGGTTTCTCTCTCCCTCTTGCATGCATACTCCTTCTCAAAACAAATAAACATAACGAAAAAAAAGTAGACTGCCTTCCACCATTTCCAACTAGCCATGATATATCCTCAACTATAGTATCTACACGTCTTACTGACAATGCAGATCACAGTATATATATACATACCAGCAAGACACATTCAGAGAACCTCAGGTCCCACTGCCAGTCCCATAGCCTAGGACGAGATCCTTGCCCTCTCCCTGAAATATTAACCAGCACAGCTGCCCTCCTTTCTCTCTGGGCTCTCCCTTTGTGATTCTGCCAGTGATAGGCCAGATGGCTAACCTTTTATTAAACAGGCTTTTGAAATCACTCAAAACTTTTCAGTGTTTCCCAGTGTTTGGAGAGTTGAGCACAACCTGGACTCTCAGTGACCTGGGCCTGCTTGCACCTCAAACCCAACCGGTTCACTGACCCATGCTGAAATCTCTACATCCATAATGACTCATGAGATGTGCCCCCGCCGGGCAGGTATTCTCTGTTCCTCTCTCCCAATCCAAATCCTACCCCCTTTGAGAACCCACTCAAGAACTACTTCTTTTCCATACTTCTCCCAAGCAGTCCAGGCCCTTCTTCCTCTGACCACAGCTGATATTTGTACTATCATCCCTTCTGGTATGAATTCAGAGACTCTGGCTACAGACAGACCTGTCCTATCGTGTGTATGTTTAACGTCCCTGCACCACAACAAAAATTTCTGCATCTTTAGAATGGGAGCAATTTCTCATTCCTTTGATTCCTTCACACACTTACCTTGGTACTGACTTCTGGTATTTAATTCATACACAAGTTGAATGGAAGATCGTAATTCCAGTCTTACCTTCAACCTCATCCCTTCTGCATGGGTGTCTTTTTGTCTTTCAGATCCTGCTAAGTCCACCAGGTTGAGTAGGGAGGTCCGTATATTCACGGTCTCATTGCTTTTCTCCATTGACTCTATTGTAATTGTAAACACTGCATGAGACCGAGAAGATTCTCTATTCATTGATGTTGATGCCACACGTCTGTTTCTCCATCCTCCAGACAGCACCTAGGCAAAAGGGAAATATAGTTCCACAACTTCCAAGTGACACAAGAGCCACTATTTGAAAATTTGTACAGGACAACGAGAAGGAATGCTGGTCCATCGAGGAACATGCTCAAGTTACTCTTCCCTTTCTGGTTCCTTCTCTGTGTTACAGAAAGAGAACAAATCGGAAATCAGCAGGCTGAGCATCTAGAAATGGTTTTGCTGTTCTCTATTTGTATTAACTTAATGCAAATCATAAAATCTCTCTCAACCCCTTTGTGGAGATAATGAGAAAGTTAGACAAGATAAATCTCAAAATTACCTTCAAAACCGAAGTTTTGTCAGCTCATTTGGTCTACAAAGTATTTGTTTTCCTTCCCTGTTCCCTATGGCAAGCAGGATGCATGAGCCCAAACTGCAGGCTTCAGAATCAGATGAACATGCAGTCAAGCCCTGGTTCAACTGTTTACTAGATGTATGGTCTGGACCAGTTGACCCTTTTCAAGGCTCAGGCCCATATTTGTAAAATGGGAATATGGGTACCTACCACACAGGCAGAACTTCACCAACGGGAATGAATGTGCACACTAGTCACCTTGAGATCTTGATAAAATTCACACTCTAATCAGTAGATGTGAAGGCAAGGCCTGACATTTGTAACAAGCATTTGTAAAAAGCATCCCAGGCAATGCCGATACTCTGAGAACTACAGTTTTGAGTAGCAAGGGCATACTATGTACAGGGTAAAATGGGTAAATTAGCATCTTACATCAAAAAGGAGATTTAAAAAATTAAACAAAATAACAGACACAAAACAGGTTAGCAAAGTGCTTGGCACATACACTCAATAAATGGAGTGGTTAAAATCCTCTCTATTAACCAGCCACAGCATAAAATTGAAGCTATTGGTTTCTTTTACATTTTTTGGCTAGTACTTTATGTTTCTTTTTCATAACACTAAATACTGTATATTAAATATTAGGTAAATCATAATACATTCTTCATACAGCTGGAAAGAGAGAGACATATATTCAAGTATGGACTCAGTATAGTAAAGATGCCAATCTCCAAACTGGCCTATAACTGCAATGTAATTACAATAAAAATCTCAGCAAAATTGTTGGAGTATGTATATGTGTACACACACACACACACACACACACACACACACACACACACACTGGGTCACACGTAAAACCTATTTCTTACTATGAGAGTCCCAGTGTAAAATGTTTGAATCATGAGGCACCTGAGTGGCTCCCCGGTTGAGTGTCTGACTCTTGATTTTGGCTCAGGTCTTGATCTGATCATATCTCAGGTCGTGAGATTGAGCCCCATGTCAGGCTCTGTGCTGGGTGTGGAGCCTAAGATTTTCTATCTGCCTCTCCCTCTGTCTCTTTCCTGCTCGTACATGCTCTCCCTCTCTCAAAAAGTAATGAATAAATAAACAGAATCTTAAAAAAAAAAAGTTTGAATCAGGAGGCTTGCTGAAGACAGAAAAATAAATTACTGAACTATGATTTATATATATATGTACACACAAATATTCATACAATGGATTATACAGCAGTGAAAATGAGTGAACTGCAACATGGATAATCTTCATAAACATTGTCAGTTTTAAAAAGTTACAGAAGTCTAAATATGCACAATTTATTAAAAATCAAAAGTAGGCAAAACCAACCTTTTTAGAAATACATACATTTGTGATTTAAAAGTAGAAGGAAATGATCACGACATTGAGCATATTGCTTACATTTGGGGAGGAGCCAGGAACACAAGGTAGGGACAGGCACATAGGTAGACAGGGTTGTGCTGGTGATATCTGAGTCTTGATGGTCTAAGGTCCTCCGAGTTCATTCTGACATTAAGCTTAGTAACTTATATGCATGTGCCAGTATTTTGTATGTATCAAATATTACACAATAAAAAATTATTTAACATCACTGGCCAGGTCAGATCCCATAAAAATGGGAGTGTTTTGTAAATTCCTGTCAAAAGATTTGTTTGCCCTGAGCCGAGTGTTCACAAGAAGTTGGCTTTTGACACCTAACAAGTAAACAACGGTAGAAAAGGGAAGAGAACAGCCAGCTGGTTTAAAAAGAAGCAATCCCAGAGGCTCTTCAAAAGCACAGCTGCCAGAAAGAGAATCACTAAAGAGACACAGACGTTAACAACATCCGCCAGTGGCCTCCAGGGAGCCTGACTGAAACGAACGGCACCGACATAATGCAAAACCAAGAGGCTCAAAGTTCTATTTTATCCACAGGGGAGAGCTATATAAAACAGTCATATCTTTTTTCCTCCTCGCAAACCTTCTGTGTCCTGCCTTTACAAAACTAATTTTAGTATCTCAATTCTTGCTTTTTTTGAGATCAAGGTGTTTTTCACAGCATGTTACACTGCCTCCAGCTCAAGCGGCTGCAGGTAGGGTACCTGATAGGCTTCAGCCGCCGAGGCCACCACCTGCTCCACCGCACCAACAACGAAGACTCCCTTCTTGATGTGCTCCCTTAAGTACAGGCCAGCTGACGCGGAGTCCAGCAGGTCATAGATCTGCTCATTGTAGATCTCGATAAAGGAACACTTGCAAAGGAAACTCTTTCCAGCTCCAGCCTGGAAAGAGAAGCCTCATTTAAATATGTTCTTTTCATGAGTCATCCCGCTCTTTCATGAGCGTTACCCTTTTACTTGCTTCGCAAGGTATACATTTCCTACCATGTTATCCTGCACACGATACAAAATCCCTAAAAGCCAGGTAAAAATCCAGAAAACTAGTTTTAACACATCATTACATCTTAAGTCAGCATCAAACTGTGACCCCAAGAGGCCTAGGTCTCCCGAGGTAACTCATAAGCAAGTCAAGGAGGGATTGAGGCAGTTCCAATGGCCAAGTCCACCTTCTTAAACTGAGGTGTAACCGACAGACACCATTATATTAGTTTCAGGTGTATAACAGAATGACTCAATATTTATATATATTGAGAAATAATCACCACAGTAAGTCTGGTTAACGTTCATCACCATACACAGTTACAATTTTTTTTTCCTTGTAATGAGAAGAACGATTCCATTTTTATCTGTCATCTACTGGACTTCTTCATCAAGGTTTACCTGAAGCAAGTGTTACCTTATTTTAAAGACTGAAAATAATTTGATTCAGAAGCCTCTCTACAGAACCACAGAAACGCACAGCACCATACTTCACTGGTTCCCAAAGTGCGTGTCTAACTGCAAATGTTATAGGGATCGTTTCTGCACAGGATAGTAAGTCAGTGTTATGTGTCGGTCTCCTTGGTACACACGGAATGGAACGTGCAACACTAAGGAATTCTCCAAGTGAAAGGACAATCATGAGAAAGGCCTAACCTGGGAGTCAATGGAAGAGGGAAGCCCACATCACCACTGTGATGGGGTCACACTACAAATGAAACCATCAGATCGTCCTCAGGTGGTAGAAGGTGTCGCAGAGGAGACAAGGATGGGCCCAGTGCTCCTGGACATCCTGAGGAACTGGGGACACATGCAGTCAACCGTGAGCCTAGGAGCCAGTAGGTGATGGGGCTTAATGAATCTGTTTTCCTCCATTAAAATTTTCTTTTACACTTTCTCTCTTGCAAAATCTGAGAGGCTGAGAAGCACACATTCTTCTTTTCTTTTAATCTGAGTTCATGGATGATACATGTTTTAGAAACTAAAAATTTTTAGAAAATTAAAAACTCAGAATCCTTCATTTTTTCTTAAGAACTAAGAGGTTGGTTGGTTTTTATGCCACACCTGCCTGTCCACATTGTAGAGTAACCACTCAGGACCCTCCATGTGTTATGAGCTAATTATTAGCAGCTAACTGCTCAAAACTAAGTATTTCATAGATCCACCTTATTTTCATAGCAAGTTTTACCTTCTCTTTTTCACGGTCAATCAAGGAAAACAAATATTCAAAACTTCGTGGGATTACTCCTCTCAGATTATGAGAAAAATGATCGGATTCAGATGGTCCTGAAGAAAAATGTAAAAAAAAATTATATATATATTCATATTCATCTTTACTACAGGAGTCCTTCAAAATGGCAATACTGAAAGGAAATTTATTCAGAAATAAAATGATGTTATATAATCAGTTTCATATTTGTGCCCCTGAACAAGTTAAGTTTTAGTCTGAGAGCTCAAACAGAACTTACCTATCATTGGGGCTGAAGGAAGGGCCCTCAATAGCCACTAATGCTGGCTACTACACCTGGAGTTTTATAAATGCCCCTTGTAAATTGTACCTAAAATCAATCAATCAATCTCAGAGAGAACTACGTAAGTAAATAAACAAAGAAGAAGACAAAGAATAGGAGTCTGCAGATAATTTCATAACATTTTCCTGTTAAATAATATACAAAGATATTCAACATATTCTTCATGGTTACCTTGATCATTTCCTGCCTCGTCTACACCTTAGCTCCTCATCCTGCTTCTACTCGGCCTCCTCCTAGACTATTCCATTCAGCTGCCTAA
>NW_027532172.1:2840464-2857763 GCF_008692635.1 Crocuta crocuta | reverse complement strand
TCACATCTCTCTCACAAAATCCAAAACCCCAGCCAGGTCTCACATGAGCTGACCTCAGAGTCTAACTCCAACTTCCCTCCTTACTACCCCTTTAGTCTGGAAAACTCCCCTCTAACCCATGGGTCTTCTTGATGTTCTCTGAACACTCTTTTTTTTTTTTTTTTTTTTTTAAATATTTTTTTTTATTTCTAGGAGAGAGAGAGAGGTAGACAGCATGAGCAGGGGAGGGTCAGAGAGAGAGGGAGTCACAGACTCTGAAACAGGCTCCAGGCTCTGAGCTGGCAGTCAGCACAGAGCCCAACGCGGGGCTCGAACCCACGAACCACGAGATCATGACCTAAGCGAAAGTCGGACGCTTAACCGACTAAGCCACCCAGGCGCCCCTGAACACTCTTGAGCAAGTTCCCAACTTAGAGCCTACAGCCTGGAAGATTCTTCTCCCAGAGAGTCTTGTGGTTTCTTCTCATTTCACTCAATAATTCTCTTTCTTACTATAACTCACAATTCAGAAACCATTAAAAAACAACCACCACTGAAATTCAACCATAAGAAAATTTAGAACTTTGGCAAGGGGCAAGTCAAAAGACAAATGAAAAACCTAAAGAAAAATCTGCTATCTTGTAGACAAAGGACTATAACCTATTTTACAAAAAATGAGTAAGAAAAAGATAAGCTAATTTTTTAAATGGGAAAAAAGCTTGAATGGGTATTTTACAGAGAGGCTATTCAATGTCCAATAAACATATGAAAGACGCTCAGTTGTCAACAGACATCAAGAAACTGCAAACAAAAACACAATGAGATAATACTACACATATTCCAGAAAGGCTAAAATTTTAAAAACTGACAATACCAAGTATAGACAAGGACATGGAGGTCCCAGAACTTCCATATCTATCATGGCCATGTAGATACTAAAGCTGATACACACATAACTATGATCCAGCAAATTCCACTCCTAGAGATGTACCCAACAAAAATGAACTTGAAAAGACACACACAAGAAAAAGTGGCATAGCAGCATTATTCATATGGTCTAAAACTGGAGATAATCCAAATGTCTAGAAACAGTAACATGGAAAATGTGGCATATTCACACAATAACACATTATACAGCAACGGGATACAGCAATGGAATAAACTTGTACTGCATGCAACAACATGAGCAAATCTTAGAAACTTAATGCTGAGAGGAAGAAGCGAGACATAAAAGAGTACATACAGTAAAATTTCATCTATAGAAGTTTGAAAAGAACCAAAACTAATGATAGAAGTCAGAGTAATACATACTTCAGGGGAAGGGGATGAGGTAGTTACTGACTAGGAATCTTGATCTGGGTGGTAATTACATGGATTTATAAATATATAAAAAGTCACTAAACCCAACTCACACAAACTGTTTATTAAGCACCTACTCTGTGCTAAGCACTGACTGGGAACATAGCTGCAAACATGAATTTTGTTATCATGGAACTCCCAATTTGACAGAAGCCTGGGAAATATCCCTAATTTTATGAAGTCAACACCATATACAGAAAGTAAGACATCCCCCAAAATGTCCTTGGTGCCTAGGTGCTGTCATTGCAGAGTAGATTAAGCCAGCAAATGATAAACTTTAATTCACTTACCCATCATTGTAAATGTTTTCCCTGAGCCAGTCTGTCCACTGTAAAAACAAATGTTTTATACATTATTTTTACACACAAAACTTATAAGACTCCCCTCCTGCTTTAATAAGTTCTACTGATAGATAAATTTTCCCCACAAACACCAGGACACCTAGGTGGCTCAGGTGACTGAGCATCTGACTCTTGATTTCAGCTCAAGTCATGATCTTACGGTTCATGGGGTAGAGCCCCACATCAGGCTCTGCCCTGACACTGCAGAGCCTGTTTGGGATTCTCCCTCTCTGCCCCTCTCCCATGCAGACACACACACGATCTCTCCCTCTCTCAAAATAAATAAACATAAAAAACTTTTCCCCGTAAAGATCTTATTTTCCTTTTTTTTTTTTTTTAATTACATTAGGTAAGGATGCTTGGCTGGCTCAGAGTATGCAATTCTTGATCTCAGGGTAAAGTTAAGTTTAAGTCCCACATTAGGCGTAGCGTTTACTTTTTAAAAATTATATTAAGTAAAAAGTGATTGATTCATTTTCTTTCTCTCCTGTTCTACTACCAAGAGCTACATTGTTAATTGGTAATTCTTCAAAATTATACAAACATAGCCATCAGAGTTTTTAACTTTTCTTTTTTTTAAAGGAGCTAGAGCCCATGAGCTGGGGAGAGGGGCAGAGGAAGAGAGGAAGAGAATCTTAAACAAGTTCCACACTCAGCATGGAGCCCGACATGGGGCTCAATCCCATGACCCTGGGATCATGAGCTGAGCCAAAATCAAGAGTCGGACACTTAACAGACTGAGCCTTCTTCTAACGAAAAGCAATTTTTCATTAAATTATTAATGAATATGCCACAAATTAAACATAATTAGTATGACTGTAAGATACTTAAAGATATTTAAATCTCTAAAGAGAACACAGTGTCTGGCAATTGTGGCTCTATTTCCAATTCATTTTTTAATTTTACCTCTCAAAATAATCTGTGGGAAAAAAATCTTTCTTCTCTTAAGAAGACAAATGAGAAAATAGGTCTCTGCCGTACTGATGAAGAGAAAACATTCAGCTCTCCTGAACACAGCTGAAAAGTAAGCATGAAAAGCAAAGGCAAACTTTCAAGTTAGTATGCATGTGCACATGAGCCTAGAGTTCATACTTCTTTTTTTTTTTTTTAATTTTTTAAAATGTTTTATTTATTTCTAGGAGAGAGAGAGAGACAGCGCGAGCAGGGGAGGGTCAGAGAGAGAGGGAGTCACAGACCGAAACAGGCTCCAGGCTCTGAGCCGGCAGTCAGCACAGAGCCCAACGCGGGGCTCGAACCCACGAACCGCGAGATCATGACCTAAGCGAAAGTCGGACGCTCAACCGACTAAGCCACCCAGGCACCCCGAGTTCATACTTCTTAATGTGTTTTTTATTTTCTTGTGTTTTAAGCCAATTATAGATAAACCAAGGGCACACACAAAGCATCAGCTGCTCAACTATATGAAATTTTTTTTTAATTTTTTTTTTAATGTTTTTTATTTATTTCTAGGAGAGAGAGAGAGAGAGAGACAGCGTGAGCAGGGGAGGGCCAGAGAGAGAGGGAGTCACAGACTGAAACAGGCTCCAGGCTCCGAGCTGGCAGCCAGCACAGAGCCCGACGCGGGGCTCGAACCCACGAACCGCGAGATCATGACCCAAGCGAAAGTCGGATGCTTAACCGACTGAGCCATTTGAGAAAAGCAAAGTGCAAGTGGGACGGGGCAGAGAGAGGGAGACACAGAATCTGAAACAAGCTCCAGGCTCTGAGCCATCAGCACAGAGCCCGAAGCGGGGCTTAGGCCCACAAAACTGCGAGATTATGACCTGAGCTGAAGTTGGACACTCAACCGAGCTACCAGCTGCCCCTCAAATGCATTAAATAATTCACTACATTCTATTAAAAAGCTCCAGTTCTAAATAAAATGTGATTGTCTACTGCTAAAAAATAATAATTACACTAAAAATATATTCCCATTAACCTATATATTCTATAAATCTGGAATGATACTAAAATTCACTTTGTACAATTGCTAAGGTCACAATGCCTTCTGGACCTCCATCTTACATTCCACAGTAAGTCTACAGCAATATTTTAAGGCTGCCAACATTTAGAAAATTCAGGATCATGTCTCACTTTAAATATACATTTAGAAAACAATCTGACAGGGGCGCCTNGGAAAACAACGTGACAAGTTTCTCATAAGGTTAATCATAGACTTACCATATGACCCAGCAATTGCATTCCTAGGTATTTACCCAAACGATTTGAAAACTTATGTTTACACAAAAACCAATATTCAAACATTTGTAGCAATTTATTCATAATCACTAAAAACTAAGATATCCTTTCATAGGGAAATGGATAAACAAATCATGATAAACCCATACAGTAAAATACTACAGAGGATGGGAAAAAAAAGAGTAAGTTATTGATGTATGCAAGAACACAGGCGAATCCTATATTTTTATTAAGAGAAAGAAGCCAGATCCAAAAGGCTACATATTGTGTGATTCCATTCATGTGACACTCTGGAAAAGGCAGAACTACGGGAATGGAAAATATATTTGTGTACCCTGGTCAGGGGTTGAGGGAAAGGGAAGTGGCTGACTACAAGGGGGACACAGGGGAAACTTCTAAGGTAAAGAAACAGTCTTTTTCAGTGCGAGGGTGGTGAATACATGGCTCTCTGCATTTGTCAAAACACTATTACAGGTGTCTATCACAAAGGGTGAACTTTAAAGCACACAAAGTAAAAAACAAGCAGAACGCATCAACCAGGATGTCAGCAGTCCCAGGATGGAATGCACGTACCCACATCACAAGCGTGTGACATCACTGCACCGACGTGCATGGGCAGCAAAGGAGATGACCCAAGTACTTTAGAAAAGGAGCTTTTGACTGGAAATTATTAAGGCTTAAAAAAAAAAAAAAGACAGACAGAAAATGAACTGTATGTAAACATAAACTACTGAGTAAATTTGTTCCTCACAGGGAGACAGGAAAACAATTCTGGAAGCGCTTCACATGTACACTGGGGCTGAAGGAGTAAGTAAAGGGATGACAGAAGGTGGCGGCCAGGTTTCTCCATGCCAGCAAGGGAGGTTACAGATAAACAAGGAAGGAAGGTTAGAATGAACCCATATGGATTCTAACCTCCTAGATTACAGTCAGAGACATAAGCATGAACTCATGCTTAACTTAATACATATACAAACACATAGATACAGAAACAGTCACAGACATGTCTACATACATGACTTAGTACATACACATGTATTACCTAGCTGTCTGCTGAGAAGGTCTAGAAGCAATAATACTCCAGTAGCAACAAACACACCTAGTGCCCACATCCTGGTTTCTAAATACCATTCTGCAATAAAAGGAACCAGGGCTCCTTGTCGAAATGGCTGAGTCTAACCCTAGGACAGGGAAAAGACAGATGAGCCAGGAACAGCTGGTACCATCATAAAGTAAGAAAGTGCTCAAGCAAAACGATGGAACATGTCAAAGGGACACAGAAACCAGCCTCCAAAAGCTGCCAATGGCCAAGTTAGGACGACATGAGCAACAAGATAAAAATAATGCATTGGATTATAACCCAAAGTATAATTTAAAAAATGGGNCCTAGAAATAAATAAAAATATTAAAAAATAAATAAATAAATAAAAAATGGGAGAGAAGAGACAAATCTTCCTTAGAGAAGAATTTCAAATAATATAAACACTCTCCTCTCTAGGAGGTAGAGTTTAACCCCTGCCACCCTGATTACCCACATGAATCCAATCTAGTCACATGCATTAGAGAACCTGTCCCAGCTGTAGTCAGAGGGACATGTGACTAAGGAAGACAAGTTGAAGGGTTGTATGGTTATGGCTTTGAAAATAAAGGGGACTGGAGCCAAGTAACACACGTGGCCTCTAAAAGCTGGAAATGGCAAGGAAATGGAATTCTTCCCTAGAGCCTCCAGAAGGGAACACAGCCCTGGACACTTAACTTATTTTAGCTCAGTAAGACTGGCACCCATGTCAGACTTCTGACTTACAGAAATGAAAGATAATAAATGTGTGTTGTTACAAGCCACTAAGTCTGTGGTAATGCACTACAGCAGCCGTAAGAAATGAACGAAGCACTTACTACTGCACCCTGTACAGGGACACAGTCAGCAACTTACTATGCAAAGATGGTACCATTATAACCGCTCATGCACGACTCCACAATGCCCTTGGCCACAGTCGAGAACACAGATTCCTACAAATGTAAGCACCAAACATGTTAACATTTCATAAAAACGAACTACATTCCTAAACTACATTCTAAAATATAACGATAAGAATAGCATGTTTTTAGACTTTTCAACACTTGTGGTAATGTGAAAATTGTACCCAGTATAGAAGAAAGCTAAAACATCGAAGATGATAAAACATTAAGCATAATTATGTCTACTAAACCCCTATACAATTCTAGATTTAAAACTTACACCTAGAATTTATACAGAATTCTGTCAGCACATTGCATACAAATATTAAATGGGTATTAGCATCAAATACATGGCCATATTCTTCAGTGCTTTTCCCACAGGTTTGTACTAAATAATCAATACCTGATTTTTTGCTTTCATTTTTACACATGTAAGTAGATGCAATCTTATCAACAATTTATTTTTTTATCTTGCAGCTTTTTTTTTTTTAATTTTTTAAAAAACATTTTATTTATTTCTGAGAGAGAGACAGCATGAGCAGGAGAGGGTCAGAGAGAGAGAGAGGGAGACACAGAATCCGAAACAGGTTCCAGGCTGAGCTAGCTGTCAGCACAGAGCCCAACGCGGGGCCCAAATCCACGAACCATGAGATCATGACCCGAGCAGAAGTCAGCTGCCCAACCGACTGAGGCACCCAGGCGCCCCAACAGTTCTTAAACCTGCACTAATACAGTAGCCATGACCGCATGTGACTACTGGGCACATGTGACTATTGAAACATGGCCATTCCAACTTAAAATATAAGTGTAAAATATACACTTGGTTTGGAAGACTGAGCATGAATAAAAAGAATGGAAAATGCCTCATTAATAATTTGCTTTATAATGATTACATGTTGAAAAGATATTTTGGATATACTGGGTTAAACAAATATAGGATTAAAATTACGTCTGGGACACCTGGATGGCTCAGTCAGTTAAACGTCTGACTCTTAATTTTGGCTTAGGTCATGATCCCACAGGTGTGAGATGGAGCCCCACATTGGGCTCTGCGCAGGGCGTGGAGCGTGCTTGAGATTCTCTCCCCACCCCCCAGCCTCCCTGCATGTGTCCCCCGTGTGCACGCTCTCTCTCTCTCTAAAATAAAACAATAGGGGTGTCGGGCGGCTCAGCTGGCTAAGCATCCTTCTCTTGATTTCAGCTCAGGTCATGGTCTTACAGTTGTGAAATTGAGCCCTGCATCAGGCTCCATCTGCACTGCCAGCATGGAGGCTCATGTGGGCTCAAACTCACCAACTGTGAGATCAGACCTGAGCCCAAATCAAGAGCCAGATGCCTAATCCACTGAGCCACCCAGGTGCCCCCTAACTTTTAAATTTTATTTAATCTTAATAAATTCAAACTGAAGTAGCCACATATGGCCACGGACTACTGTAATGGACAGTGCAGATATAGAACACTGCCCTCATTACAGAAAATTCTAAGGCATAGTGGTGACTAGATCTTAAACTGTCCTTAATTAGAAAAACAGTTCCTGACATCATAGTAATCTTAAATCTGTTACTCTCTGCTATGGACTCAATGTGTCTTCCCCAAAATTCCTATGTTGAAACCCTAATCCCCAATGCCATGGTATTTGGACTTGGGGCTTTGGGGACGTAATTAGATTATGAGGGTGGAGCACGTGTAAGGTACTCGAGTAGTGCCCTTCTAAGAAGAGACACCAGAGAATTTGCTTTTTCTCTCTCTCCATAGTGAAAACTCAGCTATCTACAAGCCAGGAAGCCGGTCCTTACCAGGCACTAGATCTCCTGGCCTGGATCTTAGAATTCCCAACCTCCAAAATGAGAAATAAATGTTTGCTGTTTAAGCCATCCTGTTTTTGATATTTCTGTTATAGCAGCCACAACCAAGATACTCTCCCTAAACTAGGAAGTTGGATTATACTTATTATCAATCACCCAAGTGGCTCTGAAAAATACACCTCCACTAACCTCCATCACTGGAGGGTGAGAAAAAGCAAAGCAGGCTTGTCATTCTGGTACAAAGTTTGATGAAGGAAAAAGCAATGATAAAATTAAATTTAGAATATTTTAAAATACATTACATCTAAAATATTTACAAAATGTTTGAGCTTCCTTATGTGAGATCTATCAAACTAAAGAGACCAGACATGAAATCCTCACAAATAATAATAGAATCTTACCCAAATGGAAAGTGAAGTCTACAGAATTATCATTACCTGAGTGGTGTGCATGTCTGCAACATGATCAAATGTGAAGGTCTTGGGCTCAGGGTTGGAGTGCAGCCGGAGAGTGGTAGAGGAAAGCACAGATAAACATAAGTTTTGCTCTCCGTCAGCTGATCCAGATCCTTCTGTAGGTGGACGAATTCGCACAAAAACTTTGATGGCATCACCTTCATTACTAAAGATAAGAAATGCAGTTTACTGGAGAAAAGTAAAAATGGATCTAAGTCCCATACTGCCTGTCATGTTTCCATACTGAGTTTCCCCAACAAAGCCCCAAACCTACCCACTTACATTCACCTCTTCACGTGTTGCACGTGACTCATACCCTTTATGATTTGCTTCACCATACTTATTTTCACAAGCTTTTACCTGAAATAAACTCAAAGGAAGTTGATTCCATGGAGCTCCAAGCATTGCTTGTCTGTGATTTCCCTCTTTTTTTTAATGTTTATTTATTTATTTTTTTAATGTTTTATTTATTTCTGAGAGAGAGAGAAAGAGACAGCGTGAACAGGGGAGGGTCAGAAAGAGAGGGAGACACAGAATCTGAAACAGGCTCCAGGCTCTGAGCTGGCTGTCACCATAGAGCCCGACATGGGGCTCAAAACCACAAACCGTGAGATCATGACCTGAGCCGAAGTCAGACACTTAACCAACTGAGCCACCCAGGCGCCCCTGTGATTTCCCTCTTAACAGCAATAATAAAATAGCCACCCCAAGGAAGAATTATGTTACTGATTCCATCTTTTAGCCTGGAAGGTAAGAGGATGCGGGGAGAATTGGGGAGGAAGTGTGATGTTTCTGGATTCCCAGGGAGCTAAGGACTGAGCTTAATGCTGAAACAAGTATCCCTTAATATGTTACTGTATCCTGCCTGGGTGGAGCGCCTGGCTACCTGACTCTTGATTTCAGTTCAGGTTATGGTCTTACAGTTCGTAGGACCAAGCCCCACGTCAGGCTCCTCGCTCATACTGCAGAGCCTGCTTGGGATTCTCTCTCTCTCTCTTTCTCTCTCTCTGTCTCTCTCTTTCCCTCTCCCTCTCTCTCTCCTCCTCCTCTTCCTCCCCTGCTCCCACGCTCCCCCTCCCTTCTCTCAAAAATAAAAAAAATAAACTAAAAAAAAAAATACTACATCCCTAATTCTTTTGGTCTCAGCAACAAGATTTTGTTCTTACCTTGATTGGTTAGACTGACAGTTTGTCACATTGCGTAACTCAGCTAGAAAAAAAGACAAGAAGTTATTACAGGCATTTAAAATTGCAATATAGGGGTGCCTGGGTGGCTCAGTTGTTTGGGTGACGGACTCAGGCTTAGGTCACGATCCCAGGGTCATGGGACTGAGCCCTGGGTGGGGCTTGGCACTGAGAGTGGAGCCTGCTCGGAATTCTCTCTCTCTGCTCACACCCTGTGCCCCTGGGGGTTCGCATTCTCTCTCACAAAATAAACTTTAAAAAAATAAAATAAAATTGCAATATAAAATCCCATCCTTTTAAAAAAATATTTGTTTTGAGAGAGAGAGAAAGAAAGCACATGCACATGAGCAGGGAAGGGGCAGAGAAAGAGGGAGAGAATCCCAAGCTGGATCCCAAGATGACAGCACAGAGCTTGACACAGGGCTGGAACTCACGAACCTGAAATCATGACCTGAGCTGAAATCAAGAATTGGCCACTTAAAGGGCACCTGGGTAGCTCAGCCAACTTTGGCTCAGGTCATGATCTTGCAGACCTCTGTGCTGACAGATCAGAACCTGGAGCTGCTTTGGATTCTGTGTTTCCCTCTCTCTCTTCCCCTCCTCCACTCACACTCTGTTTCTCTCTCAAAAATAAACATTAAAAAAAAAAAAAGAACTGGTTGCCTAACCAACTAAGCCACCCAGGTGCCCCTAAAAATCCCATTCTTATCTAGCCTACTCTTCTGTTGCTAACACTCCTCAGTCTTGTTGGCTCCCTGACCTCTTGACGGCGGGACACTCTAGGGCTCAGGCCTCCATCTTCCTTTTATTCTTTCCACATCCACTTCATTGGTGAGGACATCCAGGCTCATGGTTCTAAATGCCAAGTATATGTTGGCTGAGTCCCAAATTTAAACCTTCTCCCTGGACTACTCTTGTGAGCACCAGACTCTCACACTGAACTGCCTACCTAACATTTCCAGCTGGATGCCCAATGGGCAATGTCTCAAATTTAAAGTGTCAAAAACTGAAGTCCTGATCACCCCACCCCCACCCCAAACATGCTTCTCCACCTCAATTAATGACAACTCCATCTTTCCAGTTGCTCCGGCCAAAAACCTTGGAGTCATCTCTCAACCCCTTCTTTCTCATGCTTCATATCCAATCTGTTAGCCAATCTTTAGCTCTACCTTCAAAATCCATCAAGAATCCTACAACTTCTGGTTAAATCACTGCTATGACCACCACGGAATTGAGCAGCAACATCCCTTATTTGAGCTATTACAACAGCCTCCCTGTCTCTCTTTTCCTCACTCTCTCATCTCCCAGTTGCCACCTATTCTCAACCCAGCAGGCAGAATGATTCCGCTAAAAAAGAAGCCAGAGATCAACTTCCAGCATGACTGCAAGAGGAACTATGCTGACCCACTGCCCAGTGAAACTGGTGAAATAAAAAAATAAAAGCCACTCACAGCCTCTAGAAACAGCCATAAAGGCAAACAGCAAATGAAACAACATCTAGTCTAGAAGATCATTGGAAACTCCACAAGAGAGTGAGAGTCTATGGTACTTGAACCGCTTGCTCCCTCCCTCCCAGCTCAACGAGTTGGGAGTCTCCACTCCAGACTTTGCAGCCAAGAACAAAGGGATCCTCTTCCTCCCCACACAGCTCCTACTTTCCTCCTAGGAGCAGGTGACCAATTTCTCATCCAGCCTCCAGTCAGCTGCCCAAGGCTAAATCCCGGGTAACTGACTGAGAGCTGGGGCTTCCCTTCTTCCACCCGGCCTCCACTCGTGGAATGAGGCTCCACCTTGGACATAATGTGCTGAGAACACAAGGGCCCTGCTCACCCTTATTCTGGCTAGTGAGACACTGTTTCTCTACTAGGATAGGCAAGTCAAGGGGACTCCAGGCTGCTACACACACACACACACACACACACACACACACACACACACACACTCCCCTTCCCAGCAAATAGCCAGCAACTAGACCAGAGGTGTCACTCTGAAAGACTGTCATTGTTCTCACCCCCAGCTCCAAGAGCCTTGGCTGAGAGATTTTGACTCAGGGAAGAGACAGACCACAAAGCAGATTAACTCCAAAGAAGCTGACTCCATTTCCAACAAAGCAAGGAGAAGTTCAAGCCTCAAGGGCACACTCAAGAACAGTGAAGGTTGTGGTGGAAAGCAATTAGGAGGAGATTCAATATACCAACAAAACTGCAGGCCTATTAATTTGCAGGCAAGAACTGGGACCTAAGGCAGGTGGGACCAGCTTTACTGGGGTGAGAACAAATATCAAACACAGACCTCAGAAACTTTTCCTTTATAAGGGCAAGAATCTAATTGGATTGATTTGTAGGGCAAAGTCCCAGGCATTGTTGAAAACAATAGGGCAATCAGTTAGTACTCCTGGAATTTAAGAGCTACCTGCCGTCAGAGAAAGAGAGAAAGAGATCCCCACCAAAGCCATGGTCATCAGGGTGACTGTGGGCATACCCAAAGCTGGACTTCTCTGAGAAGCAACATCAAAGGCTTAACATTGTGACAGGGAAACAAATGTCACTAAAGCAATCCAGACAGTGATTAAACATATAAACAGGCAAAGAGTAGAGAAACCAGTATCCAAAGTTGCTGTAATTTATTATCTAAGATGTTAAGTATCCAACAAAAAAAGACAAGGCATTCAAAGAAATAGTAAAGAATGACCCATAAACTATTTAAGTTTAAAAAAACTTTTAAAAAAAGCTGGCAAGAGAAATTGCCTAGATAGCATCTAGATGTTGAGAGAGTCAAAGTCACCATTATAAACATGTTCACCTTACTGAAGGAAATCATAATTAAAGTGTTAAAAGAATGATGACAACATCCCATCAAATGGAGAATAACAATTGAAATTATTCTGAAAAACTGAAAACTCTGAAGTCCAAAAAGTA
Source organism: Crocuta crocuta (assembly GCF_008692635.1). Classification (NCBI taxonomy): domain Eukaryota; kingdom Metazoa; phylum Chordata; class Mammalia; order Carnivora; family Hyaenidae; genus Crocuta; species Crocuta crocuta. The sequence goes on along the minus strand of NW_027532172.1, from coordinate 2,845,564 downwards.
TAACTGAAATAAAAACTCACTAGAAGGGCTCAACAGTATATATGAACCAGTAGAAGAAAAAATACACAAATTCAAAGATAGATCAACAGAGATTATACAAGCCAAAGGACAGACAGACCAAAGGATGAAGGAAAGTGAAGCAAGACTCAGAAGAATGTGGGACACTGTTAAGCACACCAACATAGATGTAATGGGGAGTACCAGAAGGAGAGAAAAGCTAACAGCAGGAAAAAAATTTTTTAAAGTATTTTGAAGCCAAAGACTTCCCAAATTCATTGAAAAAAACAATGTATACCTCCAGGAAGTTCAATGAATTCCAAACAGGATAAACACAGAGATCCACAAACAGACACATTACTATAAAAACGGTGAAGGCCAAACAGAAGGAGAAAATCTTGAAGGCAGCAAAAGAAAAACAACTTGCTACTTACAAGAGAATCCAGTTCTATTACCAGCTGACTTCCAAGAATAACAGATGGCGGCCGAAGGCATCTCGGAGAGAATTTGCTGCAGGCAGAGCCACCTTCAGCAGATGGTAAAGGTGGGAGGCCTGGTGGCTCAGCTGGTGAAGTGTCCCACTCTTGGTTTCAGCTCATGTCATGATCTCACGGTTCTTGGGTCATGGTTCTAAATGCTAAGTGTATGTTAATGAGTCCCAAATTTAAACCTCCTGGATTACTCTCTTGAGCACCAGACTCTCACATCTAACTGCCTACCTGACATCTCCACGTCAATATCAAAAAAGGGGGTGAGAGGAATAGAGCTACATGGGAGTAACGTTTATATTACTGGAATTAAGCTAATACAAATTTGAAGCTGATTCTGATAAAATATGCATGTGAGGGGTGCCTGGGTGGCTCGGTTGATCTCAGCTCAGGTCTTGATTTCAGGGTGGTTAAGTTAAAGCCCTGCACTGCGTTCCACGTTGGATATGCAGCCTACTTAAGAAATTAATTAATTAAAATGTTAAGATGTACATGTTAAATTTTTTTTAATGTTTTATTTATTTCTGAGAGAGAGACAGCATGGGCAGTGGAGGGTCAGAGAGAGAGGAAGTTACAGAATCTGAAACAGGCTCCAGGCTCTGAGCTAGCTGTCAGCACAGAGCCCAACGTGGGGCTCGAACCCATGTACCGTGAGATCGTGACCCGAGGTGAAGTCGGAGGCTTAACCGACTAAGCCACCCAGGCGCCCCAAGATGTGCATGTTAAACCCTACAGCAACCACTAAAGAAAAAAAAAAGGCAGTAAAGGAAGAACAGAAGAACATAAAAGATGTGAGATACATAGAAAACAAAAAATAAAGTGGCATATATAAATCCAACTATATCAACAACAATATGTGAATAGATTAACCCAATTAAAAGGCAAAGACTGTGGGATTACTTGAGAAAATATATTCCAACTATATACTATCTACTGTAAACACACCTTAGATTCAAAGATTAAAATACACTGAAAGTAAAAGGATGAAAAATGGTATCTCACCTAACCGAAAATCACAGTATTGGATAAAATAGATTTTAAAAGACAACAACAAAAAATGTTGAGGGGTAGGGGCACCGTGAGTTCAAGCGCCACATTGGGCTCTGTGCTGACAGCTCGGGGCCTCTTTCGGATTCTGTGTCTCCCTCTCTCTCTCTCTGCCCCTCTCCCACTCAGGTTCTCTCTCTTTCCCTCTCTCTCTCCCCTGCCCCCTCTCTAAAAAGTAAGTAAAACATTAAAAATAATTAAAAACAAAAATACAAAACTCTGCAGTGGTTGTCCATCTCAATCAGAGTAAAAGGCAAAGTTCTTAAAACAGCCTACGGGACGGGACATGATCTAATGCCCCACCTCCCCTGTCACCACCTCCACAACTCATTTCCTATTACACTCCTTGTTCCACTACCACCAAACTGGTTACTTCTAGAACATACCACACTTTGGGACCTTTACACATTCTATACCTTCTGCCTGGAACATCTCTTTGGGGATTTACTCAAGTATCGTCTTCTCAGTAAGGCATCCTATGACCTTGACTTATGGGAAACACCAGCTTATCTCCATACACACCCACCCAATTATCTATCACTCTAACTCCCCTTCTTGGCCCTATTTTCCTTCAAAGGACTTAACTGCCATCAAAATTTATATTGGTTTCCTTTCTTTCTCTTCCAAATTAACTATAAAGCATTATCTAGGCAGTGCCTGACACACTGTGAACACTCAATAAATCTTTGAATAAGTGAATACTAGGACATCAGTTTAAAAAAAACATCTTAGGGGCGCCTGGGTGGCTCAGTTGGTTAAGCAGCCGACTTCGGCTCAGGTCATGAACTCACGGTTTGTGGGTTCGAGCCCCGCGTTGGGCTCTGTGCTGACAGCTCAGAGCCTGAAGCCCGCTTCAGATTCTGTGTCTCCCTGTCTGACCCTCCCCTGCTCATGCTGTCTTTCAGAAATAAATAAAACATTAAAAAATAAAAAACCATCTTAATTTCTATTCTTAATTTCATACCACAGATCCTCAAAGCAAATATTCACAGCGGAACAACTGTTCTGGAAATTACCCTTTGCAGCTATACCCCCTCAAGCAAATGAATGTGGGAAATACACCAGATTGCCCAATTCCCCACCTGCCCGTCCTTCACAGCTTCTCCAAGAGTTGGCAGCAAAAAAACAGTCCCTCTGTCCCTTTGGCAAAAGCAAAAGTGGCAGAGAGCACTGTCTGGGTTCCCAAGTCCTGCTCCTGATCCCTGGGCTGCTGGGAATGAAGGCAGCGTTTGGGATGTCATCAACCTGGACGTTGCCAAGAGACTTCAAGGAACAGAAGCGTTTCTCATGGAAATAATCATTTTCACACAACAGAGTTGTGAATTGTGAATACGCTTGTTCCCATCACTTCTAGAAAGTGATGCACATGGATAGGACAGAGTCCTTTCATAGTGACATGCAAATGTCACTTTCCATTATGTAAACACAAGCTCTAATTTTATCACAGGTTATCAACTCTCTTTGTGTCCAGATTTACAGAATACCGTGGTTGTGCAGAATGCACACTGAACATTTCAGTCCACAAACGAACCAATGTATGTGCTAATATTCCCTGAATACTGAAAATGAGGGAAGAGAAACATTTCAGATGGAAAAAAAGAGCACAATGTGATGACCTAAAAAGTTAACGAAAACAACAAATCCATCAGAAAACAATTACAACTGACAGCTGCAAGCGTTAAAGTTGTTGGAAGTTTCATCAAAGACCACAAATTTAGCTTCTTCCATCTTCTAACATAGGACTCTCCTCATTACCATTCATATCATTCACGAAGATCCATTGAATTAGCTCAAAATCTAATCTTTAAAGGATTAGGCAATGTAAGAGACGGGCACGTCCACGGGAACGCCAAAGGACGAAGAAATCAGTGAAAATCGGAGGGTTTATCAAAATCGGCAGTGCTTCTCTCCAAAGGAAAAAGGAAGAAACGGAACGGGTCCCCTTGGGAAGAAAACAGGAATTTGTGATAATATAAAGATATCCTGCGCTTATCCGAGGAGACTGTACAGGAGACCCTCCAGAAGACAAAGACGTGCTTGGAACGTGAAGAGTTCTCCCATTCAGGACACTCAGTGATGTGGAAACGCGGAGAAGGTGGTGAGAGCCACGGCCGACCTCAGGCAAGGATACGTAAGCAGCCCCGATCGGGCCACGGGAATAGATAGGGCAGCGACGAAATGCCAGAACGGAGAACGGGACGGAAGAACCAGCAGGTCGCTGGGCGTCGAGCCCCTGGGGGGAGGGCTCTCCGGTTCCCTGCTCAGCCCAAGCGCCTAGAACTGTGCCTGCCTTGTGGCGTGCGCCCAAAACGGAGAGAAGGGCGGATAGCTGTTCGAGCCGCGTATGGTCTGAGGGTCGGAGAGAGGCCCCAAACGCCCCGCGCCGCTAGGTCGGCTCCTGCCCTTCACGCCCAGCCTGGAACCCTGCGGGCGGCCGGGGTTGCGGTCCTTCCCAGTTGTATTTGGGGGCGGAGACGGGGGTCATGAAGCCGGAACTCCTTACTTACTTTTGCAGCCGGGCGCCATGGCGCCCTCACCCCTCGATCCCGAGACCAAGGCAGCGGATACCCACACGTCCAGCCGCGCGGCGCGTCGGGATTCCGCAAGCTCAAGATGGCCGCAGATTTGAATTTGGCGCTCGGGTCGGACGGTGACGCCATCAAGGAGGCTGCCATGTTGCCCGGCCTCCGGCCAGGGGGCGGGGACTGCGTGACGTCACGAGTAGGCGCCATAACCAATGCACACTCTCGGGCGGCCCTGGGGAACCTGTCTCTTTCCCCGGCACAGCCATGAGTAAGCGGAACCAGGTTTCGTACGTGCGGCCAGCCGAGCCGGCGTTCCTGGCCCGCTTTAAGGAACGGGTCGGCTACAAGGAAGGGCCCACCGTGGAGACCAAGGTGAGCCCAGGCCAGTCGCCTTACCCGAGAAACGCTGCCCTCCCCCCTACTTCCGGCTTCTGCCAAGACTTGGAGGCCTGGCACTGACGGGCCCCTCCCCTCCCCTGCACCCAGCCCCCTATCTGGATGGGCTTCAGGCCCCAGGCTGGTTTACTACAGCCTCGTATACCCTGGAAGATATTTGTCGTTTTTCGTAGTGCTGTTGTATTCTTGAAAATGACTTGACGCAGGTAAAGCGCCTCGTCCTTGGTAGATGATTAAGAAAGATCACTTTTGGGGCGCCTGGGTGGCTCAGTTGGTTAAGCGTCCGACTTGGGCTCAGGTCATGATCTCACAGTTCGTGGGTTCGAGCCCCGCGTCGGGCTCTGTGCTGACAGCCAGCTCAGAGCCTGGAGTCTGTTTCAGATTCTGTGTCTCCTTCCCTCTCTGACCCACCCCTGCTCACTCTCTCTCTCAGAAATAAATAAAACATTTTTTAAAAACTTAAAAAAAAAAGAGATCACTTTTCTCTTATTTGCTTATCCCAAAACCTGTAGTTAGCAGGATTGGCGGTAGCATAGTCCCATTTTCCAGATAAAGGAACTGAGGCCTCTCTATCAAATGACCTGATGTCCTAGGCCTGGAGTCTGGATCTTTGGAAGAATGCCCTGGATCTATTGTTATGCTTTATT
>NW_027532172.1:2827953-2839297 GCF_008692635.1 Crocuta crocuta | reverse complement strand
TGGATCTAAATAGAGAGGAGCTTTAGGAAAGAGCAGCACCTGAATAGTTTAAGGATGGGGATGGGTGGGAATCAATTCTGAGCCCTCCCAGGCTTCAGCCCTAACTGGTTCAAGCCAAAACCTGCCCTATCTCTTTCAATAGGAAGAGACTCTTATGCTTAGGGGATGTGTGGAGAAATTATTTATTTAGCACTCTGTGTCTAGCACTTTCACTAATACCTGCCCCTCAAGTCACTTAGAGTTTAGTAAAGGAAACAAGATTGACTTGTATTAAATCATTCAATCCAGTGAGTATGTGCTAAGCCCAGGCATTGTGAAAGAAAATGAAAGAACAAAGAGATGTATCTCCAGAATGCCATATTCTTTTTAATACTTTCTTCCCTGCTTCATCTCCACCTTCACAGGTCACCACCTCTGTGAACCTCTTCAAATCTCCTCCAAACAATTACTTTTCCTCTGTTTTTCTCTTCACTTTGTCCATATCTGTGATATTCATCTTTTTGTTACAACTACTTCCTTTCCTGTGTATTGTCACCACTAAATCAAACTCCCTAAGATCGTGTCTTAATCTTTCGTTATTTTCCCAGCACCTGGCACAGTGCCTGGACTAAGTAGTAGGTGACCAGTTATATTGACTGTGCTTGTCATGAGGCAAGGCTTCACTGAGGAAGGGATACTTGGACTGAATCTTGAGCATGGGTAGGTGAGCATGTAGAGATAGATTAGAAGGGTGGATAAATATGTAAAGATGGTGAGTCAGCAGGGCATCTGGCTGGCTCAGTCAGGGGAGCGTGTGACTCTTCATCTCAGGGTTGTAGCCCCGTGTTGGATGTAGAGATTACTTAAAAATAAAATCTTTTAAAACAAAAGAAAAGAAAAGATGGTAAATCATGGACTGTGTGATTGAAGAACGGGTTGGAGGGAAAGCCAGATGGACTCTTCAGTCGGCAACAAGGCGCCATTTTTGGTTAGAATGTGATCAGGGAGTGACTGATCCCCGGGACCAAAAAACAGTGAAGATGACAAAGAGGTTGAGATTTGAGAAAAGAGATACGGATTCAGCAATGAGGAGACTATAAGACCTAATTATATAGTTTGCTTGAGGTCCTTGCGATGATCATGTGTGCATAATTAACACCCTGAAGATTCTAGCTGGGAATGCTGTTTTAGGAGAACTTGGGGTGCGGGTGGTACCTTCCAATTTATATCAGTGATTTAAACTTATGCAGAAGACTTTTCCATAGACAAATGCCCCCATGTTTCTGTGTTTGAGAAACCAACTGTGCTCTTAATCAGGTTGGCAGTATAATCATCGTTCTATTAATCTGTTAACAAAAAGAAGTTTCATAGGAAATCATTATATAATCGAGTTAAATTACCTTATTCACCTTCTTGAGAGTTAATTCAGGAGTGGCTTTGAGCAGCCACTGTTTCCTTAACTGTATTTCTTATTTTCCAGCCAGTCATGTAAACAAAAAGAGAAGAGTCAGAATTAATGATTCTCAATAAAATGAACACCAGGAATTTTTTTTTAAAGATTTTATTTCTAAATAATCACTATACCCGTTGTGGGACTTGAACTCACAACCCCAAGATTAAGAGTCGCATGCTCTACTGATTGAACCAGCCAGGCACCCCAGGATTTATTTTATTTCACTGTCCCATTTCCTTGGTTAAAATACTTACTGGGGGAATCTAATTTGACAATAAACTATTTGTAAAACAAAAAAAAAAGAAATACAAACAAAAAAATAAATAAGTAAATAAATAAAATAAAATAAAATACTTACTGGCGCTCCTGGGTGGCTCAGACGGTTAAGCATCCAACTTCGGCTCAGGTCATGATCTCACAGTTAGTGTTTGAGACCCGTGTCGGGCTCTGTGCTCAGAGACTGGAGTCTGCTTCGGATTCTGTCTCCCTCTCTCTCTGCCCTTCCCCTGCTCATGCTCTGTCTCTCTCTCTCTCTCAAAATAAATAAACATTTTTTAAAAATTTAATACTTATTAGTTACCCACTAGTTTGTGATCATTTATTGGAAACTCTCAGAAAAAAATATGCAAAACTAATGAATAATCTGTGAACTCACATGGATATTATTAAAGAGAATGCACCGTGACTTGGGATGTAGACAAAATGAGTGAATTTGCCTGTGAGTAACCTGCCAGCCAGCGCTTTTAGGTAGTAGTTCATCATTTTTCATTCTATTAGTCATTCATGAATAGATCAACAAACACTTCTTGAGCCCCTGCTGTCTGCCAGGCTCTGTGCCTCTAGGTACAGACGTTAAACACAAGTACCTCAAAGGAGCTAACCTAACAGCACCAGAGAGGAAAATATTGGTAAGTCATGGGGCACCCGGGGGGCTCAGTTGGTTAAGCGTCCGACTTGGGCTCAGGTCATGATCTCACGGTTCGTGGGTTCGAGCCCTGTATCGGGCTCTGTGCTGACAGCCAGCTCAGAACCTGGAGCCTGTTTCAGATTCTGTGTCTCCCTCTCTCTCTGACCCTCCCCTGCTCATGCTGTCTGTCTCAGAAATAAATAAAACATTAAAAAAAAAAAGAAAGTAAAATATTGGTAACTCAGTCTGGTACATGTTCCCTATGAGCTATGCGCAGTGTGAGAAGGAAGACAAGGTGAGATCAGGAAAGTACTTATAAAGAATCGAAGTCTAGAAGGCGGCTTGAGCATGTATGCACCAGGGGCAGTGGGGCTGGTTCAGAGACCAGGGAGGCAGAGGAGCTAATATGCTCATGTATCTGTAATCCTCCAACCCGGCTGGAGTCCGGAGGCCGTGAGTATGGCGTAGGAGAAAGCGGTGTTTCTAGGCCAGATGCCGTAGGGCTTTGTGGCTCTGTCTGGCAGACAAGGCTCTGTGAGAGGTGGAGTATCAAGTTATTGGAATAATGTGTGATGGGTGTACATACCTTTCAACCCGGCAACTCCACTTCCAGAAATTTATCTTACATATGAGTTCCCAAAATTGAACAGAAATAAGTGCATAGTAGAAAAAGTAAACAAAAATGTGTGCATAGTGGAAAAAACTAGAAACAACCAAAATTTTTATGTACGGGGTACTGGTCAAATAAACCATGAGATGACTATATATATAGTTAAATAGTAGGCAGTGATTTTTAAAATAGACAATTTCATATTAATAGATAATTCCAAGGTACTATACAAAAATATTTTTGAGTAAAAAAGTTGGGGTGCAGGGTGCCGGAGTGGCTCAGTTGGTTAAGCATCTGACTCTCGATCTTGGCTCTTGATCTCGGGGTTGTGAGTTCAAGCCCCACACTGGCTCTGCACGGGGCATGAAGCCTGTTTTAAGAAATAAAGTAAAAAATAAAATTAAAAAAGTAATTTGCTGGGGTGCCTAGGTGGCTCAGTTGGTTAAGCATCCGACTCTTTGGTTTCAGTTCAGGTAATGATCTCACAGTTCGAGAGTTCGAGGCCCGAGTCAGGCTCTGCACTGACAGTACAGAGCCAGCTTGGAATTCTCTCCCTCCCTCTCTGCCCCTCCCCCACATGAGCGCATGCATTGAGCTGTCCCTCTTTCTCTCTGTCAATTAAACTTAAAAAAAAAAATGGGGGAAGTGGGGCTTTTACAGTATCTGACATCTATTGAAAATGAATCAACTGACCAAAGGTTCCCACTTGTAACGTGTATAGTGAGTACATGGTTTCTGTTGGTCTTCTCTGTACTTTCATCTTTGGGAAATTTCATGAAGAAAAGAAAGCAAGTCACATAGTATGTACAATATTCTTTTTGCATACAGAATGTTTTCTGTACTCCTGTATTTATATACACTTAGGAAAGGGCTGTAGGATACTCACCCGACTGAAGCTGTCAGAAGGGAGAAGAGATAATCAGAGGTGGAAGAAAGAGCACCTTTGACTTGCTGCCTTCTGTCCTTGGGTGTTGAGTATTTTTTGTCCGACTCTGAGAAGAGATGGAAGTGAAAACGGTTAGTGAAAGCGAACAGAATGATGTGGTTCAGCACTCCCCTGAGTCGGCTGAGTGGGCAGCACATGAAGCAGAGGGACACTGGGAGCAGCCCGCTGGGGTCCTACTGGGATGGAAATTAGTCCCTTTAGGCAGGCACTTTAGGGAAACTGGCAGGTAGATCTCCCCAGTGTGGCAGGGTCAGGCTCTTAAGAGTTACTTGGAAATTCACTGCCAAGTACATTTAGTCAATAAAGTTACCCTTCTCCCTTGGTAATTACAGTATCTCACAGAGACCGTGGTTGTATTTGGTTCAAGGTCAGCAGTCTACGTATGGTGTTTGTGTTTTCCCCCAGAGAATCCAGCTTCAGCTCCCAGATGAAGATGCTGATCACAGTGACAAAGAAGATGAACAGCCCCAAGTGGTGGTTTTAAAAAAGGGAGACCTGTCAGCTGAAGAAGTCATGAAAATTAAAGCAGAAATAAAGGCTTCCAAAGCAGGTATGTCTGAAAGTAATCTGATTTTTTCCCTAACAATTTAAGGGGCCTGATGGGGCGCCTGGGTGGCTTAGTCGGTTAAGCGTCCGACTTTCGCCTTGGTCATGATCTCGCAGTTCGTGGGTTCGAGCCCCGCGTCGGGCTCTGTGCTGACTGCCAGCTCAGAGCCTAGAGCCTGTTTCAGTCTGTGGCTCCCTCTCTCTCTGACCCTCCCCTGCTCACGCTCTCTCTCTCCTAGAAATAAAAAATAAAAAAAAAATAAAAAAATAAGGGGCCTGAAATACGAAATTATCTTATGTCATAATATGGTATGTTTGAAGGAGACAGTCCTAGGTTCAAACTTCGCCTTTAACACTCACCAGATGTGTGATCTTGAACAAGTTATTTCACCTCTCAGCCTCACTTCCCTCATCAGTAAAATGGAGACATTAATGGTACCTACTTTATTGGGTTGTTACAGGATTAAGTGCAAACTTAAACAAAAATATCCTGTTTAAAAAAAACGTGGTTAGGGGGCACCTGGGTGGCTCAGTCGGTTAAGCGTCCGACTTCGGCTCAGGTCATGAGCTCACAGTTCATGGGTTCGAGCCCTGTGTCGGGCTCTGTGCTGACAGCTAGCTCAGAGCCTGGAGACTGCTTAAGATTCTGTGTCTCCCTCTCTCTCTGACTCTCCCCTGCTCATGCTCTCTCTCTCTCTCTCTCAGAAATAAATAAAAAACATTTAAAAATTAAAAAAAAAAGTGGTTAGGTTTACAAATTAGTCAACAGATGTATTTATTTAACCAGTGCCCGAAGTGTAGTATGCTAGATGGTATATTTTTCATTATTCCTAAATATTTATTATGTTGCCTTAAGGAAAAATGCTAGCATTTCAATCACTTTTCAAAATACTTAAAAATACAGCCAGATTATAACCAATTGGGGACTGGCTATGTCATGGAATACTTCAGGAAGTGAGTTTTTATTAAGTGAGTGCATGTCTTGTGAGCATATAGCTAGAAGCAGTGGAGAAGACCAGATCGAATGGACTCAGGACATCTTTAAATACCATCTGAGATTTTTCTTGCTCCATTTGATGCTCCAATAAAGGCAAAATGAGAGAAGAAAGTTCTTTAATTTTGTCTTTGCTGCAGATGAAGAACCAGCTACCGCTGATGGAAGAATCATGTATCGAAAACCAGCTAAGCGTTCCTCAGAGGAAAAATACTCAGGTTTAACAGCAAGCTCAAAAAAGAAAAAGGCAAATGAAGATGAAATAAATATGCAGGACTCCGTTAAAAAGAACTCACAAAAGCAAATCAAAAACAGCTCCCTCCTTTCTTTTGACAATGAAGATGAAACCGACTAAGTGTAAATATTTTGGACTTGGTCTTCCTTTAGAGTATATGGGGTATTTTTTAAAAGGACATCTTTTTTCTTATTTAAAGATAATACAAGTTCATTATAGAAAATTTAGAAAATTCAGAAAATATGATAAAAACTTTGTGTATCAATACCCTTTGACATAATGCAAACTCTGTAGCTATTAACATTTTGGGAATTCCACGGGTGGGGCATGTATGTATGTAAATTATATTTTTTAAACAAAATTGGGATTAGGTAATGTATATTTTCTGTCCTGCTTCTTACATAGGAGCATTTTTCCAGATCAGTATAATTAAAAACTTAGCATAACTGCTATTGAGGATTGACAAAATCTTCAGTATCTTCATGAGCAGAAGCCCACTTTGGATGAGGAAGATGATAATGCGGCTAGTTAAGAATACTTCCCCAGCTCCTGCTAAAGGTAGCAGTGTAACAGCTCTGGCAGTTTTAGAGGTACACGTGGGCTTGTACAAGTGAGGACCTAATGCAAGTGATCTTGATACAAGTGAGGATCTAATATATAACATGGTGACTATAGGTGATAACACTGTAAGGGGGTGGGGCACACCTGGGTTGCTCATTTCAGATAAGCATCCAACTTTGGCTCAGGTCATGATCTCACGGCTCGTGAGTTTGAGCCCTCATCGGGATCTCTGCTGTCAGCACAGAGATCCGCTTTGGATCCTCTGTCCCCCACCTCCCCTCTCCTCCTCCCCCGCTCATGCTCGCGNATGGTGACTATAGGTGATAACACTGTAAGGGGGTGGGGCACACCTGGGTTGCTCATTTCAGATAAGCATCCAACTTTGGCTCAGGTCATGATCTCACGGCTCGTGAGTTCGAGCCCGCATCGGGATCTCTGCTGTCAGCACAGAGATCCGCTTTGGATCCTCTGTCCCCCACCTCCCCTCTGCTCCTCCCCCGTTCATGCTCTCCCGCGCTCTCTCTCTCTCTCTCTCTCTCAGAAACAAACATTAAAAAGAGAGAGAGAGAGAGAGATGGAGCACCTGGGTGGCATAGTCAGTTAAGCATCTGACTTCAGCTCAGGTCATGAATTTGAGTTTCATGAGTTCAGGCCCTGTGTTAGACTCTGTGCTGACAGCCCAGAGCCTGGAGCCTGCTTTGAATTCTGTGCCTCCCTCACTCTCTGCCCCTCCCCTGCTGGCACTCTGCTCCCTCCCTCCCCTGCCCCCAAATAAACATTAAAAAAAAGAGAGCTACAAGTGAATCTACTTAATAAAGCTTCCAGGTGTTTGATACAAAAAAGCAGATTTGGCAAGCATGAACCTTTGTCCTCACTACATACTGCCAGGAGCACATACACGGAACATAGAGGCATTTTTTGGCCTAAGGAGGGCAGCCCTTTGCTCTGGGTGGCAGAGGGTGGGAGGTGGGAGGACTCAAGGCGCTTGGGTCCTGATGGCGTGCCCTGATGGCGTGCCGGGGGGGAGCGGCTGCAGCGGCCACGGACTGCCAACCTCTGGCCTCGTTGACCCATGAGAAGAATAAACCAGAACTTGCTGCTCAGTGGTACCTCTTGCCGACACCTGAGAACTCCATGTCCCCTACCCTCCTGTTCCCTTAAGACGCCCCCTTTACCGTCGTGCTCCTAGAATTTGTTCACTTCAAAAGTAAAAGTTATTTTACCAGCAGAATGGATTTATTTGAGAACAGTAGATGGTTGCAATTCAGGACATGCAAGCATAAAACCATAGGCAAGTCAGGAGAACAAAGGAGAGGACCNNNNCTGACAGCTCAGAGCCTGGAGCCTGCTTCTGATTCTGTGTCTCCGTCTGTCTTCCCTCCTGTGCTCATGCTCTGTCTGTCTCTCTCAAAAATAAATGAACATTTAAAAAAAATACATCAAGGGGCGCCTGGGTAGCTCACTCGGTTAGGCGTCCAACTTCAGCTCAGGTCATGATATCACAGTTCATGGGTTTGAGCCTGTGTCAGGCTCTGTGCTGACAGCTCAGACCCTGGAGCCTGCTTCTGATTCTGTGTCTCCCTCTGTCTCCCCCTCCTGTGCTCATGCTCTGTCTCTCTGTCTCTCTCAAAAATAAATGAACATTTTAAAAAAATACATCAAGGGGCGCCTGGGTAGCTCACTCGGTTAGGCATCCGACTTCAGCTCAGGTCATGATATCAGTTCATGGGTTTGAGCCCCGCGTTGGGCTCTGTGCTGACAGCCAGCTCAGAGCCTGGAGCCTGTTTCGGATTCTGTGTCTCCCTCTCTCTCTGACCCTCCACTGCTCATGCTGTCTGTCTCTCTCTCTCTCAAAAATAAAGAAAAAATACATCAAGAACCAAAAAAAAGTAATGCTAAACATTGCTTGTTTTCAGTAGCCAGATTTATATACTTTTGGAATATCCTATAACTCAAAACCAATTAATGGCAGTTATTTATTACATACAACTCATTTTATTCTCAAGATAAATATTGTCATTATTCTTTTGAGGAGGATGGGGCAAACAGGCTCAGAGAGGATCAGTTCACACACCCATTAAGTGGCAGAGAAGGCATCAAACTCAAGACTATGAGTCTACTTTCTTAAACTTTCAGGACACATTGCATCTTGTTCAACATATCGAACATTCATCCCAGCTGAAGACTTAGTCTTCAACTCCTAAGAATTTGGGGGTGAGGGGGTGGCATTTTCATACAAATCTTTCCACACGGGTTATATCCCAAGTTTTAGTCTCCACCATGAAGCCTCTGATGTCGAACAAGTGCAGAACTGTGCCTGAAGGATTTCCCACATCCAACACACTCGTACGGTTTTTCTCCAGTGTGAATTCTGTAATGTTCACTAAGGTGTGCTTGCTTGCGGAAAGTTTTGTCACACTCACTACACTTGTAAAGTTTCTCTCCAGTGTGAGTTCTCACATGTTCAACAAGGGAAGAGTTCTGAGTGAAGGCTTTACCACACTCAGTACATGTGTAGGGCTTCTCTCCTGAGTGAATTCTCTGGTGCTGCATGAGGCATGCACTCTGATTAAAGGCTTTCCCACACTCATTACACTTATACGGTTTATCTCCAGAGTGACTTCTCTGATGACGAGTAAGGCAAATGCTCTGACTGAAGGCTTTGCCACATTCAAGGCATTTGTAAGGTTTCTCTCCAGTGTGAACGCGCAGGTGTTTGATAAGGGAGGGGCTCTGACAGAAAGCTTTGCCACATTCAGAGCATTTATAGGGTTTCTCTCCAGTATGAATTCTCAGATGCTGAACGAGGATTGCTTTTGTTTGAAAGGCTTTCTCACATTCATTACATTTATAAGGTTTCTCTCCTGTGTGAATCCTCAAATGCTGAGTAAGATTTGACTGTTTACGGAAACAAGTTCCGCATTCGCTACACACATAGGGCTTCTCTCCTGTGTGAATCCTCTGGTGCTGAGTTAGAGATGATCTCTGAGTAAAGAATTTCCCACATTCACTACACTTTGAAGGTTTCTTCTTCGTGTTAAGTCTCTGACAGTTCATTGCAGTGAAATCCGGCGGGCACTCGTGCTGCTTGTAACACAGTAAAGGAACATCTGTCCATTGGGTGCAGGTTTACAGGAAAATGTCTCTCAGATTCATGATATTTACAAGGTACTTTCTCAGAGATGACTGTGGTCACAGTAACACTGTCCTGGGAAAGTTCTGTGTGTGTGTGTCCATGTACTGTCCTCTCACGCATTCCTGCAGGAAGCCCCTCCTCCTTGCCTAGCATGCAGCTTCGCCTTCTCCAAATAGAAACCCCTGCTGACCAGCTTCCTTGACCCTTGACATCTTCCACAAGTCACTTAACACTGTTTGTTGCATCAGGCTTGGTCTTTTTGCCTGGAAAACAAAAATCATGAAGGACGAATGTCCTCTGTGTAGAACAAGGGACTTGCATTGTGGAATCTTGATTTTATCCTCTTTGCAATAATGGAGATGGATCACAATGACCTAGGGAAAAGATTAGGTAATAGGGAGAAGAGATTAAGTAGTGACAGATCTTGGGAAATCTATCAAATTCCCTATCATGATTGATTCTGAAACACTCAAATACTAAAAATGAATCCAGGTAATTTAGGATCATCCAGAGTGATAAATAGTAGAATATGAAATGGGCAAGTATACTAATCCTGGGTAACTGTTAGGGAAAATTACTACCTACCAATAGTCTCTACTCCTCAAAACACAAATGAAAAGTAATTTCATTTCCTTAGGATGCCTATATGCAGTATCTTGCTCATGCTGCTTAAGAAAGTACAAGCTTATTAAATCATTGTCTAGTGACATTTAGAGTTTCTCTTTTAAGATTTCAATGATATTTCAGGCTGTTACTTTTACTGGTCCATCACCCCAGTCCCTCCTATTCACTCACCTTGATGGGTGTCTCTTTGGACCTCTCTCCAAAACATTCAGCATCTGTAGCTCTCCCCGTATGTCCAACTGGAAGATCGTTAGGTTTAAAAACTAGAGCCTTGCTTACTGAAAGCAAGTAAGATATCACTGTTTTGTTTAGAGAAAAATTAGGATGGGGTGGTCCTTGGGGAAGAGATTCCCATTGGACAGTAACTTGACTATACCATCATGGTCCAGAATCTGGCCTCACCTTTGACACTAATGAGGTGCTTCAGAATCTGATGTATACTAATCAAATTCACAGGATGATGTAGAAAACAGAAAGTCACTTTGCTGATCTATACTGAGAAACTGATATGCTCAGTGTCCGGCTGGTTGACACATTCTCTCCACTACAGAAAACCTGTATGGGAACCAAGTCATTGTCATCAGGACACTACTTAGAACTGGAGAAAGAGAGGGGCACCCGGGTGGCTCAGTCGGTTAAGCGTCCGACTTTCGCTTAGGTCATGATCTCGCGGTTCGTGGGTTCGAGCCCCACGTCGGGCTCTGTGCTGACAGCAAACTCAGAGCCTGGAGCCTGTTTCAGATTCTGTATCTCCCTCTCTCTCTGACCCTCCTGTTCATGCTGTCTCTGTCTCGGTCTCTGTCTCTCTCTCTCTCTCTCAGAAATAAATAAAACACGGGGCGCCTGGGTGGCTTAGTCGCTNTAAAAAAAAAGAAAGAAAGAAATAAAACATAAACAAAGATTTTTTAAAACTGGAGAAAGAGAAATACTTAAATGATCTCAATGGCATCAGACTCTGAAATCCTGATGCTCTAAGGTCACAGAATCTGAGAACAGATATTCACATGCCACACATCAGCACATGGTGATAAAGACACTGACACATTCTTCTCCGAGGCCCCTTTTTATTTTATTTTTTTTAATATAAGTTACACATGAATATATCCTCACTTTAAAATACTTAGATAATACAGAAGTATGTAGGATGAACTGTCATTTTTTATCACTACCCCACCCTACCCAAACAAACTCAATCCCTTCTCAGAGATTATCATTATTAAGTTTGGAGTAGATTCATTCAGTCTTTTTACTATATATTTTTATACACATACCATTTGCTTCTCTCTGCATCAATAAAATTGTTCTATAAGTTCTGCTGTGCTATTTGCTTTTTTTCCCTCCAGTAAATAAAGT
>NW_027532172.1:2824732-2827575 GCF_008692635.1 Crocuta crocuta | reverse complement strand
TTTTTTTTTTTTTTTTTTTTTTTGGTATATATGGATCTACTGGGGTTGAGAGTTGGTACACACTGGTATCTCTGCACAAATTGTACATAGTCAGAGACTCATCTGACTGGACAGTACTATACCACACTGGCGGTTAAACATATTGAATATCTTCTGTATAAACTTCCAGTACAGATACGCTGTATACAAAAATTAACTCCATGTGGTTTAAATGGCTAAACATAAAACCCAAACTCTCACCACACTTTTCTTTCCTTTATTTTTATTGTCTCAAAAAGTTTTGTTTTATTACAGTTACAACTAATGTATACTCATTCTAAAAGACAGTCCACAAAGGAAAGTACTTGAAATCCCACCACCTAGTGAAAATAGTTGGTTTTCTGATGACCTCTCTTCTAGGCATATACATGTGTACATATATTATGCATACATATTAAATTACACTGAATACCTCAGACCATAAATAGTCACAATCTGTTCACAGAGTTCCCATAACCTACGAAGCCAGTTCACACAGTGCTTTTCTTACTGAATTTAACAGATCCCCAAGCTCTATTTTGCCTTCTGATGCATAATAACAATGGAAGTTGCTATTACTTAGGCTCTTGTTCCAAACAGAGCCAGAAGCCCATTCATATTCTCTGAGGAGACACTTAAATAACCTTTGTGATGGGTCTTCCAGTAATTTACTACCAGTTTAACCACATCTCACTGCTACACCGTTAAGGCATTATACTCAGCAGTTCAAGGAAGTTGCCAGATGTTCTACCAGATAACTGCAGAGGGGGTAGCTACTCTTGCTACAGTTTTAAGTACATGTGATATACAATTAGTACATTCTCTGATCTGTCCTGTAACCAATTACTCCATTGCCTGCTTCCACAATGGGCCACACTCACTCCGATTTGAGTAGGGTGGGGCCATTTCGGGGTGGGTCTGTGTTTTTAGTCTGCAGAGTTTAGGTGTGGTGGTCACTGGTGGGTCCCACTGTAGGTCTGCCACCACTTCTGAATGAGCACCCCTAACAACCCATCGTGGCCTCTCTACTTAGATTTCACTTACCCAGAGATAAGCTGTTAGGAACACAAGTGACACTGGTTTGTCTTCTGGAAACTTCTCTTGAGGAAGGGTAGGAATCTAAGACATGAAGGCAGGAGAAAAAAGCACCCACAAACTGTTAGCTTCTAGATTCAGAGGAACTCAGGAATAGCCCATCCCTAACCAAATAATTTAAGTCTGAATGAAGAATATCATTATTCTCCTAAAAAGAGCATCACCAATGACAAAAATCAGTAAGTGGGTAGTCTTCTAAGAGACCTGACAATGCACAAAGAAAGGGGGCAGGTGCTCCTAAGGACTATCCTAGGGTAAAAATTCCTCCGCAGGAGATACAGTTGGAACCAAAGCCACCTCCCCCCCCACCCCCGCCCAAACCTACTGGAAAAGCCATTGACTTCAGTAGTCAAAAGCTGTGAGGCTAAGGTAGAGGACATTAGAACAAACACTGGCCTGAGTCAAGAAGTCTGGATTCTAGTCAGGGCTCTGCCACTAACTTGTTCAATGACCTGAAGCTAGTCACTTGGTTTCATCTGTGATTTGTTTTCATATCTGTGAAATGAAAGTGGAAAACTAGTAGCAACATACAGTGATCCTCTGATTCTAAAGGATTCTAAAAACAGATGGGAAAAGAGCAAAAACCTCAAGTCCAGTCCATCTTTGATTGAGGCTGCTTATTGAGTTCATTTATTTGAAACATACTAATTGAGCAGCTACTATGGATCAAACAGTTAGATCAGCTTTTCTTGTGAAAAGGCTGAGAAAACAGCAAGGAAACTCCCCTACAGTTATCATTCCAGAATAGAAGTAGAGGAATTTCAGGAAAATAAGACTGCATCTATGTGAAGCAGAATCTCCAAGAAAGGACAGGGGGAGTCTTTTAGAAGATGTTCAGGACCCCTCTTCAGAGGAAAGGTCTTACGAACTCTGTCTGAATGGAAAGAAGCCTGTAGTAAAAGGCACAGATCTGTTACCAGTCTAATCCATCCCGATCTACCAGCACCTCCTATCTGACACTGAACAAACGAATTCGTTTCAAACTGCAACTCAACTTTAATATTCAGCTAATATGTGAACTACTGTACTCGTTGGTGGAAAATTTTTGACTTGCGATGCCCTTTCTCCTCTAGATTTTCAAAGGATTTCACGTGGCTCTACGGTAGCACTTTCCACTGTTTTGATGCTCTGATAAATGTCTTCCTCCACTGACCTTGAAGATAAGTATGACACGGGCTCCCGGGCCAGTACTCTCTGGGTTTGAATCCCTGTTCTACTATTTATTAGCCAAGTTATCTTGGGCAAATTACCTAACCTTTCTGAGCTCTTCTTTCAAATGTTATATGGCGTGGATGACTACTTCATAGGGTTGTGATGATGCATGAATGAGTTAATACACGCAAGTATTTGGGAAAATGTCTTCAACAAATAGTGCCTGCTGTTAAATATGCCTTCACATAGTACCTATTCTATTGGTATTAGAGATGAATAAAAACGTAAAGGAAATTGCTAACTCTCACATACACTCATTCAACACACGCAACTTTGTCAACTGGAAAAGCAAGAAATAGCATTCGCTTCTGGAAATCAGAATACTGACGCACTCAGAAGTCCGCTTCCTCCCTCAAGTACGTACAAACGGAACCCGGGTCTCCCGACTCCCACACCAGGGCTCTCGAACAGCCTTCTCCTGTCCCTCTTCGCGGCGCCCGACCCCTGCTCCAAAGGTTCCCGTGCGCCGGGAAGGAAGAGGCGCTGCGGGGGGCGCGGGCCCAGCCCGGCCGGGGGCG
>NW_027532172.1:2698283-2824724 GCF_008692635.1 Crocuta crocuta | reverse complement strand
ACGTCAGCAGCCCGCGCCGGGCCGCCCCGCGGCGGTCTCCTCTCTAGGAAGGCGAGAGCGGCTTACTCTCGACGCTTCCTCCCGGCTCAGCACCACGGTTCCGCCCGACGCCGGCGCTGCTGCTGCAGAAGCACCCCGCAAACCCACCGCGCCAGGTTCCCTCCCAGAGTACGGACACCGAACGGGCGGGTGTCTGGTGGCNCGGGGCGCTCTTACTCTTCATCCTGCAACCTGGTCACACTGATCTTCCTAACAACTCTTCCATGTCACCGCCTTTTTTGGAGGTCTTCACAAGGGTTCCCCGAAGCTGGCTTCAACGTTCCTTATATTCTCAGCTGTCAGAAAATTGGCCTCCTCGCAGGAACCCCAGACACCCTGTGCTTCGGGATCTTTGTTCAACAAGTGGCCGAAAGAACGCAAGAGGTCTGATTTCAGCCTAAGCCCCAGAGTCTCAGCGTGTAGACTTGGGCAAGCTACTTTATTTACCTCTCTGTGCCTGTTTCCTAACTTCTAAAATAGAAATACTAGTGGTACCAACTTTCATAAGGTTATCATGAATATTAATGAAATGAAGTCGATGTGTGTAATTCCTAAGACTCGCTGGCACTTCAGAAAAGTTCAGTAGACGTTCATCCCATCGTGCTCTGCAAATCCAATCAGCCCTCTTTGTTCAGCATTGGCCAAAGGACTTCGCCAGACCTCAAGGCCCCGGTCCTCCCTTCTGCAAAACTTCAGATCTTGCTAGGACTCCTTCAGAAAATACTTGCACACACAGGCTCCTCTTGACAGTGTATTTCCCAGTGGAAGGCATGGGTAGCAGGGCACCTAATCCACCTTGGGGCAAGGTAATAGGGCACATGACCCACTTCCAGGTGTTCTTAACGATCTGCAAGCTCTGGAAAATAGGGCTGTCTGCTCACCATATCCCTAGTGTTTAATCCAGAGAGGGCACTCAATAAACACTTGAAAAAAAAGAAGTAGATGCAGCAGAGAAGTTATCTGCTGAAACTTTCAGACTGGCTGTTTTACCAAAATGAAGTCCCTCCAGGAGGCTGAAATTAGGAGTGCAGATGCCCCACACTCAGGTAATCGCTAACCATGTTCAGCTAAAAAAGAACCCTTTGTAGCACTGTCAGCTGACATGCCAGGGAACAAAAACGTTGGGCTCACCTTACTTACCAAGTGTCACATTCTCCGCACTTGTTTGAAATCGGACACCAAGCTCTTCCCCTGTAACCCCTAACATCATACAGGCCAAGAGCCTAGGCCTAATCATTTTTTCCCCTTGTAGGCTTCAAAGAATCTAAGTCAGCAGGCTCTGCTGTGTGGGAACTAACTCTAGAGTGGGGTGCCCTAGGCAGAGCAATTTACTAGAAATCGGAATCTGGGGCTTAACATAATTTGGGCTGAGCTTCTTCAAAGAGGTAGAAAATGGAAGGGGGTGGAGGGGGAAGTGGCCACCAAAAACATCCCACAAAACTAAAATGACCTTAATCCTGTGGTGGCCAGTAGCTGAAGGCGAGTGAAACTGAAGCTACCTGGGGTCAAAGCTAGACTTCTGCATTATGTAGGAAGAAAGACAAAATCAAATTGCAAAGCCATTTTATTTCTCACACTCACACACAGGAAGGTCTGAGGGCAAAAAAGCTTTTTCATCTAAAATGAGCTCCCAGGGGCACCTGGCTGGCTCAGTCAGTAGAGTGTGTGCCTCTTGATCTTAGGGTTGTGAGTTCAAACCCCATCTTGTGTGTAGAGATTACTTAAAAAATAAAATCTTAAGGGGCGCCTGGGTGGCTCAGTCAGTTGAGCATCCCACTTCAGCTCAGGTCATGATCTGGCGGTTCATGGGTTCAAGCCCCACATTGGACTCTGCTGGCCGTGCAGAGCCTGCTTGGGATCCTCTCTCTGTCCCTCCCCCACTTGTGCTGTCTCCCAAAATAAATAAATAAACTTTAAGAAATAAATATAATCTTCAAGTGAGCTCCTCCCACCCTCACAAGCAGGGCAAGATTGGAGCCCTAAGCGGTCAACTCTATAATAAACACAACTAAAGAGGCATCATGGAACAGAGGTATGACCAATAAAGAGAAATCTGAAGGAAAAGCGAGAAAGGATACAGGAGTTTTCACATTGACACTTACTAGCTGCGTGACCTTGGGCAAGTCCAACCACCTGCATTCTCTACTGTTTTGAGGATGTGATGTGGCCTCATCCCATGTCCTTCTGAAATCACAAATTAAATTTCAGCACGCTGACAATAAGCAACACATTCCAGCTCTTTATCGTCCTGAGCCAAGGAAAGCCATGAGCTCAGGAGGTGCTTCCACAGTTGGGATTACTACTAAGCTCAATCGCTCTCCTGCCAGGCCAGCATCACTTTGCAGCTCCTGCTTATTTCATGGAGCTCCTGCTTATTTCAAGTGGCTGTGCTTCTTCAGCTGCAAGCATTTGCCTCTTCCTGGTCACCCTGACATCAACACGATGTCTGAAAGTACTTTGTTAAACTGTGATGGGACATGTAAATGGCTAATTTGTAACAAAACAAGTGGGGTTTTTTGCTACCAAATATTATTTTCTCTTAAGGGACCCTCTGCTTAATACAACCACATAATCTGTATCTTAGGGAAAGGTTTGGAATTCTCCCACCTTGTGGACACACTGGTATACTTACCACACCTCCCTTCTGCTGGTAACTGTGGACCTAAGTTATAGCCTGCAGGTAGCCCCAGAGAAATGTCTGACTCAATATTTTAGTTGAGCTCAACAAATATTTACTGAACACATTCTTAAGTTCCAGGGACTGTGGATACAAACATGAATAAATATCACATGGCCCCAGCTTTGCCACAGCTGATAGTTCAGTGGGAAGAGAAAGATCTGTAAACAAGCTATTACAATGTAACAGGATAAATAAAATGAAGGTACAAAATACAGAAATAAAAGATATGTGAGGTCAGATACAGCTTCAAAGGAGATGTTGCATGAGCACATTCATAAGTGACAAATGGCAGCTTCCCAGGCAAGCAGAAGGACGGAAATTGAGGCAATAGGAACAGGATGTGCAAAAGGTGCCGAAGCTGAGTCCAGCAGTGACATGGAATCACAGAATTTGCCACTTGGAACAGCATGTGATGCAGGGAGTGGCACCTGAGAATGATGATGTAGGCATGGGCCAGTGTAGGAGTCTTATATGCCTAGTAAGGGGCTAGAGTATTCTGAAATAACAGCAGAGTTGCCAGCTGTGTCTTTCGGAGACCATCAGGAAGAAATGTGAAAAACAGCCTAGTGGGTAACTGGAAGACTGATTGGGAAAATAGAAGGAAAATGGTCTAGGAAATAAAATGGGAGTGGACTAAAGCAGCAGCAATGGAAATGGCTTCGAGATTTAGGAGATGTAAGCAGGATACAGTGGTTGCTTGGATACGAAGACTGAGCACAAGATTGACTGACGGGGCGATTCCAAGATTTGGGGCCAAGCTAGAATAAGTAGGCACGTGGTCGGCCAGCAAATGAGACAAAACCAGGAGCAAATGCGTGCAGGTGTGAGAATACGGGATAAGGAGAATAGAAAGATGACAAGTTCCTTTCCTTCCTGTTTTCCCAGGAAGTGAAAACGGTACCAAAAAGTGGTACCATTAAAAAAAGAGTTGTGTCTATTCTAATTTGGAAAATCTTTCGAACAAGAACTTGGAGATATTTCATCCTTAGATTTCCCATTTCTTCCTTAAGAAAACTCTTCCAAATCTCTCTAATCTCAACTCAAGGCTCTAAAGATAGTAGTGTATAAATATTACTCTAAACACTACATAACCCAGGAAGTTGCTAAATCTTCTGGTGGGCAAAAGTTGATTGAAATATATTAATTCAACAAATATTTATTGAACATATACTATGTGCCAGCAATGAATTCTATAGTGTTATTTTCATTTATAAAGTACAAATACATCAATATTTCCTTTCAATAATATAATTTTTCATGAACATAAAGTTTTAATAGGGTTCTTTTTGTCCATAAAGTATTGATTTACTCGATTATTAATTGCCCTGTGGCAGGTTTTGAATATAATCTTTACAGCTAGAGAGGAAGACAGTGATATTTCTGCCACATTCCTATCAATGGTAATTAATAGCTCAAACCACTACTTACAAGGCAGTTGCTCTGGAAAAAAAGAATTAATACTGAGTTCTAAGTAACCAACCATTCCAGAAACAACTGACTTTGTTTTTAACAGTCATTATTTTTAAAACTAGTATAAACTTCAGAGGACAGAAAGTATTCCAAATACCAGTCAAAGGCTATCCTTACCTCATCTCTCAGAGCTCAAGCTCTGGGTAGCAATTAAGATCATGAAAGGGAGTAAGGAAATAAAGGGGGAAAAAAAGTCTTTTAAAAGAATAAAATACTGTCATAGTCAGTGGCTAACTGTACTGTCTCAATATTCAAGGATTTGAAAAAGAGGTGATTATCTCTAGAACCCTTTCCAAATTGTTCCCATGACGGTGTTTCCCTAACTACACCTAACCTGCAGGGAAAGGTAAAATATCCAAGAATAAGACAGTCCCAATAAAAATGGAAACATCTGAAACCTAACTAATCTGTTTATAGCCACAAATGGCATAATTAAATGAAACCTAGCCCTCCCCACTACAATGACTGACATTCTCTTCAGGACTGGTCCAGCAGCCCTGAATCCAGCCAACCTAAAAGGCCATCTTCATCACTAATGGTTTCTCCTGCCTAAATGTCCATTGACAGCCATTTGGATGTTGTCCCTCAGCACCAGCAGCCTACCACATGCGATTTCCCTCCTGGGTAAGTCAGTGCTCCTCTTCCTGGACCTCTGAGCAGATCTGACTCCCTTTCCACAAACTGGCTTCACTCAAGTTTCTCTTGACCTCCTACTTCCATTTTAGCCCCAAATTGCCTTCCAGCTTGAAAGGATCAGGAAAGATCTCCCTCACCCTGATAAAAACCTTCTTCACGAACATATCTGTAGACATAAGCCCAGTTCTTGCCACGTACCCCCTTATTTGTTGAGTGAATGAATAAGGAGTCTTTGTTTTCCCTTATTTCTGCCTCGCCTTCATGAGACTACGTCTACAGATGGCATTTTCAGAGCAGCCTCAGACACCTCGAGGCCACGGAGCACTACCTCAGAACTCTTGCCACTTTCACACTGAACGTTTGGAAAAGCACCTCAGCCTACTGGCCAGAGGACACGGGTCACAAGCTGGGGAGGTGGGGGCAGGAGTGCAGTAAGGGAAACACAAGTGCCAACTTAACAGATGGCACCTCAAGATATGACGGTCACAAGGAGGAAGAGTGGCAAGCAGCAAGGATTTATCTGAAAAGCAGGAACTTTCTTTCCACCCTGAATTCCCAGATGCCCGGCTGAATGCTCTGCATTCTCCAAGCTCCCGCCTCCATAACTGGAAATAATCTTCTGAGTGTAACAGTCAGTGCTCCCTCCAGGAAACGTACCTGCCCCTCTGCCCCCAGCCAGATTCCTAGTCACTCTTTCTAGAGAAGCTGTCATAACCTGAACGCCAGGGTTATTCACCGCTGTGAAGTTTCTGATGTCTGAAAAGGACTGAACTATGTCTGAAGAATTTTCCACATTCAATGCATTCATAGGGCTTCTCACCAGTGTGAATTCTGTAGTGTTCACTAAGGTGTGCATACTTGCGGAAAGTTTTCTCGCACTCGCTACATTTATAGAGCTTCTCACCAGTGTGCGTTCTATGATGTTCAGTAAGAGATGAGCTATGAGCAAAGGCTTTCCCACATTCTTTACACTTATAGGGCTTCTCTCCAGTATGAATTCTCATATGCTGAGTGAGGCAGGTATTCTGAT
This sequence comes from Crocuta crocuta, assembly GCF_008692635.1. Classification (NCBI taxonomy): domain Eukaryota; kingdom Metazoa; phylum Chordata; class Mammalia; order Carnivora; family Hyaenidae; genus Crocuta; species Crocuta crocuta. The sequence goes on along the minus strand of NW_027532172.1, from coordinate 2,818,869 downwards.
TAAAGCCCTTCCCACATTCATTGCATTTATAGGGTTTTTCTCCAGTGTGACTTCTCTGATGCCGAATGAGGCAAATGCTCTGAATGAAGGCTTTACCACATTCACTGCATTTGTAAGGTCTCTCCCCTGTATGAATTCTCTGATGTTTAGTGAGTGGGGTGCTCTGAGTAAAAGCTTTGCCACATTCCTTACATTTATAGGGTTTTTCTCCAGTATGAATTCGCTGGTGTTTAATAAGGGAGGGGCTCTGACAAAAGGCTTTGCCACATTCCTTACATTTATAGGGTTTCTCTCCAGTATGAATTCTCTGATGCTGAGAGAGGTTTGCCTTTGTTTGGAAAGTCTTCCCACATTCGTCACATTTATGGGGTTTCTCCCCAGTGTGAATTCTCTGATGTTGTGTAAGGTTTGAGTGTTTACGGAAAGAAGAGCCACATTCATTGCATAAATAAGGTTTCTCACCAGTGTGTATCCTCTGATGATGAATGAGGTGTGTGTTCTGATTGAATGCCTTCCCGCATCGATTACACTTGTAAGGTTTCTCTCCAGTGTGAATTCGCTGATGTTCAGTGAGATGGGAATGATTGCGGAAGGAATTCCCACATTCGTTACACTTATAAGGCTTCTCTCCAGTATGGATTCTTTGATGTTGAGTAAGAAATGATCGACACCGAAAGGTTTTCCCACACAGCTCACATCCATATGGTTTTACTCCAGTGTGAATTCTTTGATGTTGAACAAGGAAGGAGCTACGACTGAAGGCTTTCCCACATTCCTCGCATGCATAGGGTCTCTCTCCAGTATGAGTCCTCTGATGATGGGTAAGGGATGAGCTCTGAGTAAAAGTTTTTCCACATTCATTACATTCCCAAGACTTTTTCTGCGGAGAGAGGGTTGGACATTTACTCTGGTCTGAAATCTCACTGGTGTGTATGCTACTTGTCTCCCACTGATGTAGGCCCTCTTGTGTAGAAACCCTGAGATGTGTAACAAAGCTTGAGGTCAAAAGCAAGCTTCTCTCAAAATTATATTCTTGGCTAATCATTTCAGGAGATACTTCCTTGCGGATAAAAGTTATTCCCCCCAAACCTCCTCCTTTGAAAAGACGTGGTCCTGGAAGCTCTCCGGAAGGGTTTTCCTTCACGCTCCCACATGCATATTTTTCTTCAAATGTAGTATCCTGGTATGTATCCTCTCGCAGTCTCTTTGCTACTACCCCTGGTGAATCAGTTTCAGAGACATCCTGCTCTGGAACAGACTTGCTCATCAGATCTGAAAGAAGACATCAGAGTGAATATCTCTNGAAATAAATAAAAAACATTTTAAAAAAAGAAAAGTCCAAATAATTAAAATGTGCACAGGGAAATGGTCTCATAATAAAGCTAATGCTTTAAGTCTGATCCACTCATNAGCCCCACGTCAGGCTCTGTGCTGACATCTAACTAAGAGCCTGAAGACTGTTTCAGATTCTGTGTCTCCCTCTCTCTCTGACCCTCCCCTGCTCACGCGGTCTCTCTCTCTCAGAAATAAATAAAAAACATTTTAAAAAAAGAAAAGTCCAAATAATTAAAAGGTGCACAGGGAAATGGTCTCAATAATAAAGCTAATGCTTTAAGTCTGATCCACTCACCACCACTATCTGTGCTGACCGCTCAGAGCCTGGAGCCTGCTTCGGAATCTGTGACTCCCTCTCTGCCCCTCCCCCGCTCACGCTCTGTGTCTCGTTGTCTCTCAAAAAACAAACATAAATTTTTAAGAAAAAAAAAAAAGCCTGGCAAAGGTATGGGGAAAGAGAGCTTCTCATACACCAGCAATGGGAATGTAAACTGGTACCATCCTTCTAGAGGTACTTATGCAATATATATCAGGCCTTGAAGTTGTAGGCTAACTTGCAGCTGGAATACTGGGATCAATATTTGGGGATATAGGAAATCAGAAAAGAATATTCACTAAGTACATACAACACCTACAATCTATCTGAGAAGGTCCTTAAAGTCCTCAGTATGCCTATAGAACGCCTGTATTCTTCAACCGAGTAATTACACTATTAGATCTTTCTCAGGGCGCCTCCATGGCTCAGTCTGTTAAGAACCAACTTTGGCTCAGGTCATGAACCTGTGGTTTGTGAGTTCGAGGCCCGCCTCCGGCTCTGTGCTGATAGCTCAGAGCCTGGAGCCTGCCTCAGATTCTGTGTCTCCCTCTCTCTCTGTTCCTCCCCAGCTTGTACTCTGTCTTTCTCTCTCTCTCAAAAATAAATAAAGATTAAAAAAAAAAAAAAACCTTTTGGGGCACCTGGGTGGCTCAGTTGGTTGTGCGTCTGACTTTGGCTCAGGTCATGATCCCACGATTCGTGGGTTCGAGCCCCGCACTGGGCTCTGTGCTGACAGCTAGCTCAGAGCCTGGAGCCTGCTTCGGATTCTGTGTCTCCCTCTCTCTCGGACGCTTCCCTGCTCACACTGCCTCTCTCTCTCAGAAATAAAGAAAACATTAAAAAAATTTTTTTAAAAAAAACTTTCTCAGAAAGAAGAAACTTCTCAAAGAAGAAAAAAGCTGTATTCTTTGTTACCTGTAAACAAAAAGTACTCTGCAATGTTGTTGGAAAACACAACCTTTCTACTCACGGACACTGATGCTTAGCAAATCATGGTACTTCCACGGGGTGGCAATTATACACATATTAAAATAATGTAAAATGAAAATATGTGATCATTTGGAAAAATATGCTCTATATAAATGAAAACATGCAAGATATTAAATTTCCAAGTACATCATATATATATTAAAATGTACATATGAATAAAATCAAGGAAAATTAATCATCAATCACTATGGTGATATGGTGTATTACCAATGATTTTCTCTTCTACTTCCCAAATTTCTTCTGTTATCTATATTTTGCTTTCTTTTTTAAAAAACTAACTTAAATCTCTAAGAATATGTATCAAATTGTTAATCATGATCATCTCTGAAGAACAGGATTCTGGTAAACTTTTGTCTTAAGGCCTATCTTTGTATAATGCTTTAAAGTTTTTCTGTAGGAATAAACAGTTTCTATAATCAGAGAAAAAAGGGAAACATGTAATCCAGAGATGGTCACAGAAATTTATGTACAAAGATCACACTGTTAATATAACTGTAAAACAACAGGCAAATAAACACTGATGGCATATGGATATGATAGATTTTATAACTGTTAAAAATCATATTTCCAAAGAATATTCATGAGAAAATACAATATGTTAAAACAGGAGAGCACAAAACCAAACATTGAAAACACAAGAAACAAATGTTGAAGACAATGTGGAGAAAAAGCAACCCTCGTGCACTGTTGGTGGGAATGCAAATGGGTGCAGCCACTGTGGGAAATGGTATGGAGGTTCCTCAAAGAGTTAAAAATAGAAGGTGCCTAAGTGTCCATCAATAGATGAATGAATAAAGGCATAGTATATGTACACAACACAATATTAGTCAGCCATAAAAAAGAATAAAATCTTGCCATTTGCAACAACATAGAGCTAGACAGTATGTTCAGTTTAATAAATCAGAGAAAGACAAATACTGTATGATTTCACTCACATGGAATTTAAGAACCAAAACAAATGAGGGGCATCTGGGTGGCTCAGTTGGTTGAGCACCCAACTCTTGATTTCGGCTCAGGTCATGATCTCACAGTTTGCAGGATCAAACCTGCTTCAGGGTCTGTGCTGACAGTGCAGAGCCTGCTTTAGAATCTCTTTCTCTCTCTGCCTCTCTCCCTCTCTCTTAAAAATAAATAAATCAACATTAAAAACAAAACAAAACAAAACAAATGAGCAAAGAGAGAGAGAGGTAAACAAGAAAAAGACTCTTAAGTACAGAGAATAAACTGATGGTTCCCTGAGGGGTGGTGGGAGGGGATGGGTGAACTAGGTGATAGGAATTAAAGTGTACACATATCAGGGTGCCTGGGTGGCTCAGCCAGTTAATCGTGCAACTTTGGCTCAGATCATGATCTCACAGTTAGTGGATTTGAGATCCACGTCAGGATCTGGGTTGACAGCTCAGAGCCTGGAGCCTGCTTCGGATTCTGTGTCTGTCGCTCTCTGCCCCTCCCCTACTCATGCTCTGTCTCTCTGTCTCTCAAAAAATATATATTAAAATTTTTTTAATTTTAAAAAAGGAACAAGACAAAATTACATAAATCTGACTTTAGAAAAATTATCTAAATGCCTGCTTAATGCTGATGTATTCACTCTGCTAGTCTCTTAGGTGTCATGAAGTCATGGGGCTTGTTTGCCTTGTTCACTACAAATATCCTAAATGCTTATCACAGTGTCTGGTTCTCAATGATTCCAGAGGAAGACTGATTCTCAGCAGTTACTGCTCTGGAATAGGGTGAGGGCAGAGAAGCAGAATCTAGCAACTTTGTAAACTTTTGTGTATGGGTGCTGGAGAACCTTTTAGTGAATGAATCTGCAGGGAAACGCAGCATCTAATTCTCAGGGTTCCTGCCTTAGCTCATGAATGAAACTGATCATCTCAATCTAAAACTTCAAAGGTATACCTTTTAACTTTGCTACAGTAATGGCTCACGGACATATTAACAGCTCTCAAAAACCTGGACCTCACTAATTGGAACAATCAGTCTTGATATATAGACGTAATGGTTGTTAATATAAGAACCATACTCTGGAAGAACAGATCTTTTTTTTTAATGTTTTATTTATTTTTGAGAGAGAGAGAAAGAGACAGCGAGAGTAGGGGAGGGTCAGAGAGAGAGGGAGACACAGAATCCGAAGACAGACTCCAGGCTCTGAGCTAGCTGTCAGCACAGAGCCCGACACAGGGCCCGAACCCACGAACCACAGTATCATGACCTGAGCCGAAGCTGGACACTCAACCGAATGAGCCACCCAGGTGCCCCGTGGAAGAACAGATCTTAAACAGATCAATTTGGGGGGCACTTGAGTGGCTCGGTTGGTTAAGCATCCAACTTCAGTTCAGGTCATAATCTCATGGTTTGTGGGTTTGGGCCCTGAGTCAACCTCTTGTGCTGACAGCTCAGAGCTGGAAGCCTGCTTCGGATTCTGTGTCTCCCTCTCTCTCTGCCCCTCCCCCACTTGTGCTCTGTTTCTCTCTCAAAAATAAATAAGCATTAAAAAAATGTTTTTAAACCAGAATACAAAACACTAAAATAAAAAATATGCATACATATACCAGCACGAAGTAACCATTCAATAAACAGAAACTATTATTAACACACAGGTATATATAAAACACAAAGATCAGAAGAAAATCCACCAAAATGTTAACACACTGATCCCTAGGTCATTTAATGGGTTACTTTCTTTGTCCTTTATGCTCTTCTATATAGTTTACTTTCCCTACAACAAGCATGAATTATTTTTATAGTCAGGGAAATAATCATGTAAAAAAAATGATAGTTCCTGCTCACGGGCTTCACAGCCAAAACTCCAGAAACGAAAGCAACAACGTCATCAAAATGCCACATCCAATGAGTATGGTATTGGCCTCTCATTCAGAGAAAGATTAAAGTGAACTGATGTGGGAATCAGGAAGCTACTGTCACAGCCCATGTGAATGGGCCTATATGACTAGCTATTTATCTGAAAAAACTAACAAATTAGATAATATCCATGGGTCCGTTCAGCTTTAACATTCTGTGAATCCTTAACTAAATGAGTTAATTCATACAAAACACTTATAAAGTATCTTCCACATGGCGGGCATTCCACAGGGGTCAAGCATTAGGAGAAGGAAAGACGTCTTGGTGACAACCCTCTCCTCCAAGTGTGGGTCATCTACACCGTCAGCAGTTTGTGTCAAATCGCAAATAGTTTCTGTAAAGGGCTAGAAAGTAAATATTTTAGGCTTCATGAGCTATATGGTCTCTCTCTGTCATGACTATTCAACTTTTCCTTTTGTAGTCTCAAAAAAGGAAGTAGACAATATGGAAACAAATGAAGTTGGCTGTGTTTCAGTAAGACTTTTTTTTTAAGTTTTTTAATGTTTTATTTATTTCTGAGAGAGAGAGAGAGAGAGAGAGCGTGAGCAGGGGAGGGTCAGAGAGAGGGGGAGATACAGAATCTGAAGCAGGCTTCAGGCTCTGAGCTAGCTGCAAGCACAGAGCCCGACAAGGGGCTCGAACCCACGAACCATGTGATCATGACCTGAGCTGAAGTCAGACACCCAACCGACTGAGCCACCCAGGCGCCCCCCCCCTTTTTTTTTTTTAATAAAATCAGGTGACAGATCAAATTTGGCTTATGGGCCATAGTCTACTGACTCCTCATCTATAAATTCCCCATAAAGGAATGTACAAGTGTATCCACCAATGCCTGGTGTAAAACAGTGTGGTTGTCAGTGATTTTAACATGATAAAAGGATCCTTTGAATCAGGTTTGGGGGAGAGAGGGAATTATGGTGAAGGGTAAAAGGAAAGAAACTTTTAATATCTTAATCCTGTTAAAAGTAATAGAGAGGTAGCCCTCTCCTCAAACCTTGTAAGCTTTCTCCTCGCTGCCACCTCCTTACCTCTCAATAATTAGTGAAAGGATTATGGGCAAGCCAGGCGGGCTTTTCCACGAATTTGAAATCACAGTTCTTTCAATAAGACCACACTCAAATGTCCTCCTCTCTGAAGCCCTTCTTGGATTTGTCGGTTGGCCAAAAGTAACCTACTCATGCGGGCTGCAAGCAGCACAGTCTAACTCTCTTCTGCACCTTGGGTCACTTAGTAGCAATGTGTCGGGGACAGTCATCTATCCCTTCCGCACCTCAGCATCCTCATTAAAAACTACAGGTAATACATTGTTGTGAATGTTACGTTAGCGTAAGTGCTTCCAACAGTGCCTGATACATGTTAAGTGCTAAATAAGTGTAGTTTAAGATACTGTCACAAAAATCTACTCACATCTGTATCTTCCAGCATTAGACTGGACGCATGTTGGCACATTTTAGGCCCCAACGTCACTCATTCTGGAGCCCCGCCCCTGAGTTCTGGATCCCATTTGGCCCGTAATGGAGAGTAAAATTTTGTAGCAAGACACTGACGTTTCCGTACGTACTGTCACATACGTGCTGTCAACTGACTACTAGACAGTCCAACTTTATAGGTCAAGAAAGAGCCTCTGTAGCCTCAAGAATTATAACTCAGAAACTCGCGACTAGCCACCTGGTGCCCTTTACACTACTGCCGTTTCCTATTACGACAGTCCCTAAAATGTTTNCTCAGACTCAGAACTCTGAGCCCCGGGACTTGGTTTCCAAACACGGGTACGGGTCCTACCTCTTGATCACCCACCTACCCATCACTCGGTCATCACTCATTCATTCATCCCTTCCACCATTTTCTTAGACGTCTGNCCGGCCCCCGCCCGCCGCCCCGGCCCAGGGCGCCCGGAGCCGCTCTTTTCCCCTCCCGAAGGCCCCGCCCGCTCACCGTGAGGTCCGGGGACTCCCCGCGGGCGGCAACTACTGTCCCACAGGTGAGCGCGAGCCCAGAGAACAGGTTTACCCGCCAGGCCGGAAAGGCAGCGGCGCGGCCGGTAGTGCGTCATCCGCGGCTCCTCGCCCCTTGTGTGGCGCATCCTTCTGCTGCTTCTCTAGGACGCGGGAGGAGCGTCTCGATGGAGCCCTCAGAGGCAACGATTCGGGCCTGGTTTCCCTCCAAAACACGGCCGCGTGCCTGATGTCCCAGTAAAGAGTACCTCTGCTCGGAACGTAGTGACCACATCGTCCTTCAGGCAGACTGTAGATGGGGTCATTAGTGTTGGAAAGAGTGCTGGGTAGGAGTAGGAATAGGCTGTCTCACCAAGGCGCTAGATATGTTAAAAACTTAGCCCCTGATTAAGATCCCTTAGTTAGAATAATAGATTCCCAGTCTAGGCCCTCACACACTGACCTGACCCAGCAATATCTCTTATTCTGCTATCATTCATATTCTCTTCTCTATCATAAATGCATTCCCATTGGCACCCTGAAATCTCTGGGCTGTCCCTGACCCTGGATCTGTTTTCTGGGATTTGCCCCTCTGGTATATTCTCCCTCCCTTCCACCTACTCTCTGCCGCATCCACCATTCAAGTTGTACTGGTTCTTCAAGACCCAGTTCAAATCTTTACTTGACCTTCACTAGTGTTTACACTCCGCTGTCACCCCTATGAGTAGTTCCAGCTCTAGCTTCCTTCCTAAATACACACACTTGTCCACTTTCACACGTTATTAGGGAGATATAAACGGGTAACATTCCACCCATAGGCAACTATAAAGGACCCAATTCATCTCCGCAGAACCCTACCCAGTTAATGTGGAGCTGTTACTTACCATCATATCGCAGTGTTTAGCAATATCTGGCAGAGAAGGTATTCAATAAATATGTATTGAATCCATTAATCAACTACAAAAGTAAAGTTCAGATTAATTGTATTTTTGAGAAATTGAAAAATGTAAATATCATAGCTTACTGTTTTCTCAAATGATTCACTTCTGCAAGGAGAATATATGAAAAAAAAAGTCTACGCACCTAATAGTTTGTCTCTAGAAAAGAAAAAAATACTTGTAATTCAGCTTTTTTAGTCCAACCAGGTTGTAGGAAACATATAGTCCATGGAGGTGAATTTCCTTTCTCTGTGTGATACGGTTATTGAAAACTCGGGCATTTTGTTTGTTTTTCAGCAAAGCAGGCCAAATGAACACACTATTTAGAACACACTGTTAATGTATGTATTAATAGAAATATCACTAATAGAAATATATATATATTTTTTCATCTAAGTAAGATACCCTTACTAGTAACTCAGATCTCTCTCCCAAGAGGGCAAGACAGAATACACAGTCAGTGCTAGATTTTAGAATACCTTTTGAGACACTAAATATTAAAAGATATGGTGAGACACCTCCAATCTCAATACACAATTAAAAGATAATAACCATGGTGCGGGGAGGAAGAATTAGAGCATGGTGGTCAAATAAAGAATTAGACATCCACAAAGATATATGTTGCTTCTCTACATGAGAGAGTAGTGCACCTAACTTTATTCCCCTCCACAGGTTATATAAAGAAAACAGGGCACAGAGTTGTAAATTTCTCTCTGAAAAATAAATAGCTGTTATCACACACTTCTTCCCACCTCAGGGTACACGTAGCACCCAATGCACAATACTATTATTGCTTCTCTCCATTAAATATAACTGCCAATTAATCAGCTTTCCTCCTCTGCAAAGTTATATGAAATGTACAATACAGATGTGCATGTTGAGTGGTAGCTGATTTCATGAAACACACATAGCACAACATTTCGTGCTGCTTCTCTCATAGAAAAGTTGAGAATAGATGATCTACAGACCAGATCTAGCCCACTATTTGTTTTTAAAGTGGCTTTATTGGAACAAGTCATGCCTGTTCATTTACTTTTTATCTGTGGAGGCTTTTACACTACAAGGGCAGTGTCAAAAAATTGTGACAGAGACCATACGGCTTATAAAGCCTAAAATATTCGCTATCTGACCCTTACAGAAAAAGTTTGTTGACCCCCTGTTCTAGTGAAATCCATGCTTTGGTTACTCATCTGCTCTCTCAAGCAGGCTCCATGACATTCTCACTGCACAGAAATATATGTTGCCTCGTAAGAGACATCCATTTAATGGTAGCCTAGTTTTCCTTCTTTTTTTTTTTTTAATGATTTCATTTACTTTTGAGAGAGAGACAGAGACAGAGTAGGGTAGGGTCAGAGAGAGGGAAACACAGAATCTGAAGAAAGCTCCAGGCTCCCATCTGTAAGCACAGAGCCCAATGTAGGGCTCGAACTTGTGAACCACAAGATCATGACCTAAGCTGAAGTCAGACGCTCAACCAATTGAGCCACCCAGGTGCCCCTTAGTTTTCCTTCTTATACAGACGCAACATAAATCTCAATGTAGAGGGGCGCCTGGGTAGCCCAGTCCATTAAGGACTTCAGCTCAGGTCATGACCTCACAGTTTGTGGGTTCGAGCCTTGCATCGGGCTCCGTGCTGACAGCTCAGAGCCTGGAGCCTGCTTCAGATTCTGTGTCTCCCTCTCTCTCTGCCCCTCCCCTGCTCCCCTGCTTGCTTGCTCTCTCTCACTCTCTCTTTCTCAATAATATATTTTTTAAAAGAGCATTTAAAAATTGAAGAAGTTTAAAAAAAGAAATTTATCCTATAGATTTATCAGTAATAGAATAACATAGGCCAAGGTTATGCCTTCCAGCATTGTTTGGAATATCAAAAGATCATTGAATATTAGTGTTTATTCCAACGTAGACTTAGAAAATGAATTCTAGTAAATCTATTCGGTAGATTCCCATGCAGAAAAGGGTAAGGAAATTATATACTGATAGAATGCTTAGAATGACTTATAAGACATTGTCAAATGAATAGGAACAAAATTAAAATGGTGCCTAGGGGCACCTGGGTGGTTCAGTTGGTTAAGTATCCAACTTTGGCTCAGGTCATGATTTCACAGTTTCTGGGTTCAAGTCCTGCATCATACTCTGTGCTGACAGCTTGGAGCCTGGAGCCTGCTTTGGATTCTCTGTCTCCTTTTTTTCTCTGCCCCTATCCTGCTTGCACTCTCTCAAAATAAATAAATAAATAAATAAAGTTTTAAAAATAAACAAACCAAAAACACAATGCCTAGCTAGTACACTACCATTTGTACTGTTTAGAGAGAGAGAGAGAGAGAGAGAGAATCTCAAACAGGCTCTATGCTCAGCATGGAGCCCGACTCAGGGCTTAATTCCATGATCCTGGAATCATGACCTGAGCAATTGACTGAGCCACCAGCATTTGTGCTTTCATTTTTGTATTTTTTAATGTTTATTTCTTTTGAGGAAGAAAGAGAAGGAGGGAGGGTCAGAGAGAGAGGGAGAGAGAATCCGTCAGCCTCCCCACTGCCATGCAGAGCCCAGCTCGGGGCTCGGTCTCATAAATCATGAGATTATGACTGAGCCGAAATCAAGAGTCAGATGCTTAACCCATTGAGCCACCCAGGAGCTCCACCACCTGTACTTTTTAAATGGGAGAGGAATGAAGGAGAAATATATATATATATCCTATATGTGCGCGTGTATTTACTTGCATATACATAAACAGCCTCAGGGGCTAACTATGAAGGGTAGGGGATCCTGGGCAAAGAAGGGAGGTGGTAAGAGGCCCATCACCATGTCTTTTTATATTTTTAGGTTCTTGAAACATGCATATATATATCAACCTCTTCAGAAATTAAATTTATTATTTTTAAACCTTCAAAGATTAAAATGCATGGGGAGTGGGCTAAATGGGTAAAGGGCATTGAGGAATCTACTCCTGCAATCGTTGTACTCTATGCTAACTAACTTTGATGTAAATTTAAAAAATAAAATAAAATAAAATCCATAGTACTATTTCTACCAACTGAATGAATCTACCTTCCTTGGACAGGCCCTCCCTGAATTCCAGGGCTCCTGAGAGGTTTGTCTGCAGGCCTGAAGGCAGTTCCCACCTGCCCATCTCTGGTAGCACTGGAGCCTTATTTGCAGCCCAGAAGGCTAAGTCTTTGTGGCCCTGGGAAGTTTCTACTAAACAGAAAAGCATTTCAATGAAGGCAGGTCTTTTTGTTGTTGTCCTTTTTTTTTTTTTTAAACAAAATGTATTTTTCTCCAGGCTACATTCTGGAGTCTTAGTGCTCCTACATCAGAATGGTCAGTTCAAGTCCTCAGCAAAGGGAAGATGGTCTTCACTCCGGAATGTGCTGGTTAATTCCTACCCCTCCCAGAAACAGACACCGTTCAAGTGAAGTTACTCCAGGCAAAACATAAAAATCAGCTCTTTAGGGGGCAATGCGTTCCAAAAAAAAAAAAAATCCTCCAGCCTACCAAAATCCAAGTTTTGAGTTGCAGTATCTATTCTAGAAGCAGATTGCTTTTCTTTTATGCAAACACGTAACACGGGAGTGGGGAGCACTGTTCCATGAAGCAATGAATTCCTTCCGCCGTTTCTCTGTAGAATCGCTTTACTGCGCCACTGGATTTGATCGTTTCTTTCGTGTTCATCCCTCTCTCCCTCCATGGCTTCTGGGTGTTGTTAGTCCTGGAACAATGTCTGCTTTGCCCCCTGTTCGTATGAAACAGATGAAAGTGAAGCTACCCCAGGGCACCCGAGGGGACATACTGTGAAAACATCTGCACTACATCATGGAGACAACTCAGCAGCAAGGCTCCTAAGAGTCGTCAGTAATTGAAGATAGAAAGTATGTTTCCATCATGTGTCATTGGCCCCAAATCCTCAAAAGGTAGCAGAACTGAAGTAGCCGCTTGTAAGTTGTCTCCCCTTATTTCAAGAGTCTTTCTAAACAGTTGTCTGACTCTGTATCATTTACACCCAGTGTGGTGTTTCCTTTTTTTTTTTTTTTAATGTTTATTTTTGAGACAGAGAGCATGAACAGGGGAAGAGCAAAGAGAGAGAGAGGGAGACACAGAATTCAAAGCTCACAAATCTCTAAATTGAAAGCGTGAGCTAGAGAGGGGCAGAGAGAGAGGGAGAGAGAGAATCCCAAGCAGGCCGTGCACTATCAGTGCAGAGCCCAACATGGGGCTCGATCTCACAAACCATGAGATCATGACCTGAGCCAAAATCAAGAGTCAGTCGCTCAACTGACTGAGTCACCCAGGTACCCCTCTATAAAATCTTTTGTTAGGCTGATTTAGTTTGTGGCATCCCTCGCAAGAAGCCTAGGAAAACTAAAGGAATCAGAAAAAAAAATTTTTTTGGAGATCTTTGAAGGTAATCCATGCCTATGATGTAGAGAATTGCATGGAGGGCATCACCTAGAGCCGCTCCCACCGCTCCTCTAGGTCCCCTGTTACTTGGTAAAGAATGAATGAGGGCTTCCCAGGTGTCCAAGCGAAACAGGAGCCCAGAGAGCCAGGGGCCAGCCCCCTTAGCCAACTACCTCTCTTCTTTGGCACATCACAGAGGCCCCAACCCACCAAAACATTATTTCTTTGCTTACACTTAGGATGAACAAATGTTATAACTTCTCCAAAGGAAATAAAGTATGTGTGCTGCAGAAGAATTGTCACCTACCAAATAAGGACACACATCTCAAAGCCACATAGAGATACATATATACATATATGTCCTGCCCTATACATGGATAGGCCCCAGTTTCAGACTATAATGAACGTAACACTTAGGAACATATAAGTTTTAGAGAGCGTAAGTGAGCAAGGGGCAGAGAGAGAATCCTATGAGGTGCAGAGAGAGAGGGAGAGAGAGAGCTCAGAGCCTGGAGCAGGGCTGGAGCTCACCAAATGTCTCAAGCTCAGGAACCTGAGCTGAGATTGGATGCTTAACCGACTGAGCCACCCAGGTGCCCCATAGGAAAATATAAATTAATGTCAAAGTTCTTTATCCATTACATTTTAGGCTTTTTTTTTTCATAGTTTAGGTGGATTTTTTTTTTAATGTTTCATTTATTTTTGAGAGAGGGAGAACATAAGCAAGGGAGGGGCAGAGAGAGAAGGGGACAGAGGATCCAAAGTGAGCTTTACACTGACAGCAGTGAGGGGTGCCTGGGTGGCTCAGTCAGTTAAGCGTCTGATTTCGGTTCAGGTCATGATCTTACAGTTTGTGGGTTCAAGCCCCCCGTTGAGCTCTGCTGACAGCTAGCTCAGAGCCTAGAGCCTGTTTCAGATTCTGTGTCTCCCTCTCTGACCCTCCCCTGCTCATGCTGTTTCTCTCTCTCTCTCTCTCTCTCTAATAAATAAAACATTTAAAAAAATACACTGACAGCAGTGAGTAGGATGTGGGGCACAAACTCTGGAACCCTGAGATCATGACTGAGCCAAAGTTGGACGTTCAACTGACTCAGCCACCCAGGCTTTTATTCTTACAAGTGTCTGCAAGAAACAGTTTATCAGTTCATCTTAGTATATTTGGAACTAAAACCATAACATTGGCTTTTCATTTTTAAATACTGCAGTTTTCTACCTTACCAAAACAGTAGCTTTCAAACCTATGTTTAAACCATCCATCCAATGGCTTTTTAAAAGTTTATTTAGATATATTTTTTTTGAGGGGGGCGAGGGAGAAAGAAGGAGTAGGGGAGTGGCAGAGAGAGAGAGGAAGAAAGAGAGAATCCCAAGCAGGCTCCATACTGTCAGCATGGAGCCCAACTTGGGGCTCGAACTCACAAACCGTGAGATGACCTGAGCAAAAACCAAGAGTCAGGCCCTTAACTGAGCCACCCAGCCACCCCTCACCCACTGGCTTTTACCCAAAGCAGACATTTGTCTGCACCATCAGAGACACTCTCAGAATACCCCCTAGAGGACAGGGAGGAGTTTTGGGGAACATAGCTCTTCCTCTGTTGCCAAGCAGCGAGGGTGTTGATTTCCAAATGTTAGCATTGAGAGAGCTTAGTGGTTGGTCCTGCTCATCTGGATGCAGAAATAATTTGTGGACCATCAAAATTCTCTGGTAGGTACAGGCCCCGCTTGTAAACAGTCCTAAATCCCAGTCGAGCCAAGCAATTCCCCTGCCTCACTCCTCCCACCTACCAGAAACATAGGCCCACAGGATGCCAGAAGGGTACTGGACCCACCAGGCCACTTGTCGCTCCCCACCCTTCCCCACTCCTGGGCAGACAAGTCAAGCTACTTGCATTGGTTCAAGCACCCCAGTCGCCTGGAACTCAGCCCAGAAGTTATGACTTAGTTGGTCTTGTGTGCAGCCAGACATCAAAATTATTTTAAGCTCTCCAAGTGATTCTAAGGTTCAACACAGTTTGAGAACCACCTCTCCACACTGGAGCTTAGCCAATGTTCATCCCAATCTGATCTTAGCAGGTAAAGGGGTTGAAGAAGACAAGCACACAGAACAATGCAGTGCGAAAGGCACTTTACTCCTGGGTGCAAGGTCATAGGATATGTGAAGGGGGGGGGCAAGTCACCTAGCCTCTCCATGCTGAGTCTCCTCATGTATAAAGTTGAATGAGTGCATTCAGTGTTAGAGGTCTGCTCCACTGCCAAGTTCTGGGCTTTACCCTAAGGCCTAGAGCCTTTTGATGATTGCTGTCACCTGCTCCAAGTCGCTCCCTTTGAAGCAGGGTTCAGCTGGCTTGTCCTGGAGATTTGAAAAATCTCTACTCTTTTCTGGGGTACAAACCTGGGGATAATGTGGCAGAAGAGTCTCAGAAGCCCAAGTGGACTTTAGAACAAGAAGGGCATGGACTCGAGAAAATTGCTTATGGGAAGAGAGGTCAGCAACAGTATCAGGGACGCAACTATCTAGTTTGAGATGGGCTCAATGAGTGGGATTTGGGAGAAAAGATGAGACTGAGCTTCCTGAGGCGGGTGATACACTGAGCTGATAGAGGCCTTGTCCCTGGGATGTCACACTCTTCAACTCATCTGTAGTTCTACTTCTATTCATGAAATATCTTGTGATATGCAGGTCAGTAGAGCCTTTCTCTTTCTCCAGAATTGAAAACTTGTTTCCAGTAAATAGGAAGGTGTCTCCCCTTGGACTGAACGCATCTGCAAGTTGCCCAAGGCTCTGAGCTCCAGTCATCATCCCCTGTCTCTGTGATAGAAATAAGTTCCCTTCCAACCTTTGTACTAATGTGTCCCAGTCTCCATGAAGGCTATGCTTGCAAAGAAGGGACATGAGAGGTTACAATTCTCTAACTAGACCATGGCCTTGATATAGAAGTGACTGACTCCTGCGGTACCTGGGTGGCTCTGTCAGTTGAGCATCCGACTGTTGATTTCGGCTCCGATCAAGATCTCGTGGTTAGTGAGATCAAGCCCTGACTCGGGCTCTGTGCTGATAGTAAGGAACCTGCTTTGGATTCTCTCTCTCCCACTCTCTTTCTCTCTCAAAATAAACAAACTTAAAAAAAAAAAAAAAAACAAGTGACTGACTCCTTAACTACATCTATGAATGCAGTGATTTAGGCCGTGTTTTGGACACAGGTGAGAAGGATGAGCAGGAGCAGATACTCAATGTCTAGTTGGGAAGGCAGGTGTGTCAGCAGGTGAGTTCAGTCAGTCCAGGGTTACAGTGCTGACGTGAAGTCTGTGCAGAATTGAGGGAGCAGGACAAAGAGTCACTTCTATAGAATTGGGCTTGAAGGGACAGTAAACAGTCAGTTTTGCCTTTTTTTCTTCCAATTTTAATTCAATACAATTGAATATTTGGTACAACTCTAAAAAATAGGAAGAAAATACTTCTTTTTATCCTGTTCCAAACCACCCATCGTTGCCCCTTTGTAAATAATCTTTGTTCTGAAACTAGAAGTAATCTATAGAATGTATTGTTTCCTTAGCTTTGGATATGCATTGAGGAGGAATATAGTAGGCAGAGCAAAATTTAGAAAACCATGGCCACCCTCCTACACTGTTGGTGGGAATGTAAACTGGTGCAGCCCCTCTGGAAAACAGTGAGGAGGTTCCTCAAAAAATTAACAATAGAACTCCCCTATGACCCAGCAATAGCACTGCTAGGAATTTACCCAAGGGATCCAGGAGTGCTGATGCATAGGGGCACATGTACCCCCATGTTAATAGCAGCACAAGAAACAATAGCCAAAACATGGAGAGCCTACGTGTCCATCAACGGACGAATGGATCAAGAAGATGTGGTTTATCTATAGGATGGAATACTACATGGCAATGAGAAAGAATGAAATCTGGCCATGTGTAGCAACATGGATGGACCTTGAGGGTATTATGCTGAGCGAAATAAGTCAGGCAGAGAAGGACAAATACCATATGTTTGCACGTATAGGAGGATTAGGAGGAACTTAATGGAGGACCGTGGGGGAGAAGAAGGGGGGAAATAGTGGGGGAAAGGGAAGGAGGCAAACCATGAGAGACTCTTGAATGCTGAGAACAAAGTGAGGACTGATGGGTGTCGGGGGGAGAGGGGGAGACGGGCATGGAGGAGGGCACTTGTGGGATGAGCACTGGGTGTTATATGGAAACCAACTTGACAATAAACTATTTGTAAAAAAAAAAAAAAAGAAAGAAAGAAAAGAAAACCATGGCCAGTGTTGAAGGAATGGAGAGACCTGAATTCATTATGAGCCTTCTGCTACTCCACGAGCAGAGAGATAGGAGGAAGTACTGGAGAAACAATAACAACGCAAGCTGGGAGGTCCCAGAGAAATTAGAGGGAAAGAGACCTCACCCTACAGGAAGTACAGCAGTCCTGGGAGCCTCTGGCGTGTGAAGCTACACCTGCCTGTCCTCATATCTGTAATGGATGCCTGATTTGTGCGGAGATGATACAGGCCACACCTACTGGCCCCAAGTTCCACATAAAAGCCTGTTTGATCATTCAGAATGCTGGACATTGCATCAAGATTCTCTGATATTTTAACGAATAATGTCCCTGTAGCTTCAATTTATTGGCTTGTTACTCTGTAAGAAGGCATTTTAAGTAATAGCTCATTTAATCACTTAACACTCCCAAGAGGTTATTAAACCATTTCACACTCGAGAATTGTGAGGTTCTTAATGAAAGCAGGGAATGGCACTGGGAAGGAGAATATGAGGATTTCCTTATTTTTTTAATGTTTATTTTTATTTTTGAGAGAGAAAGAAAGCAGAGGAGGGACAGAGACAGGACATAGGATCTGAAGCGGGCTCTGCACTGACAGCAGTGAGTCTGATGTGGGGCTCGAACTCACAACAGATCATGACCTGAGCTACAGTCAGACGCTCAACTGGCCAAGCCACCAACACGCCTCAAAGATTTTTTATAATTATCCGAAAAGATGGGGCGCCTGGGTGGCTTAGTCGGTTGAGCATCCGACTTTTGCTTAGGTCATGATCTTGCGGTTCGTGGGTTCAGGCCCCGCGTCAGGCTCTGTGCTGACTGCCAGCTCTGTGCTGGAACCTGTTTCAGAGTCTGTGACTCCCTCTCTCTCTGACCCTCCCCTGCTCACGCTGTCTCTCTCTCTCTCTCCTAGAAATAAATAAAACATTAAAAAAATTTATAATTATCCGAAAAGATTGTACTCATGTGCCTGAGTAACAGCACACATTCTACCTGCCCCCTCTCCCCTCCTCACACACACTCTTTTTAAAATTAAAGAGGAAGAAGAAGAAGAGGAATGCATGCTTGGTAAATAGGATTCTGTTCAATTTATAGTCTTTTCAATATGGAATTTTAGTTTCCTGATATTTAAACATAATGTACTTACTTCATTTATAATATAGTACTTCCCAAAAGGAAAGAAAGTACCACTTTATACAATATGTAGCCTATTGCTAATGCCCAGTGATTGACTGTTGAAGCATGAACAAATCTTAGATAGGATTTCAATTCAGAGATGGTCACCTTTTTTTTCCGCACCCCATTTCAAAATGAAATATTCTGTGGACTTCCAATATTTAAAACAGATCATAATTTGTTCCATAAAATATTGCTATTTTCTTAAGTGATATGACTGCACAAAATATCTGGGGAAACAGGACAGGAAAATGAACTGTTTGTTTTCAATAAATATATTTAAGCTCTCCTTTTTCTTTCCATAAGGACAAGTACTTGGCAATAGAATTTTTCAGCAACAAACTTACTTTTTTTAGTTTATTTATTTATTTGGTGGGGGGACGGACAGAAAGAGAGAGAGGGAGAGAAAGAAAATCCCAAGCAGGCTCTGCACTGTCAGCACAAAGCCCAACATGGGGCTTGAACCCACCAACTGTGAGATCATGACCAGACCTGAAACCAAGAGTCTGGCGCTTAACCGACTGAACCACCCAGGCGCCCCAATAAACTTTTAAAAAATGCCTGTCAGTGTCCATTGTATTAGCAAATTAGATTTCAAAATAGATGAAAAGGATAAGGTCAATGAGACCAAAGATGAGCTGCCCAGTTTGTAAGCGGCCCCAGGCGTATGAGAATGAAAGGAGCTACAAATAATTAGGATTCTTCAGAGCTCCATTGGAGAAGACAGACATGACAGCTACAAGTAGGTAGCTATTGTACTTATTGTGCATAGTGACTTGGTGAGGTTGGAATCCCTAAAAACACTGCAAGATACAGAAACAACCAAATGGCTCCTACGAAACAATTACTCCAAAACATTGGAATGGGAATTGGGTAAGCAAAGTGTCAGGCCCACAAAATCTAAGCAGAAGACCCTGAACCTCAATGAGTACCCAACGTCGGGCACATCCTGGGAGTTGTCGTTCAGCCCTGCAAGTAGCCTCAGTCTTCTCTTGGGAAGAGAGGCCCCGCCTCCCGCCCCGCCCCCCAGAGACACAGCGCGGCCCAGCGGGCCTGGGACAGCCTGACTCGAGCTGTGATCGTGATACAGCATCTTCACGAATTTCCGATGGCGCGATTTGTTGTGGCCAAAGCTGGATTTCTCGAAGGTCAGCAAGTGCCACACCTCCGGAAGCCTGAGGCGAGTAGGCTAGGGGTGCAACCTGGTCTCCAGGAACTCAGCACGCCCCGCCCTTTCCACCGTCTCACGCCCCTCCCTTCCCGCCCCGTCCCCACTGACCACGCCCCCTCGGACATGCGCAGTACCGCGGGCGGGGGTGGGGCTAACGGCTGGCGAAGGGCTGGCCGTTGGTGAAGCCGTTTGGAGTTCACGCGGAAGCTCCTGAGCCGGTATTTGAAACGTAAACTCGTCGGCTAAAATGGAAATACCGGTACCTGGAAACCTGGAACTTGCCTTTTGGAAGCCACCTTTCCCGCCATCACCTCTGTCTCTCCGGGCTCCCATAGTCGGCCCTATGGGCCGCGGGTCGTGTGGTTGCTTGAGAGCAGCCTCCTGGACCTCTGGGTGCTTGACCGGCCAGTACCTTGTCCGGTCTCTTAGAGGGACCAGTGCGGTGCTGTGAAAAGAACCATCACAGTGGAGACGCCGAGTGCTGCACGCTACCCATAGGAAACAACGACAATTCTGGCGCTCAGGTCAGTGACCTCCTAAGGGGTTGGGGCACCACGCCCAAGCCACTTCTCTGACTCCCAGCACTGGCTGATTATTCGATTTCGGACCTCTTGGCCCAATTCACACCGGACAGCTGGACCAGAGGCTCCCATTCATCTTTCCCAAAACATCGGGAAAGTTTGTGGAGGAAAGTTTCTGCCCTACCACTGGGTTCCTTTGGAATCCCTTTAAGTATCTTTTTTTTTTTTTTAGTTTATTTATATACGTATTTTGAAAGAGAGCGAGCATGAGCAGGGGAGGGGCAGAGAGAGAATCTCAAGCAGGCTCCGGGCCTAGACACAAACTGAAATCGTGATCTGAGCCAAAATCCAGAGTCCCACACTTGACGGACTGAGCCACCCAGGCAACCCCCCCCCCTTTTTAAATATTTATTTTGAGAGGGCGGGGAGAATCCTAACCAGGCTCCACGCTGTCAATGCAAAGCCGCACCAGGGCTCATTCTCAGGAATCCTGAGATCATGACTTGAGCCCAAATCAGGAGTCAGTGGCTTAATCTACTAAGCCACCCAGGTGCCCCTAAATATCCCTTTTTAAATATCCCGTCAGAACTGCAGAATCATTAAAACAGTCTGTTGCTGTTGGGGGTTATAGTGATAATTTTCTTAAGTCATTTTTCTACTTAGTTTTTCTGATTAACTCCAATTACGACGTTGCTGCACACATCTCCAACCAGTTTATGCACAGCTTCAATTCTGTGCAGGAAGGGTGCAAAACAGCAAACTATCTGTGGCAGGACTTTCTGGAGCATCAATACTGTTAGAAGATCTGGAAGAAGTGAAAGTCATTTCCAAGGTAAGTAATTGGAAACTTAAGCCTAAGACAAGGCTGGAAAGTCATATGCCATTAGTGATTGTTCATAATCTGAAGTGTCAGACTTTCTCTAAGAAGAAACTCTAAGGAGAATTTAGTTTCCATTATTTTAAATAGAAAAAAATATAAGGCATAGCAAGTCCATCAATTTTGTGGCATCTGGCTGGCTCAGTCGCTAGAGCCCCTTGATCTCAGGGTCAGGAGTTAGAGCCTCGTGTTGGGGGTAGAGTTTACTAAAAAATTAAATTAAAAATATAATATAGTCAATAGCATAAAGTTGCTTTGCATGCAGTAGCAGTGGCTACTTGTAGATCAATAGCATCAGATATCGTACATCTTGCCCTCCAGAGATTTGCAAAGTGACTAGTGTGATTGGCCTGCGGGTTGTATTTGGAAGCGACATGAAACTTTTTCTCAAACCATTTAAAATGTATTTTTTTGAAGACTCAATAGAAACTTTTATATACACATCAGCTAACAATGTTGAGAGAGAAATAACTGCTATGCTGTGTATTAAAAACAAAAACAGGGGCGCCTGGGTGGCTTAGTCGGTTAAGCGTCCGACTTTCGCTTGGGTCATGATCTCGCGGTTCGTGGGTTCGAGCCCCGCGTCGGGCTCTGTGCTGACTGCCAGCTCAGAGCCTGGAGCCTGTTTCAGTCTGTGACTCCCTCTCTCTCTGACCCTCCCCTGCTCACGCTGTCTCTCTCTCTCTCTCTACTAGAAATAAATAAAAATATTTAAAAAAAAATAAAAATAAAAAAAAATAAAAATAAAAACAAAAACATTCTTCCAGGAAAACATTAATTGGGGGTATATTCTATGTATTATGAAATAGAAGGCAAAAATCCTATTTTATTTTTTTAATATATTTTTTAAGATTATTTGTTTTGAGAGAGAGAGTGCACATAACGGGGGAAGGAGGAGGACAGAGGATCTGAAGAGGGCTCTGTGCTGATAGCAGATAGCCCCATGTGGGGCTCAAACCCACAAACCATGAAATCATGACCTGAGCTGAAGTCAGGTGCTTAACCAACGAAGCCATCCAGGTGCGCCCAAATCCCAGTGATTTAAAAAAAATTTTTTTTTTTAATATCTATTTATTTTTGAGAGAGAGAGAGAGAGACAGAGTGCGAACAGAGGAGGGGCAGAAAGAGAGGGAGACACAGTATCCGAAGCAGGCTCCAGGCTCTGAGCTGTCAGCACAGAGCCCAATGTGGGGCTCAAACGCACAAACCGTGAGATCATGACCTGAGCCAAAGTCGGATGCTTAACCGACTGAGCCACCCAGGCACCCTAAATACCAGTGATTTTAAACATTACAGCTATAACTTCAAGGGGGCTGAGAAAGTCTTTCAGATTATGACCTCAGAGTTCTGTTGTCCTGTGTCAGTAAAGATCCCTTGAGAACATCAGCATACAAAGGTGCCCTAATGTGCATTAAACACAGACGTCCTTTGACCCCAGAGTCCTCTCCATTGCCCATTTTCCTCTGCTCCATTCAGGCTACCTCTCCTCTCCTGAACCCATTCCATTCCAGCTTCCCTCCACACCACTTTGCTGAAATGGCTTTCATGGGATCACCAATGATTTCCATTTTGCTAAATTCAAGATTCAGTTTTTGTTCTCTTGGTCTTATAGCTGCATTTGAAACACGATTGAGCACTTGTTCCTCCTTTCCTCTGGATTCCCAAGCCCCTCCACCCCCAATTCCCTCCCATCTTACTCTGTCTTCCTCTTATTGCGCCTCCTTCTTCATCAGATCTCTGGGATTCTCAGCCCCCTTCTCTTTCTGTGGGCTCTGTCAGAGTGAACCTACAGAGGCTCCCCCCTTTGAATACCATCTATCTACCAAGAACCCCTAGGCCTGGGACTCTTTTCTGAGGGGAGCACTCAGGAGCCATCATCTCACCCAACACGCAGTCCTCCAGCAGGTTGTCTTGGCATGCATCCTGATTGCAGCCTCTTCTCATTGCATCCATTTCTACAACCAGTTTCAGCCACCATTCTCTCTTACTGGTCTTCCGCAAAGACTGCCTTCCAAACTAGCAGTCCATTCTCCAGTCAGCATCTCCAGGGCTCCATTAAAAACACATGAAAAACAGGGGCGCCTGGGTGGCTCAGTCGGTTAAGCCGCTGACTGTTGATTTTGGCTCAGGTCATGGTCTCATGGTTTGTTGAATCGAGACCCACATCAGACTATGTGCTGACAGCATGGAGCCTGCTTGGGACTCTCTCTCTCCCTCCCTCTCTGCCTCTCCCACATGCTCGCTCTCTCTCTCTCTCTCTCAAAATTAAATAAACTTTAAAAAAAAGAAAAACATGATATATGTTAACGCCAACCCCCACCCCACACACATCCCCACTCCCCCTCCACTCTTTCCTATACCCATTAAACCATCTTACTGACTTCTCATTGCTATAAAATAAAAGCTTGGATACCAGATAACCTGGCCCCTGCCTACCTTTTTGGCCTCTCTCCTCTCCTTGCTTGTTCATCCTATTGTGTGTCAGATTTTTTTTAAAAATATTTATTTTTGTTAGAGCAAACACATGAGCAGGGGAGGGCCAGAGAGAGAAGGAGACACAGAATCTGAAGCAGGCTTCAGGCCCTGAGCAGTCAGCACAGAGCACGACATGGGGGCTTGAACCCATGAACCGTGAGATCATGACCTGAGCCAAAGTCGGATGCTTAACCGACTGAGCCACCCAGGTGCCCCAGATTTTCTGGTATCTAGAGCTGAAAGCATCTTAACTGAGAAATAGATAGTAAATCATAGAATCTAGAGCATGGGAGACATGGAAGGAAATGTTTTAAGAGAGAATGAAGGGCCCAAAATGGTTTAAAAAAACACAAAAGCATACAAAACAATGAAAATGTAACTGATCTGCATACACCCAAAAGAAAGTCTTAACCAAGTGAATGTTTAGAAACGAAGCCAACTTCAAAGAAAAAGAAGTACCTTTGATTATATTTTAAAAACAAAAAATATACATATTTAGTAAATAAAGAAGGACAAAGATTGGACAATTAACATTTCTGGCCCATATGCAATGCAATTAGAAGTAACGGAAGTAGGGAATTTAAAGATGCCCAGCTTGAGCTGCTGGGTGACTCATTTGGTTGAGCATCTGACTCTTGATGTCAGTTCAGGTAATGATCTCACAGTACATGGGATTGAGCCCTGAGTTGGGCTCTTTGGTGACAGCATGGAGCCTGCTTGGGATTCTCCCTACCTCTCTCTCTCTCTCTCTCTCTCTCTCTCTGCTCCTCCACCACTCACGCCTGTGCTCTCAAATAAATAAACATTTAAAAAAATTAAGATGCTCAATTTTGAAAATGTTAAGATATTCTTGTGTCATACACAAGCTCAAAACAGCCCTCCAACCACAAGCAGCCTGGAAACCGGCACGAGCAGCTGCAATGGAAAAAAAAAAATGATGGCCCTCACATGAGGACTTAGGATTCTAAAAGTTCTGGTCAGGCCTCAGCTTTAAATCTGCCTCATCCACAAAACATTCCCGACCCTCACCTTGGCTATACATAGCAGTCTCTTCTGAAATTTCCTTGCAATTCCTCTTTTGTAACTCCCTTGCAGGAAAAAAGGGGAAACACTATTTGTGGAGCACTGTTATGTGCCAGGACTATGACAATTGAGAAGGCTTAGGCCACACGATGGCACCTCAACCCAGGGGAGATGCCAAAAAAGAACTCCCTCCAAATTTTCAATCAAGGACCCTTCCAGAACTCTTCAGTGACCTCACCAAGCAGCATGCCTCTGGAAAAAGCTCAGATCTCATCCTAAATGAGCTGTCCCCCATGCCTGAGAGAATATAGATCTGCCATAGCAGTGGGTGCCTGAGCAGAGATGTGACCCAGCAGCTCTGGAGCGAGTTGGTGTACTCAGGCGAGTTCTAGGTAACTTGTACGTGAATAAAAAGGACTGGGATAGGGGAAAGGGCTCCTGAGTCCAGTAAGTGAATTTTAAATATACAAGAGTTCATCTGCAAGACATCACTCTATATTTGCTCTCTAGCTCGTAAGATTTTGACACGGGGCAGGAGAAGAGCGGGAAGGCCACCCTGCTAGGCACCACCGTAGATCTGTTTAGATTTAAATCAGGCTCCCACACCAGGGGCTCCACTTGTGTGCTAAAGGGCCTACAAGGTACTGTCCCTCGGGCAGAACAGGGCTCCATACAACCTCTGTTTCCAGCACTCCTGACAACTTCATTTTTCTTTCACATTTTTTGAGGTAGAATTGTACTCAGGAGTGTGCCCTGATAATGCAGAGGAGTTAGGGGCCTGCAAGCAAGTGAATTCACAAGAAGCTCTGAAGATTACCGCACAAGTGGTTGGTTCCATCGCTTGTATTACTGAATTATCCATTAATTAACATACTTCATGTAACAACCTCAAGAGGATGTCAAAACCAGGACTGCTGAGGCCTCAGACCTGAGCCAAGGGAGACCATAGATGCGGGATCCAAAGCCCATGCTCCTCACACAGGGTTTGCCACTCACCAACTCTGCGATTGTACAAACTGCTTAACCCCATTCAACCTTCCTAGTCTGGTAAATGGGCACTTTTACCTAAAAGGAATTGAAATGGTGTAGAAAGACAGGGCCACTAGTAAATGCTACTGTTAATTGTTGGTGTTAATATTACAATTATCAAACCTGCTAAGGAAGTGACAACCCTGTGTTCTCTGAGACAAACACGAATGATAACCAGTCATATCGATAATCACCTCCCACAATCCAGCAGTAAAAGCAAGTCAGTTGCACTTGGGTGGCTCAGTCCTTTAAGGACCTAACTTCTGCTCAGGTCGTGATCTCACGGTTTGCGAGTTTGAGTCCCGTGTCAGGCTCTGTGCTGACAACTCAGCGCCTGGAGCCTGTTTTGGATTCTGTTTCTCCCTCTTTCTCTGCCCCTCCCTCCCTCACTCTTTCTGTCTTGCTCTTTTTCTCTCTCTCTCAGAAGTAAATAAACATTAAAAAAAATTTAAAGGCATCTCAGAAAATAGATGTCAATGCAGCCGAGTAAGCCAAATGTGCTCTTTCCCCATGGGAGCCCAGTGTGCAATGGCTGCAAACAGCAGCCTCCTTGGTGGTTGTACGGGTTGCCCTAAGGTACCTTGGAGACGGCCCTTTCCAATGGACATTGAGGTTTGGCCTCAAGCTACCTCCAAACAGGTAGGTGGGGTACCTTTGGAAAGCCCCAGGGCATAGTGGCCAGGGTCCACATTGGCCAAGTGATCATGTCCATTCGTACCAAGTTGCAGAACAAGGAGCATGTGATTGAGGCCCTACGTAGGGCCAAGTTCAAGTTCTCTGGCTGCCCGAAAATCCACATTTCTAAGAAGTGGGGCTTTACTAAGTTTAACACAGACGAGTTTGACGACATGGTGGCTGAAAATCGGCTCACCCCAGATGGCTGCGGGATCAACCCCCTGATCATGGTCCCTTGGACAAATGGAAGGCTCTGTGCTCCTGAGAACCTTGGCACTGCTCCTCCCTATTCATGCTCACCAATAAGTCCTCCTCCTCATCTTAAAAAAAAAGAAAATAGATGTAAATCCTTTCCCATTAAATTTTTTTTATTGTGTTTATTTCTACAGAAGCATCTCCCCTCCTTGATAAACACAGAAGATGAGAGAGAAGAACAGGAGGGGAGAAGTACCCCAGGACGACCGTCCAGTCTCTGAAGATTCACCCAGGTTGGGACAGAGGACCTGCCTACAGCCAGGGCCAGCCTCTCCTCTTATCTCCCCGGTGGCACCCAGCCATCCTTTAAGCTCACCATTATTTTTTGATTCAGTGCTTTTGAATGCTATGGAAGCACAGGTACTCCCTTGATTTGAATCCCATCCAGACCACCTTGGCAGTCTGCACCTGCCATCCTTCCCTGCCTGTGGTCCTCAGTGTCCCCGCACACAAGCTCCTTGCCCCACTCCCATCCCCACGGCTGTTTGCTTCAGCGCTGGCCCACCTCCCACACTTGCCACTGGGCTCTGTGGAGCTCAGGGTCTTCTTGCTCCCTATATAAAAACAGTCTTTGGTTTTGTCCCTTCTTTGGCTATCCACCATGTGAGCGTTCATTGGCTTCACTGTGGTTTAAGAGCCACACCAATTCTTTCTGGGTAGCCTGAAACATGGGTTTCTGCCTGAGTAGGAAGTTGAAGAAGCTCCCAGCAGCCCAGTCAGCCCTGGGGGTTGCCAGAGGGAGAGGCTGGGGTCCCATCACCGGGCCACCCAGCATGGAGGGAATTGCCAGTTGCAGGACAAACCCTGGGGGCAGCTGGTTCCGTGTGGGGTGTCACCACTGCTGCTGATGCTGTGGGTGCAGGGAAGGCCCCAGGCCACGCTGGGGAGAGGGATGGTCCTTGTCTCCTGGTGGGGGACTGGCAGGCACTTTGGCTGGGCTGCTGGCCTTCCACTGACTCCCAGGCCTTCTCCCCAGGCCACTAACTTTCAGAGTTACAGAGCACAGCAAAGGTGGGAGCGGCAGGCTCACCGAGACCATCCTCCCCTGGGTTGGCGGAGACCCTGGGCTGACGCGTGTGGGAGGGGGAAGGACAGCAGCCACTGGCAGGATCAGCTGAAGGCAGAGGCTTTGCAGCAACGGTCCACCCTCTACCATGGGGCTCTTGCAGCCTAGGATCAGGTAGTTGGCCATCACTTTTAATTCTGGCCCAGCAGCAGGTCCTGGGATCTGGTCCCACCCATAGCCCACGGGTAACGTCACCTCAGTTCTGCCAGGGCTCCTTGTAGTCAGGGACTGGCTCACTGTAGGGCTTTATTAGTTCCAATTCATGGACCATGTTCATCCATGGGTCCTTCATGGTTTCCTCTAAAGCGCTTCTCTCACTGGGACTGAGGGTCAGGAATTTCTCTAGTAGGTTTCCAGACAGGGAAAGGGGAACGTGGTATATTCTGCTCAGCACCCACTCTCACAGCTCCCTGAAGTCCTGTCAAGGCAGGGACCTGCTGGTCACTGGACAGTCCTTGTATAGAGGGTGGCTCCAGGCTCCACCCATCCACTGCGAGGCTGTTGTACTTTGGGTGTAAGGGGGTCTACCACAGAAGGTGGTCAGCTTATGGCCGACAGTGAACTGATTGCTGAAGCCAAAGTCTGCAACCTTGATGTTCAGGTCAGCTTCCAAAAGCATGCTCTCTGGCTTTAGGTCCCGGTGGATAATACCTTCCTGGTGGTGGTACTACACGGTGGACGCCATCTGGCAGAATCTGCCTCGGGGCTCCCCTTTTCTCATGCAAGCACGATGCAGTAGGTAAACAAACACCTGTCCTTCGCTAGTGCACTCATGACCAAGTTGAGTCCTTCCGTGGTGCCGGTGACCTCAGGTAGTCTCACCACTCGGGGGTTGTAATTCAAGGCCTTCATGCTCTGGACTTCAAGGAATAGTCTCTGGAGGCTGGAGGAGCCCTGTTGACTCCTGTTAATGACCTTCATGGACGCCTCTGTCCCACTTGGGCTGTGCCAGACCAACCCCACCTGGGCAAAGCTGTCCCGGCCAATGGTCTGGAAGAGATGGTAGTTGTTGAGTGTGGGTCCCCCCGTCACAGGGATGGCTGCAAGGCCCTGCGGCTCAGTGAGTTACTGTCAGCAATACTAACTAAAAGCGTCCCCTGTCATAGGACTAACAAACTAAATAAAGATGGGAAAGGGAAGAAAAAAAGAAAAAGAACAGGCAAGGGAAAAAGCAAAACTGGGGTCAAAAGTCCCTCAGGGCCCCAAACACCAGCTTCCTGGCCTAAAGTAGCCAAAACATGTAGGCCTGGCCAAGGGCTGATACAGAGAGGTGCTTGGGATTTTCTCTCGATGGCTCTTCTTAAAGTCGGTGCAAGAAATGGGCCTGTCAAGCCTGGGGATGATACAGTATTTTTCTCACTTGGGTCTCAGGAACCCTTTACTCTTAAAAGTGTGTGTGGAGGGGGATAGGGAGACACCCCCAGAGGCCTTTTTGTTTACGTGTCTTACAGTAATTGATATTTATCTTACTAGAAATTAAAACCTAAAGGATGCTTCAGTGGCCTTTTCATGTCTAGTTTGGAAATCTGTAATAATTTTTGATGTTTAAAGAAAGCCACGATGTCTATACTTAAAATAATTCCTTTTTCTTTAGACTCTGCATGATCAGTCTCAAAATGATACTGCAATTTAACTGGCTTCACAATAGTCAGTGACAGAGACTCTCCTTGTCTAAACTTGAGTCATTCTCCTCTAGGCCTGGACCTTGCAGCCTGTCCTTGTCTGGCCTGCATCACCCAGTTGTAGCAAGAACCTTGCCAAGTCAGTTTAGAGAGAACTCTCCACCCTCAATGTCATCCCCCACCTTTGGTATCTGTGAAACAAAAGAAAATCTATATTGGTCTCTGTCCCCAGTTCTCCTGGCACAAGCTCCTGAAAGCCTTGTTAATTTCCTAAGTGCTTAGACACTAGGAGCATCTCTTTTTTTAATATTCAGTCTTTAACCCCAGTTCCTGATTCAGGGCTCCTAAATTCCTTGGAATATTCTGGGTTATAGGAATGTCTTGTTCTAATGAGGCAACTCTAGGTGGGCTCCTGGATGACTCCTAGATGGGGACTGTTATCAGAAAGATGCAGCCATGATTAGAAGCTTGGAATTTTCAGCACCATAACCCCTCCCCAATCCTCCAGAGAGGGGAAAGGGGCTGGAAATGGAGTTAATGATCAGTCATGCCTACATGAGGAAGCCTCCATAAAAATCCCAGTAGTATGGCAGAGAGTTTCCATATTGGTGGACACATCCACACTGGGAGGGTGATGTACCCCAACCCCATGGGGACAGAAGTTCTGGTGCTCAGGACCCTCCCAGACCTCACTCCATGTATCTCTCTCTCTCTTTTTAATATTTATTTTTGAAGGAGAGAGAGCAGAGTGTGAGTGGGGGAGGGACAGAGTGAGAAAGGGAGACACAGAGTCTGAAGCAGCCTCCTAGCTCCGAGCTGTCAGCACAGAGCCTGACATGGGGCTCTAACTTACAAACCATGAGGTCATAACATGAGCCAAGGTCAGACACTTAACCAACTGAGCCATCCAGTTGCCCCTCCATGCATCTCTTCATCTAAGTGATCATGTATTCTTTATCACATCCTTTAATAAATGGTAAATGGAAGTGTTTCCCTGTGCTCTGTGAGCCACTCTAGCAAATGAACTGAACCTAAGGAGAGAGTTGTTGGAACTTCCAATCTATAGCCAATCAGTCAGAAGCACAGGTGATATTCTGGACTTGGATCAGCATCTGAAGTGGGGAGGCTGCTTTGTGGGACGAAACCCTTAAGCTATGGAATCTGATGCTCTGGATAGTGTCAGAATTGAGTTGTATTGTAGGACACTCCATTGTCATGGAGGAGTGCTTGGTCTAAGGGGAAAAAACCACACATTTGGTGGAAGAAAAGTGTTTTGTGTGAATAGTAAGGGAGGCTCACAGGTGAAAAGACTGTGGGTTTTCCTCTGTGCCACATCTGACCACCCGGGCTTGCCTGCAGCAAGAATCCTGTTAAATCTGCTTAACTAGAATCCTTCCATTCCTGAGGTTTTTCTTAGTAATTTTCCATCAGTAGATGCTTCTGACCCCAATCCTGCTCCTTGGTTGTAAAACTCCACTTTGTGCTGTACTGGGGATGGGTTCCAGTTCTCTACTGAGGTCTCTTTTTCCCCTATTGCAGTAATTCCTAAATAATTGCAGTAATTCCTGAATAAAACTTGCTTTTACTGCTTTAACTACTACTGTCCAGCTCTGGTTTTCCTTTAACACAGTAGGGAAATATTCTGTTGCATAAGACACAACAAGGTACATTACTGACTTCTTTTTTAAGAGAGAAAGAGTATGCATACAAGCAGAAGAGGGGCAGAGAGAGAATCCCAAATAGTCTCAGTACTGTTAAGTGTAGAACTGACGCAGGAGGCTTGATCTCATGAACCCTGAGATCATGACCTGAGCTGAGATCAAGAGTTGGCCTGCTTAACTGACTGAGCCACCCAGGCCCCCTGTTATCAACTTCTATAAAGCTGAGGGAAAGACAGCTTTCATCATATTTTTATTTCTTATTTACAAATTTTGCCCATACTCTTTGGAGTAGATTCTCCCTTCCATAAGCCAGAGAACTTGGTATGTCCATTGCAGTGTCCTTAAATGTAGAAGTTGAGGGGCACCTGGATGGCTCAGTTGGTTAAGCATCTGACCTTGGCTCAGGTCATGATCTCTCAGTTCATGGGATCAAGCCCTGCTTCAGGTTCTGAGCTGACTGCTCGGAGCTTGCTTGGGATTCTCTCTCTCCCTCTCCCTCTCTGTACCCCCCCTGCTCCGGCTCTCTCTCAAAATAAACTTTTTAAAAATATAAAATATTTGTTGAAAGACAGCAGAGGAATCATTGAAAATATTGACATAAACACGTTATTAATATGTTCAGTGAAAACCTTTATCTATTTAAAAATATATGACTCAAGGAACTTCAGTTAGGTAGAATGAATCAATATTGTTAACCTTTATTGGTTTTCTTAAGTAAATAACTGATCCTCCCAATGGGCCAGACATTGTGCTAAGTACCAGAACACAGAAGCATGGAATCTATCAAATATGACATGGTACCGTGTATTAAAAAATAAAAGTGCAACCTAAGAAATGCCTGGAGTATTGTTTTGCCACCTGTCAAGTATATACGTGCAGACAGGCCAATATCTCTGATGAATATAGATGCAACATTTCTCAATATATTAGCAAACCAAGTTCAACAGCACATTAAAAGGACCATATGCCAAAACCAAATGGGATTTTTCCCTGGGATGCAAAGATGATTCAACACACACAGATCAATAAATATGATATACCACATCAATAAGATGAAAGACAAAAATTGTGTGATTATCTCAACAGATCCAGAGAAAGCATTTGACAAAATTCAACATTTTTTCATGATAGAAAACATTCAAATTGGGTATAGAAGGAATATACCTCAACATAATAAAGGCTGTATATGAGAAACATACAGCCAACATCATACTCATTAGTGAAGGGTTAAAAGCTTTCTAAAATCAAGAACAAGGGGCACCTGGGCTCAGTTGGCTCTGGTCATAATTTCACAGTTTGTGAGTTCAAGCCCTGCATTGGACTCTGCTGTCACCACAGAGCCCTCTTTGGATCCTCCATTTCCCTCTCTCTCTGCCTCTCTCTCAAAAATAATTTCACACTTTCAAATTACCTATGTGCTTAAAAACAATTGTCCCTGAGAAAGGAGTGTTTAACTTATGATGACACCCAATGTGCTCAAGAGTGTTAAAAAATAGTGAACATTTTGGATATAGATAGCAACGTTATGAATATATAGATGCAAAAACCTGATCGACGAATAGCTGGACTTCAAAACAAGTTAACAAACCCTGTTTTCAAGATCTAGAAACTAACCCATACAAGTCAAAAACCTGACAAAATCCATTCTGAAAGGCTTTAGTTAATATTTAGTTTCATGTTATCACATTGGAATGACACTAAGAGTAATCGTGGGCTTGATAGAAGCAGGGAAGCAAATCAGTGATATCATCTTGGACTGCGTTAGTTTTATCATTATATAAAACAAAAAGCTGTCCAAAGATTAGTCCACTCAGGTATTATTGGAAAAGAAAACTGAAAGAGTAAAAATATCCTACTGTGTAATGGGACAGAAAGAAACATCATTACTTACATTAAATATAGAATGTTAACTAAAGGGGCGCCTGGGTGGCTCAGTCAATTAAGCATCCAATTTCGGCTCAGGTCATGATCTCACAATTTGTGAGTTGGCGCCCTGCATCTGGGTCTAAGCTAATCGCGCAGTCGGCTTGGGATTTTCTCTCTCCCTCTCTCTCTGCCCCTCTCCTGCTCACTCTCTCAAAAATCTAGAAAAATTAAAAAAATTAAATATTAACTAAGTTCTAGGGCAGTTCTCCTTTTACAAAGTCTTACAATTATCTTAAGAATATATAACAATATAACCTACAAAATATAAATATCCTATACTTTAAAAAGTAAGCCAAATAAATTGCTGTATCAGAGGACAAAAAGAAACATAAAAGCATTGTTACGCATTTTTCTCATATTGTTTGAGAAACCATGTTTTCTATTGGTACTACCAAATACTACTAATTGCCGCTGTTAATTAGCCCTATTGTGGTTTTGCTCAAACAAGAGCACTTATGTAGCAGGAATAAACATTTCACAATATGCGTAACTTCAAATTAACAATTTTTCGTATTTTTATGTTAAAGTAGTAACGTCGTGTGTATGTGTGTAATCATTACTTCTAGTAATGATCGCTCAGGTGCGTTGTGGCTGTGTTCTGTATGCCTGTCAGCACCGGCCCTCTTTCAGAACCCAAAGAGAGGTACCTCTCCGACGCCGAGACCAACCAAGGAACCCGGCGCCTAACAACCCCCGCCCCCAAGACAAGCCCCGCCCCTTCAGCGTATCCGGGCCTCGCCCCCAGAATGCCGGCGTTTCAGTATTTGACCCCGCCTCCGCAGCATCCAGGCTCCGCCCCTGATACCCAAACAGGCCACTGCTCGGTAATCTAGAACAGGGGCTCCCCTGTTCCGGTTTAGGTGTCATGGTGGGGTCCAGCCCGCCTAGCCTCGTCTTTTCCGGTCTCAGTCCGGCGTGGCAGGGCGGCGGGTGCAGCCTTAGCCTTTTCAAGACTTTTTCTGTCATGGCTACGCCCTAACTCTCCTTCCGGCCCCAGCCTGTCATGGCGGCGCCCTGAGTAACCACTTCCGGTCGCAGCTTCTACAATTGTCCGGCTCTCCTAGCCCCAGCTGCCATGGCAGAGCCCAGGGTTCACCGGAAGTAAACCGTCGGAAGCGAGGCGGTGCCTCTGCCCGGAAGCGAGCGCGGCGCTGGGAAAGATNGGTGCTGCCTTTCCCTGGGCTGCTCTACCCGGCCTGGCTGGGCGCCGCGTCCGCCGGCTGCTGGGGTTGGGGTAGCAGCTGGGTGCAGATCCCCGAAGCCGCGCTGCTCGTGCTCGCCAGCATCTGCCTCGCGCACGCGCTCACCGTCCTCTCGGGGCATTGGTCCGTGCACGCGCACTGCGCGCTCACCTGCACCCCGGTAAGTACTCGGGCACGAGCCCGACCCTCGGCTCGGTCGAACCTTGCGGCGGGTCTCAGTCACGACGTTTGTGTCGGTTCCCACTGCATCCCGGGCGTCCCATTTGCTGGTCCAGAGTTCCCAACGGTGCCCTCTTGGGGGTGGCCAAATCCTGCCCCCACTACTGACTTGCTCTGCGACCCTTATAGAGGTTATTTCCCTTTTTCTGGAATCCCTCCTTGCTGTGGTCATTTAGGTTTTGTAAGGTAATCTCTAGAAAAAGCTCAGCGTAGGACCCGGCATATGTCGCTCTTTGATATGGCTTGTTAATGCTAGCTACCGTACTGTTAAGTACTGGGTTGCTTCTGGAAACGGTACTACTTTCTTTCCCTGTCTGTCTCCTACCTTGGTATTCAGAGTGTGATGCTAGACCTGCGGGGGTGAGTTTCCCCGTATGTGAAGCGTGGTTTGAGAACTCTGTTGTCCAGTGTTTAGAGGCCCTCACATACTACGACCAAAATTAGGTTGAAATGCACATTGATCGTAGCAAGCATTTAAGAGGAGCAGGAGCAATTTGTGAGCAAGTGACTTTAAGTGCTTTTAGTCTCTTTAGCTTTGCCTGCAAGATGAGGTGTGGTAACAGTGAGGACTTTCTTTTAGAACACACTTCTTTTAGAAGCATGGTAGCACTTCTGACCTTTAACCGCTGGGATCTGGATAGGGAGAGCTCCCCTGGGTCAGCAGCTCCTATCAGTGACTGCACCACCGCCCTCTGGGCCTGCCTCGGATGACGCTGCCATGTTTGGAGCCATAGGCACTAAGGTCCAGCCATTCTCCCCTTTGATCCCAGGCGTGTGTCTGATGAAAAGAGAGGGAAAGGGAACAGCATTAAGGGCTGCAGAAAGAGAAGTCTACTTTGACTGCAAACACAGACTGGGTCCTCTTTCTCTTCTGAAAGAATGAAGCCTCCGTATTCCCCACAAGCCTTATGCCAGGGGAGGGGCTCAAACTTATGGGCTTGGTGGCTTCAGGTCAGTACAATGAAAGATTCCAGTGACCAAAAAAAAAAAAAACAGAGGGAAATTGGAGGCAGTGTGACACCACCTGCTCCCCCAGACGTTTAGCTGACTTTTGGCCTGCAGCTAAAAAACGGGACTATTTACTTCCTCTCCAGGGATGGAGAACAAGGAGGAGCTAAGTGACTGTGGGGTTAGGACAGGCAGATCTAGGATCAGAGATCTCAGATGGGGAGCTTCTGGGTTTCAGTTCACCCTTGTGTAAAGTGAGAGCTGTAACACCTACCTCCTCGCGCCACAGTGAGAACCTGAAATGACCGCGGTGTCCCTGGTGTGGGCTGGCCCTGCGTAGTGCCTTGCACTTTTTTTTCCCTGTGGCGTTCCCAGAGTTCATCGTTATGTCTTTGTCGTTCTTTTCCACCTGCTTCAATGTCCACAAATGCCCCAAGGGGCAGGGCCATTCTTCTGAGGGTCACTCTTTGGCACGTCCTGGCACAAGCATACGCGTCGCAGGGGCTGACTGGGCTGGCACAGCAGCAGTGAGCCTTGTCGGCCCTTGTCACTACAGGACAGGGAATGAACAGTTAAGGGAGGGGAGGCACAGCAGTAGCAGGCCAGTGGGCTGTGACCGGGCTGGGCCCATGTGCATTGAGGCTGCATCTCGAGCAGGTGGCCTTCCTGTTGGAGTTAAGCATCCGGTGCTGTCCGTCACTCTGAATTTATGGCAGGAGACTAGCAGCATGGTGAGGCAGCGCCTGTGTCTCAGTGACAGATTGGGGAGCGGACAGGCCAGCCCCCGGAGCCCAGTGGCGTGATCTGCGCCCGGTGGGGGCTGCGCCGCTGGGGGTTGGGAAGGGCTTAGCTGCAGCACTTTGCCCCTCACAGGAGTACGACGCCAGCAAAGCGACCTTTGTGAAGGTGGTGCCGACCCCCAACAATGGCTCCACTGAGCTCGTGGCCCTCCACCGGGATGAGGTAGGCACCTGCTGCTGGGCCCCCCAGCCCCGGGTGGGGGTGGGGGGCCTCGCAGGCGCTGACAGGCACGCCTGGGTTAGGGGCTTCTGCCACACACACGCGCATGCGCGCACACCTGCTCCCACAGGGCGAAGACGGGCGAGAGGTGTTGTCCTTCGAATTCCAGAAGATCAAGTATTCCTACGACGACCTGGAGAAGAAGCGCTTCCTCCCTGTGGCCTTTCCCGTGGGAAATGCCTTCTCGTATTACCAGAGCAACAGAGGCCTTCAGGAGGACTCTGAGATCCGCGCAGCTGAGAAGAAGTTTGGGAGCAACAAGTGAGTGCCAGGCTGCCCACGTGGTGCTCCGCCCACCGTCACAGCACAGCCGCTCGGCCTTGCCTGTGGCCCCTTTCCCATTTCCGTCCCGCCACACTCCCGAGTCAGGGTGCCTGGGACGTGGGCTGGAGGAGATCACCCTTTCAACAGTACATCCCAGGTGAAGATGGCGGGCACCTTTTGAGAAATGTGCTGTAGTCTTGTCTCCCCTGAACTGGCCGGCTGACGGGGACCCTGGGTGGCCCTCCAGTGGGAGCACGTGCAGCTCTGACAGGGAGCCTGGCCCGAAACCCTGGAGTTGGCTGTCGGTCCTCGTTCTGTAATTATTATAGTATTTCTCTGGTTTATTTATTTTTTTAGTTTTTTGTTGTTTTAAAGTTTTTTAATTTATTTTGAGAGAGAGAGAGAACACGTGTGTGCACTCATAAGTAGGGGAAGGGCAGAGAGGGGGAGAGAGAATTGATGCAGGGCTCAAACTAACAAACCTCAAGTTCACGACCTGAGCCAAGGTCGGATGCTTAACTGACTGAGCCACCCAGGCGCCCCTGTTTCTCTTTGTTTTCTCTTAAGTACAAGTTGTCGCCATTGTCCTCGGACTTTTCTCAGCACTTTAGGAAGAGTGGTAAAAGGAATTGTTAGTGATCAGCATGGCTCTCTTTTTTTTTTTTTTTCCCCCCAACATTTATTTACTTTTGAGAGACACAGAGAGACAGAGCACGAGCGGGGGAGGGGCAGAGACAGGGAGACACAGAATCTGAAGCAGGCTTCAGGCTCAGCTGTCAGCACAGAGCCCAACACAGGGCTCGAACCCATGAGCGGTGAGATCATGACCTGAGCCACTTAAGTGTCCATGAAGTCGGACACTTAACCAACTGAGCCACCCAGGTGCCCAGCATGGCTCTCTTTTGTACCAGGCAAGATGCCAGACGCCTTGTACATACTTCCTCTCTTTAGTCACCAAAATCACCGGTGCCAGCATGTGACTGGGAGGGGGCAGAGCTGGGCTTCAGAGCCCCTGTCCCTGCCCCCATGATGATCATCCTCCACCTGAAAAATCCTCAGAACCTTTAGGGAATTCTTCCCTGACTTCATTGCTTTTTAAAAATTACAGATGGTGGCAACAGGTTGGGGGCGGGGCGGTTGGCACCTGGGTCTCTCTCTCTGCCCCTTCCCCGTGCTTACATGCATGGGCATGTGCACTATCTCACTTTCAGAATAACTAAACATTAAGAAAAACACAGATGTGGTATTTCAAACTGCAATAGAATGGGAAGATTGATAAGAAAAGTTTTACCTATTTCCCTGCTTGAGGCGAGCCTTGATGGTGGCCATGGGATGTCTCCTTTCACACCTTCCTGCCTCATGCAGAGTCACCTGACAGAATACGGGATGTGCCCTGGTTGTTGTCGTTTGTTTCTATCACAGTGGATTCTCTTTCTCACATCTAGGACACATCTCCAAGGGCAGGGTGAGGATGACCCAGTCTGACCTGGCTCGTCCCCTGGCCAGGCTGGGCTACCACACGCCGTGCCGTGGAACATACCCTTAAGCCCCACTCCTTGAATTCTTGGGCTTTTATTGAGGGAGTTTGGGGAAAATTTGAGCTCCAGACCTCCCCTTTCAAGATCTGGGTGGGGCTCAGGCCCTGGGGGACCCCACAGTACCCCACAGCCAGGCCTCTTCTGCGCAGCCTCAGGGCCCCCCATCCCATCGTCAGGTGCTTCTTCTCCGCCTGCTGGTCACCCCGCCAGATGACCGGTTCTGTCTTGCGCTAGCCCTGCTTGAGTGAGTGGCTGCCTGAACAGCCTGGTGCTGATTCAGAAGCTTCACCTGGGTTCTGCGGAACAGAGGGCTGGCAGCAGTTAGCATGCTTGTCACAGCTTCGTGGACTGTCCCTCCTGGCTCCTTGTTTCCCAGGGGGCTCCTGAGGCCCCACGCTGTGAACATGATGTGGGGCCTGGTCTCTTGCAGGGCCGAGATGGTGGTGCCTGATTTCTCGGAGCTGTTCAAGGAGAGAGCCACAGCACCCTTCTTTGTGTTCCAGGTAAGCTGCAGCTTGGGCTCTCTCCCCACCCTGCTCCTTGGGCCTTCCACAGCCAGAGCAGTCTGTGTCTCCACACTTGAAAATCTCCCTCTGCCCTCACGGGTCTGAGCCTGTGGCCAGGACAGCCCTTGGTGTGCCTTCCCAGCCTCCGCAGGTGTCTGTCTTCGTGTGCTCCTGCGGATGGCCGGGCGGGGGTGTGGACACACAGGCTGTGCCCTGCAGGTGTTTTGCGTGGGGCTCTGGTGTCTGGATGAGTACTGGTACTACAGCGTCTTCACACTTTCCATGCTTGTGGCCTTCGAGGCCTCCTTGGTGCAGCAGCAGATGAGGAACATGTCAGAAATCCGGAAGATGGGCAACAAGCCTCACATGATCCAGGTGTGGCCAGCAGGGGAATGGGGGGGTGGCGGGGGACGCCTGCTGGTCTTGGGGTGGGCGTGGAGCGAGGGCAGGGTGAGGGCAGCGCTAGGGGTGCCCCTGCATCGTGCCTGCTCTCAAGAGCTGGAGCTGAGTGCACCTCACCTCTACCCAGGTCTACCGCAGCCGGAAGTGGAGGCCCATTGCCAGTGACGAGATTGTTCCCGGAGACATCGTGTCAATCGGTGAGGCCCGGTCCTGGTCTGTCCTGGCGGGAGCCCTGGCACTCAGCTTCCGTCCAACCTTGCCACCCCTTCCTGCAGGCCGCTCCCCGCAGGAGAACTTAGTGCCCTGTGACGTGCTGCTGCTGCGTGGCCGCTGCATTGTGGATGAGGCCATGCTCACAGGGGAGTCGGTGCCACAGATGAAGGTGCTGGGTGGGGAGTGGGGGTCGTGTTCGGTGTTCTCACATGTCTCACTGCCCCACTCGCGGAGCAGCAAGAGGGCCAGGGGCTACGCCGGGGTGCTGTCTAGACACGGCTAGAGGAGGCCAGAGGAGCTGCGGTGCCTAAATGGAGCTGCCAGGTCTCATTAGGGTCTGCACCCTGGACGGAGGGGAGCTGGGTGGTGAAGAGAGAGGCCAAGGTCATCGGGGGTCATCCAGGCCAAGGACCAGGGATGTCAGATTAGGGTGAGTGGAGGGAAACCAGGAGAGCCTGAACCCGAAGTGAGGCCAGTTGTGGAATCCCGAGGAGTGGACACTGCACGTGCTGGCGGGGAGAAGACCAGGTCAGGCTGGGAGCCCTGTGAGGGTCGGAGTGGCTCATCCCAGCCCCACGGGCCCACCCTGAGAGACCAGGGATGGAGAAGGCCGAGGTGAGAGCGCCCTCACCATTCTCTCTTTTCTCTTCAGGAGCCCATTGAAGATCTCAGCCCTGACCGGGTTCTGGACCTCCAGGCCGACTCCCGCCTCCATGTCATCTTTGGGGGCACCAAGGTGGTGCAGCACATTCCTCCACAGAAGGCCACCACGGGCCTGAAGCGTAGGTGCCTTGGGGAGGCCCAGGGTGTCCTGGCCCCACCATCCCCACCGTTCCATGTCTGCTTGGCCATGCGGCAGTCAGGCCGAACAGACACAGTGATGCTGGTTCTGTTTGTCTCGGCAGCAGTTGACAATGGGTGCGTGGCCTACGTCCTCAGGACCGGATTCAACACATCCCAGGTGTGGCCCCTTGTCTGGCTCTGGGGAGGGTGGGCCCCGGGGCAGGAGACAGACAGTTGAGACAGTGGTGCTTACAGACCCCAGAACATCCCCACCACAGGCTTACTCTGACGGGGTACCGGCTAGGGGCAGGGTGCAGAGGCGAGCCCTAGACCAGGCCCGCTGTCCTCAGCTGAGCTTCTGGTGGGGAGCACAGACCGGGAATGGGCTGTTGCCGCACACGTTGGGATGGGCTGTGGAGGCATGCTCGTGAACTCTTCACAAAGATGGTATGAGGGCTGCCTGGTAGAGGTGATGGCCAGACCTCCTGCTGGAAAATTCAGTCCCTCTTTCCCTGACCCCCAGGTTTTGGCCACTGGTCCCTGTAGCCCTTAGCTGAGTTGTAGTCTCCCACATACCTGTGTGATCCCCTGTGTCACGGCTGTAGGACTCACTGGTGGGCCCAGGGCAGGCCCTCTCACCGTCAGCAGAGGGAGAATCTGACCCTGGTGCTCTCAGATGCTGGAGGCGCCCCCCCCCGCCATCAGGAAAGGCCACTCACCCTCTGTCCCTCTAGGGCAAGCTGCTTCGCACCATCCTCTTTGGAGTCAAAAGGGTGACCGCGAACAACCTGGAGACCTTTATCTTCATCCTCTTCCTCCTGGTCTTTGCCATCGCAGCAGCCGCCTACGTGTGGATTGAAGGTATGCACGTGGCCCCTCACCTGTCTGCCGGGCCTTGTCCCCATGGCTCCCAGACTGGAAGGCCCTGTCTCTACAGGCACCAAGGACCCCAGCCGGAACCGCTACAAGCTATTTCTGGAATGTACGCTGATCCTCACCTCGGTCGTGCCCCCTGAGCTGCCCATCGAGTTATCTCTGGCTGTCAACACCTCCCTCATCGCCCTGGCCAAGCTCTGTGAGTGCCGGGGACAGGGCTGGGTGCCTAGCGGGCTGGGGCCCGGCAGAGCACCTGACCCTGGCTCCCCACCTCCCAGACATGTACTGCACGGAGCCCTTCCGGATCCCATTCGCTGGCAAGGTAGAGGTGTGCTGCTTCGACAAGACCGGGACCTTGACTAGCGACAGCCTGGTCGTTCGTGGGGTGGCCGGGCTCAGGTGAGCATGGGGGTCCTGGGGCTCTTGCCCAGCAGGTGGCTTTCTGGGAGCTCAGGGGACAGATGGCATCCACCCGGAACCCCCCACAGTGGACCACAGAAGTCCAATTAGGCAGCAGAGGGGGGTACTCTCTGTGCACTCCTCAATGTGACAGCAGTGTGGAGGCTCAGCTCCCACCCCAAGAAGCCACATGACCCCTAGAGGTGTCTCTGACACGGGCACAATTCGCATGCAGACCAAGACCACGCACCTCAGCCCCCATAGTGATAGGCACAGCAGAGGCCCGTCCCTCATCCTGGCTAGCCAGTCCCAGGAGTCCCTCCACTCCATAACAAGCTGTTTCCTCTCTGCAGAGATGGCAAGGAGGTCACTCCTGTGTCCAACATCCCCGTAGAGACACACCGTGCCCTGGCCTCGTGCCACTCCCTCATGCAGCTGGATGATGGCACCCTTGTGGGCGATCCACTCGAGAAGGCCATGCTGACAGCTGTGGACTGGACACTGACCAAAGGTGAGGGGCTGGAGCTTCGGGCCCAGTTCTCATACCCCTGGGTGGCGGGCGGGCTGTACCCCTCGGAGATGCCTGTGTGTCCAGGCAGGCAGGCATGTAACTGTGATGGTCCCGGAGGTGGGTGGGCACAGGCTCCCCTCTGACATGAGACAGTTCACGCCCATGGAGACTGCCCCACCCTATCAGAAGCCACAGGCAGGGTCCTCTGAGCACAGTTCTCTTGGCATTGACCCTACCTGGAGTGAGGAGACCCCCCCCCCACTGCAGGCCCTGGGTCTGGGGTGGGGAAAGAGGGGTGGAAGGGGGAGGTGGGGGGCTTGGCTGCCTCTTTGGAGCGAAGGCCCTCAGGATTCGTACTTATTTGTTTCCAGATGAGAAAGTATTCCCCCGAAGTATTAAAACTCAGGGGCTGAAAATTCACCAGCGCTTTCATTTTGCCAGTGCCCTAAAGCGAATGTCCGTGCTCGCCTCCTATGAGAAGCTAGGCTCCACTGATCTCTGCTACATTGCGGCTGTGAAGGGGGCCCCCGAAACCCTGCACTCCATGGTGAGCCAGCCCCGGCCCAGGGGGAAGGGGGGCGCGGGGCGGTCGGTGACATCCCCCCGCGTTCCCTGCAGTTCGCCCAGTGCCCACCTGACTACCACCACATCCACACGGAGATTTCCCGGGAAGGAGCCCGAGTCTTGGCGCTGGGGTACAAGGAGCTGGGGCACCTCACCCACCAGCAGGTAAGGGCCCAGGCTCCCCACCTGCTGACCCCTTGTCCTCCCTGCCTTCTGTTCCCCACAGCACCACCGTGAGCAGGCCCGGTTCCTTCTTCCTCTTCCCAGGTCTTCACCTTTAGAGGCCCTGGGTGGCACTCAGTCCTTGCTCCCTTTCTCCTCCACTGTGTGCCCCGTCCCTTATGGGACCCCATACCATCTTGACTCCGGCCATTTCCTACAGAGCACAACCAGGCCCTGCCTCCATCCAGCCTCCTGCCCCTACACCCTTGGATCCTCACACTTCCCCAGGGATCACCAGGAAGCACCTCAGATTCCTGTCTTCAGCCCAGTTCTGCCCCTACCCTATCCAGCCACCCTGTCACTACGTGGTTTTGGGGCACTTCGAGCTCTCATTCACAGCCTACGTCATCACACTGGCCATTGGTTCCTTCCCTCAACTGTCAGTACCTCTCTTTTATTTGCTTCTACCTGGGCCCTCATCCAGTTCGCTTAACACCTGGCAGCTGAGAAATCCTTCCAGGGTGCACACCAGATGGTGGCTCTATGTTCAGAGCCTCCCTGCTCAATGCCAGTCCCTGAGCCTATCTCATTCCCCTGCTTCCGTTTCTCACGGCAGTTAGTTCTCGGATTTCTGTGACTTTATTTTACACCTCTTCTGGTAGTAGGCAGGCTCTGTGAGGGCAGGGGTTTGGGGTTTCTGATAGGAGGAAGAGGGTGAGCGTGTGCTCAGCGATTAAGAAAGGAGGGTCTGACTTTGCTGTCTGCAAAGCTGAGTCACGGGCTCCATGCCCTGCTGTTGCCCACATAGGGATGAAGGCCCCACGGTGGGGGACCACACAGCACTTGCTGAGACCCCGTGGGTTCCTCCCCACTTCTCAGCTTCTGACCCTCAGCTCAGAAGTGATGGGAGGGCGGGTTGTAAGGCACCCCTATGTCCCCACACAGGCCCGGGAGATCAAACGGGAGGCCCTGGAGTGTAACCTCAAGTTCGTCGGCTTCATTGTGGTCTCCTGCCCGCTCAAGGCCGATTCCAAGGCTGTGATCCGTGAGATCCAGAATGCGTCCCACCGGGTATGGCTGCGGCACCCCTCCCATTGGGCCCCAAGGGTGGCCTGGCAGGTGGGAGGGTCTTTGTTCCTTCCAGAGAGGGGCATGTGATGGCAGAGGACAGTCCTCTCAGTGGGGCAGGTGTGAGTGGGTGTCTGGGTCTCAGTGGCAAGGATGTCTTAGATTTCAGCTGAGCTGTATGACGGCTCTGATGCCCACACTGTTCCAGACTTGAGGATGCTTTCGGACCCAGCCTGCACCCGCCCATCTCAATTGCTTCCTTGGCGCCCTGCATCCCTGGGATGCAAGGGCAGTTCCCCCACACCACCCCATCCAAGACGGGAAG
Source organism: Crocuta crocuta (assembly GCF_008692635.1). Taxonomy (NCBI): domain Eukaryota; kingdom Metazoa; phylum Chordata; class Mammalia; order Carnivora; family Hyaenidae; genus Crocuta; species Crocuta crocuta. The sequence goes on along the minus strand of NW_027532172.1, from coordinate 2,775,331 downwards.
AGCTGGAGCTAGGACAGCGGATACGGAGGCACTTCCCAGATTGGTCACATCCATCTGTCCTGTGGTTTCTGTTTTCTAGTTTGGGACTCAGGATGCAGTTTAGGATGTGGGAGGAGAGTGAGCAGTCACAGGTGGTGACGTGAACAGCGTCCACCTGGCCTTCAGCGGTCACAGCCCATCTTCCTATCCCTGGGCTCTAACTGTGAAGGCTGGAGCCTCTGTTCCCCTCTGCCTGGGACAGCTACCAAGCCACAGGCATCCACACCAGTAGCTGGTTCTTAGTTTGTATTACAGAAAAGGCCGTGAGTGTTTTCAGAAGGACACGCATGCATGTGTTGTTTGCGTAAAACACCACCAAGTTGGGGATGGGCTGTTGCCCCTGGAAGCCTGTTCGGCGTTAGGAGGCCCAGACCTCATGCTGTGGCCTTTTCTAGAGGAGAATCAGTCGCCAGGTCTCCAGGCTGGAGTCCTGGACTGCCGGGCCCTGCCCCACCGAGCCGTGTTCTCTTCCCAGGTGGTCATGATCACAGGCGACAACCCACTCACTGCCTGCCATGTGGCTCAGGAGCTGCACTTCATTGAAAAGGCACAAACGCTGATCCTGCAGCCTCCCACAGAGAAAGGTGAGGTGCCGCAGGGCCCTGGTCCAAGAACAGCTCTCTGGTGGCCCACCTGCATGTCAGGCCTGAGAGAGCACGCCAGATGTCATCCATCCTGTGACGCAGGCCTGTGGAACGTAGCCACGCCTCATCGGCGCGCTTGGGCTCTGTGGCCAGGGAGCTCCACACCTGTGTGTCCAGCAGCCTGTGGGCAGCCGCTGGTTCCAGGATCAGTGACGGCTTACAATCAGGGCGGTTGGCTGTCGTCACCCAGCCCGTGTTTGTTCCCCTCACACCTGCCTTGGGGCTGGCAGGCTGCCTGTGCCCAGTGAGGGCTCTCCTGAGTACAGGGATGCCGGCATGGCCAGACCCCAGGCGGAGGGTATGGTGCACGCTGCCACCTTGGTCCTTGTGCCCTTGTTTCCACACCACAGAGGAGGAAGCTGGCAAGGTTAGCTGTTAGGACCCCCACTTAATAGACGAGCATAGAGAAGTAAACTCACCCGCCTCAGTTGCTCAGTGATACTGTGAGGATTTGCACCCAGGTGTCCTGACTCCAGAGTTCATGGCCTCTGGTCATTCCTGAGTAACCACATTGGCTGCAAGTGGGGCCTCAGGGTAGAGTCCATTGAGGGGCACATCCAGCCCCAGCATCTCCGGCTGGTGGGGTATGGGGTCTGTCAGACACCAAGGGATGGTGTCTGGGGAATGACCTGTGTCGGAACGTCACCAGGCTGCACATCAGAGGAGGGTGCAGCTTTGGGAACTGCGCTGGATTCTAGAATCTCCCAGCCCCTCCAGTCTGTGCTGTTGGTCTCAGATCTCAGTCGTCTCTGTCCCAGCCCTGGGCACTGAAGTCTTCCAGAACCCAGGGATCGTAGGCAGGTGGCCCAGAGGTGCCTGTCGGGACTGCTGATTGGCAGATAAAGTGCTCTAACAAAACAGCCACAACAAAAGCCACATGGAGGCTGGTTTCCCTCCTAGCCAACAGCCCAGGATGAGCCACTCAGTGCCAGAAGGCCTCCCTCAGCTGTCCTTGTCACTCAGTGTCCACATCTGGGCCAGCCATCTAGAGAGAGGAAGTGGTTGGCAAGCAGTGTCTGGTCCGAGGAAGTGACTCAGGGTGTCGAGGCCCTAGGAGAGAATGGTTTCAGGCAGACCCCAGGGGCAGGGGTGCCTTGCTCCTGAGGTGAGGCTGTCTGGATTTGAAGCTAGCATGTGGTCTCAGGCCAGTGGCGTGGGCTGTGGATGTGGACCCAGTTGGGAGGAATAAAAGATGGGTGAGGGCAGGAACATGCTTCAGAGAGAGGAGACTAGGACCAAGTATGTGGAGTCCATGTGAGGGGGAGTTCCTGAGCGGCAGAACCCTCCCTGACCTTGGGCTCTGGCCCTGCAGGTCGACCCTGTGAGTGGCGCTCTATCGACGGCAGTGTTGTGCTGCCCCTGGCCAGGGGCTCCCCGAAGGCGCTGGCCCTGGAGCATGCGCTGTGCCTCACGGGTGATGGCCTGGCCCACTTGCAGTCCGAGGACCCCCAGCAGCTGCTTCGCCTCATCCCCCATGTGCAGGTGTTCGCCCGCGTGGCCCCCAAACAGAAGGTGTGTACCGAGGAGGCAGAGGGGCAGGCGGGGCCTTGGGGGCAGCACAGAGCCCTCACTTCGCCCATCTCTGCCCACGTAGGAGTTTGTCATCACCAGCCTGAAGGAGCTGGGCTACGTGACCCTCATGTGTGGCGATGGCACCAATGACGTCGGTGCCCTGAAGCATGCTGATGTGGGTGAGTCCCTCAAGCTGATGGACTGTCACTTCCATTGCTGTTCTGCCAGCACAGGCTTAGGCATAGTGTCAGAGCCACGTCGCTGAGTGAGTTCTGTGAGGAGGCGGTGGGGCGTCGGGCAGGGGCCAGTGAGATTGGGGCTCTGAGGACCTGCAGGTCTGGAAGGGCCACGGCTGTCTGAGGAAAGGTGAGGTGAAGGCATCAGGGCCTCTGGGAGCAGAGGGAGCCAGGGAGATCCCATGTGGATTTGCTCAGGCCCTCTGGCACTGTGTAGGGACCGTGTGGGCACCGAGAGCCAAAGGCCAGAGAGAGACAGGACAAGTGGGGATGCACAGACGGAAGCTGAGGCGTTTGTCAAGGGTTCATAGCTTTGGATTTCCGTCAACAGAATGTAGTCGTCTGGCTGATGTTTAAAAAAAATTGTTTTTAATGTTTTATTTATTTCTGAGAGAGAGACAGCATGAGCAGGGGAGAGTCAGAGAGAGAGGGAGATACAGAATCTGAAGGAGGCTCCAGGCTCTTGAGCTAACTGTCAGCACAGAGCTCGACGCAGGGCTCGAACCCACGAACCGTGAGATCATGACCTGAGCTGAAATCAGATGCTTAACTGACTGAGCCATCGAGGCGCCCCTGTCGGGCTGACATTAAAAAACTGATCTGGCGTACTTGTAGCACTTTCCAAATTCTTAACTGCTTTACTAATTGACTACGATGTTTATCACCTGTTATGTCATAGAAATCACGATCCTTGGCAGTAGACTTTGGGAGTCCGTTCATTTTGATCCCTCTGGTGTTTGGTGTGTTTGGGTTTTGCTTCCTGAATGCAGAAACTCAGAGAAGCTCTCTGAGACACTCGGGGAGGTTGGGCTCCTGTGAGCAGACACCGCCCCCTGCGCTCCGCATGGGGCCTGGAGTGGCAGGCTCCCTCTGGCTGCAGACACAGGCGCACACCTCCCCCCCAGGTGTGGCACTCCTGGCCAATGCCCCTGAGCGAGTCGTTGAACGGCGACGACGGCCCCGAGACAGCCCCATCCTGAGCAACAGTGGAGTGCGGGCCACCTCCAGGGGGGCCAAGCAGAGGTCGGGGCTCCCACCTCCCGAGGAGCAGTTGGCCTCCCAGCGGGTGAGTCTCAGGAGGCGGGCCCCGGCACCGCCTGCTGGCCATGCCTCACCCCTGCCGCCCACCACACAGGACCGCCTGAGCCAGGTGCTGCGGGAACTGGAGGATGAGAGCACACCCATAGTGAAGCTGGGGGACGCCAGCATCGCTGCACCCTTCACCTCCAAGCTCTCTTCTATCCAGTGCAGTGAGTCCCACCCCAGCCCCTCGTGTGCGCGCACCCTAGGCCCATCTGGGTTGGCACCTGTGCCCATGCCTTCTTCCCCTCCCCCACACCCCACAGTCTGCCATGTGATCAAGCAAGGCCGCTGCACACTGGTGACCACGCTGCAGATGTTCAAGATCTTGGCCCTCAATGCCCTCATCTTGGCCTATAGCCAGAGTGTTCTCTACCTGGAGGGTGTCAAGTTCAGTGACTTCCAGGCCACGCTGCAAGGGCTGCTGCTGGCCGGCTGCTTCCTCTTCATCTCCCGCTCCAAGGTGGGCTGAGACTTGGGCAAAGCAGGGGTTCCCTCCCCAGCCTGGGAGTCCCTTTGCCTCTTTGAGCTAGCAGGGTGGGCTGTTAGAGACCCCACCACGTGTCATCCGTTTGTCCTCACAGCAGCTCTCGGGGTGGGAACTGTCATCCCCACGTCCCAGATGAGAATGTGGGGACAGGACAGGTACATGCCGAAACTCCCCGGAGTGGCATACGGTTCCCAGCACTGTCTGCCAGCTGGGGTCTCAGGTGGGCCACACAGAGCCCACAGACAGGGAGAGGACAGATGGGGAAAATGATGATCAAGATCACTCAAAGTGTGTGGTGTCATGAAAAATACGAAGTGAGTCACAGGCCACGAGGTACAGCCTCGTGGTCATTCAGGGGAGCCTGTGTGATGCCTGCGGAACGAGGGGACCGGCCAAGACGTGGGCAGAAAGGTCGTGGATGGGCCCGGGCTGACGCAAAGAGGCCCTGGAGCCTGGAGAGGGTGGGAGGTGGGTTGCATCAATTGTGCACATTCAGCAGGCCCCAGGGAGGGCTTTGGTTTATTCTACAGCAAGGGTGGACTTTACGTGCCCTGTGGCTGCTGTGTGGTGTGTAGGCATTGACTGAGGCTGCGATGACATCTGGGCTGAGGCACTGGGGGACAAGCAGGGCTCTGGGGCCCGGTACTGACTCATAACCTCCAGGATTTGGGGACTGCTTTCTGCACGAGCCCTACTAGGAGGCAGGGTGGGCGAGTAGGCCCAGGGTGAGCCTGGACCCTGACCCCCCACCCTGCTGCTACAGCCCCTCAAGACTCTCTCCCGAGAGCGGCCCCTGCCCAACATCTTCAACCTGTACACTGTCCTCACGGTTGTGCTCCAGTTCTGTGTGCACTTCCTGAGTCTCGTCTACCTGTACAGCGAAGCCCAGGCCCGGAGCCCTGAGAAGTGAGTGCTGTCCCGGCCTGGGGGTGGGGGAGGGGCAGGGTGCTCCCAGGGAAGGCAGGGTCCCTGCGGTGGAGGGCACACACGCAGACACTGCCCTGACCAGAGGCAGGCAGTGGAGTCAGCCAGGCACAGCCCTGGTTCTGCAGGGATGGTGAGAGTCCCAGAGCGGCCCTGTCCCATGTGTTTCTGCAGGCAGGAGCAGTTCGTGGACCTGTACAAGGAGTTTGAGCCGAGCCTGGTCAACAGCACCGTGTACATCATGGCTATGGCCATGCAGATGGCCACCTTTGCCATCAACTACAAAGTGAGGCCCAGCCCGTGCCTGAGTTCACCTTGTCCGCTTTCTAGGCCCCCACAGCACTTGACTGGCCATCCATCTGTCCCCACAGGGCCCACCGTTCATGGAGAGCCTTCCAGAGAACAGGCCCCTGGTATGGAGCCTGGCTGTGTCCCTCCTGGCCATCGTGGGCCTGCTCCTTGGCTCCTCACCTGACTTCAACAGTCAGTTTGGCCTCGTGGACATCCCCGTGGAGGTGAGTGGCCCTGTGGAGTGGACGTGGCCCCAGGACTCGGCTTGGGCCCGACTGTGGGCTTGCAGTTCACCGGTGCTCCCTGCCCCTGCAGTTCAAGCTGGTCATCGCCCAGGTCCTGCTCCTAGACTTCTGCCTAGCGCTCCTGGCCGACCGTGTCCTGCAGTTCTTCCTGGGGACCCCGAAGCTGAAAGTGCCTTCCTGAGATGGCGGTGCCGGCACCTGCTGCCCGTGTTGGTGCCGTCGGGCGGAAGCCCCAAGAGGGAACACTGCCCCCGTGGCAAGGCTGGCTCGGCCTCGCCACCAGGACTGATCTGAGCTGGGACATCCCCCATCCCCCACAGCCATCTAAGGGCCTGGATGGCAGAACCAGCCCTGGGCTGGCACCTTTGGTAAATAAAGCCGTATTCATGATTTTAAGAAGCCCTGTCTCTACCTCTGTCTGCACCACAGAAGGCATTGTGGGGCTGGGCGGTCATTGAGTAGGGTCCTGGCACCCTCCCCAAGAGCCATGAGGTTATTACTGACAGCCTCTATAATACATTCAGCACTTAGAAGGGCCAAGCTCCAAATCCAGAGAGTTGTGCGTATTTCCTAATTTGACAAACACCTCCATATTTCTGTGGTCTCAGCTTCATGTATTAGTCCCTTAGGCATGGGGGGGGAGGTGCGGCGGCGGAGTTTGGGGATCAATGGCATTTTCAATAATATGTAAAATAACACCGTGCCTTTCTCTCATGTCTTAGATGGGGGGAAGTTCAATCCGAATCATTGCAAATACTAGCTCGGGTCACACTCGTTGGGGTCCTGTGCCACACAAGTGCCATTACCATCTCATGTAACAGCCCAGCTCTGCACCTGGCTCAGCCCTTGAACTGACCCTGTCCTTCCTTTCAAAGGGCACTCACTCATTGCAACTCAGGAATTGTGAAGTAGGCAGCATGAGAGCAGAGTCCTGGCCAGTGGAGATTTCTTAACCTTCTCAACAGCCAAAAACCTTAGGAAGTAAAAGTCCTAAACGTGATGTCTTTCTTTCCAGCTAGAAATTCCACTGAGTACAGGGTATGGGTGCATTTTTATAACTTTGATAAGCCGCACGTGAGGACCTACAGCCAGGGGACCCAGTCCCAGGCTTCTTTGATAACCTCTGCCTCCCTGCTGATTATCAGTGAGGGGCTCACGGCCGTTTACCATCTTCACCTTTTCTCTGTCCTCAGCAGGATGGCCCACAGCCCAGGGAAAACCCTGGGATCCAAAGCAGGGAAAGGGTGGTGGACCAGCTACGAATGCCTGTGAGCATCACATGGGCCCTGAGCACAGACAAAAGCGTATGCAAGTGTAGGGGTGCCAGACCCCACCAGGCAGAGGGGCCATTGTAATCATTCGGAGTCCTTGAGATGATTTGAGGCCATCCAGTGGCGACCACTCTACTTAGGATTTGTTGGGAATGATTCTTGGGGTGCTTCGGGTGGAGGTCACAGACCCCGTGAGAGAGGTGCTGGGGTGCTTCTGGCTGTACTGTAATTGGCTTCAAGAGCCTGATCCAGCTTTCAAGGTCACTCCGGGTGCCCCAAACCAGGGGTCTCCAGCCCCTCTAGCATTGGGGGACTTCAGATCCACTGGAATAGGTCCCAGCATCAGGCCTCTCCACCAGAGGGTCCAAGGCTCTGTGGAGCCTGGGTGGGTTCAGGGGTCCAAGGACCCTGGGCAGGGAAGTCCCTGGGTCATGGAGTGTGGAAGATTCAGGGGCAGGAGGCCAGGACCAAAGAGTGTGCTGGGGCTTTGGGGCCATGCCAAGATCTGGCGAGGAGAACCCTGGCTGGGATGGAGTCGAGGGGTGTCCAGCCCTGGCCCCGCGGCATCTCCAGCGTCTCAGGCAGGGGGCGCGGTACACACTTCAGGGCCTCAGGGGCGTGGCCGATGGACAGAGGTGTAGTCGTGGGCGGGGCCTCTGCTGAGCAGGGGCGTGTTTGCTCCCGGGCGTAGCCTCCGTTGGGCGGGGCTACGCAGAACCCGGGCGGCGGCGGCCGCGGCAGGAAATCGGGGCTGGGCCCTGCGAGCGCGAGATCCCATCCCGGACCCTGTCCCCGCCAAGCGATCCTCGGGTCTGGTCATGGACGCTGCAGAGCCGGGTAGGCGGTCCGGGATATGGGATCCGAGAGGGACCTCCCCCAACTGTACCCCACCTCCTAAACTGAGGCGCTTCGCCTGTCCCTTTCCATCCAGAGACTAGGGAAAGGAGTCCCGAATGGGAAGGACACAGGAATCCTCCCTTGTGGGGACCCCCAAGTCTAGAAGGGCCCAGAACACCATTCCCTGACCCCCTCCCCCTTTGGAGTCTTCACCCCGGATGCCTGGGGGAGGGAGCCCAGGAAGGGGAAGTGGCCGCTTCTGCTTCTGATATTTGTGATGGGGGGCAGGGTGTCACGACCGCCGCCACTGGGGAGGGCGATGAAGCAGGATCCCTACTGAGGAGGGGGCATTGCTGATCTGAGCCCCTTAGAAGGGGAACTGTGGCAGAAATGTGGCAAGGTCCGACTTTTATTTCCGGCTCTCTTTGTGTCTCTGCTGTGCATGTTGAGTGTCACGGTCTTTATGTTCCTCTGGTTTCAGTCTGCCTGTATGTGTTTGTGCCACAGGCTCTGTGCCGGCCTCTCCCACGTGTATTTCCATCTGTCTGGCCTGAAGTCCATGTGGTTCCATTGTCAAGCTGGCTCTCTCCCCAGGGACAGTGGGGCTGCATCTGGGGCATCTGTTTTGCTGCTTTGCTTCTGGGCCCATGTGTGTGTGGGTGTCTCTGTTCCTCTGAGCAGCTGTCCCTGTGTTGGGTTGTGCCTGATCCATCTGCCTGCCCTGAGCTGGCTTCACCCCAGGCCACATTGTCTCCATCCTGACTCTGACACCACCCCCCCCCTTCCCTCGCTGTCTGCAGGATCAGAACACTTTCTGTCTCTCCACACACCCCACCCGCCTGCTTCAAAACAACCCGCTAAGGCGCTAAGGGCCTACCTAGGTGGCGGTGCTGTGAGTGGAGGGAGGCTTCATTGGCCCATGTGTGACACTCCCCTCCCCCAGGGCTACCCCCGGCTCCAGAGAGCAGGAAGAGGTACAGTGACATCTTCCGGAGCCTGGACAACCTAGAGATCTCACTGGGGAACGTGTGAGTCTGAGCCTGGGCCACCCCCAAATCCCTATAATCATTTATGTGCCTCACTAGGAACCTATAACATCTGGATCCCCTACCTAATAACCTGAGAAGTCTAAAGTGGGTCCCTCCAAAACACCTGAAAAATTCCAAAATTCAANCTTGTAACCACTTAAAACATTTGAGATCCTTAGAATCCCACCCTATAAACCCCAGATTTACCTGGGACCTTTCAAACTCTCTCAAGTCCCATTAAAAAAAGTCGCCTGATTCCCCCCAAAACCACCCAGACTTCCCACATACAAGAGATGTCACAGAGATAATGTCCAGGACCATCACTCAAACTTCCCTGGGGCCCCCCCAGTACCACTAGGCAGGACAGACTGGGTGGAGGGTGGCATCTTGACACCCTTACCTCCCAGGACCCTTGAGATGCTGCCTGGAGACCCCGTGCTTTCAGGAGAGCCAGAGTCTGACAAGACCCCCACAACCACTGAGGTGAAGGGCGGGACCAATGAGGCAGGGAGGAGGGGGCCCCCAGGAGGAGGGGCTCTAGGGGGTTGAGGCCCCTGCCCCGCTTGCTCCTAAATGCTGTCTCCCTCCACTCAGACCAGTGAAACCAGCCTTTGGAGTGGCCTCTCCCTGGAGGGCCCTGCACCCCTTACAGGTAGGTAGGAGGGCTTTGAGACCAGGGGAGTGGGGGCAGGAAGGACTCCTCCCCCCAACAAGTCATCAGCAGCTGCCTGTTCTTTTTTTTTTTTAATATTTTTATTTATTTCTAGGATAGAGAGAGACAGCATGAACAGGGGAGGGTCAGAGAGAGAGGGAGCCACAGACTCTGAAACAGGCTCCAGGCTCTGAGCTGGCAGTCAGCACAGAGCCCGACGCGGGGCTCGAACCCACGAACCGCGAGATCATGACCTAAGCGAAAGTCGGACGCTTAACCGACTAAGCCACCCAGGCGCCCCAGCAGCTGCCTGTTCTATGTGCCAGGGAAACAACAGTACATGACAGAGCTGAGCCCCTGCCCTCAGGGAGTCCCCAGTCTGGGTGGAGAATCAGTAGAAAATTGCAACCTGGACAAAATCATAAAAGGGTGTTTGGGGAAGCCACAGGGTGTAGAATAGGGGTCACTGGTCTGGTCTTGGGGCTCAGGGAAAGCTTCCACAGAAGCTCAGGGTTTCAGAGGTCAGAGGTCCACCCTCCTGCCGTAGGGGAGGAACTGGACTTGCGGCTCATCCGGACCAAGGGAGGCGTGGATGCAGCACTGGAGTATGCCAAGACCTGGAGCCGCTATGCCAAGGAGCTGCTGGCCTGGACCGAGAAGAGAGCCAGCCTTGGTGAGGGTCCCTTCTACCCTGCCCCAGACCCCAGGCAGTGCCCATCCCCTGCCCAACTCAGACCCCTGCTGTCTCCCCCTACAGAGCTAGAGTTTACCAAAAGCATCATGAAGATCGCCGAGGCTGGCAAGGTGGCAATCCACCAGCAGGTAGCCGTGACCGGACCCCCCGCCCTGACCCCCTAGATCCTCAGCACCCCACAACACCTACTCTCCCACCCCAGAGCCACATGCCACTGCAGTATATCTACACCCTGTTTCTGGAACACGACCTCAGCCTGGGAGCCCTGGCCATGGAAACAGTGGCCCAGCAGAAAAGAAGTTACTCCCAGGTGAGGGGGCCCTGCTGCAGGTCTCATTCCGTTCACACCTCCCCAGCAGGAAGGCAAGGTTCCCATCCATGCTGTTTTGCTGATGAGGAAGCTGAGGCCCAGGGATGCTGAGGAACTTGCCCAAGGTTACCCAGCAGAGATTCAAACCAGGCTTCCTGTACAGTTGCAAAACTGTGCTTTTGTTTGTTAGCAGGGCTTGGGGGGAAAGGCGCTGAGTGTTCACAGGAAGAGAGCTTTGCCATCTCTGGGGCCAGGCTTTAGAAAGGTTGAGGTGGGGACACTGCAGGGGAAGGGGGAGGGGGTGGCGAGAGTGCAGACCCAGAAAAGAGTACAGAGGATGAAAGGCACGCGGTAGTGGGAAGCAGAAAGACTGGTGGCCCTGAGGCAGCACCCCCCGTCTGCCCTCCTTGCCAGCCCCTGGCAGCCAAACGAACTGAGATCGAGAAGTGGCGGAAAGAGTTTAAGGAGCAGTGGCTGAAAGAGCAGAAGCGGATGGTGAGGCCTGGCAAGATGGGTGGCTGCGTGCGGCCTGGTGGACGAGAACAGGTGCTGATCTGTCCCCTTCTGTCCCTGTCCCCACCCCCCACAACCCCAGAACGAGGCGGTGCAGGCACTGCGGAGGGCCCAGCAGCAATACCTGCAGCGCAGCGAGGACCTGTGGGTTCGCTCCCAGGCATCCCCTGAGGACCCGGCACCCCAGGCCTCGCCAGGACCCAGCAAACAGCAGGAGCGGCGGCGGCGATCGCGAGAGGAGGCTCAGGCCAAGGTGGGGACCCGGCCCTGTGCCCCCCTGCCCAGCACTTCGGTGCACCCTCCCCCAACGCTCTGTCCCACAAGGGCCCCAACCCCGGTTTCCCCAGGTGCAGGAGGCCTTGGCGCTGTACCAGGCCTGTGTCCGCGAGGCCAACGCCCGGCAGCAGGACCTGGAGGCCGCCAAGCAGCGGATCGTGTCGCATGTGCGCAAGCTGGTGCTGCAGGGGGACGAAGTCCTGAGGCGGGTGAGGCCTTTTCCCACTGCCACCCCCCAGCTGAGGGCCCCCTNCCCCATCCGGGCTGGGCTCTGATCACGCCCCCCTCCCTAAGCTGCCCCCAAACCCTGACCGTGCTGGTGTCTCTAAAGGTCAGGCTCTGCTCCTCTCTCACTGTAGTCTGTGCCCCGCAGGTGACCCTGGGACTCTTAGGGCTTCGAGGGGCACAAGCGGAGCGTGGTCCCCGTGCCTTCTCTGCCCTGGCTGAGTGCTGTGAGCCCTTTGAGCCTGGCCAGCGCTACCACGAGTACGTGAGGGCGCTGCGGCCCGAGGCCCCACCACCTCCGCCGCCTGCCTTCTCCTTCCAAGAGTTCGTGCCCGCTGCACACAGGTGGGCTCCCCCCCCCCGGGAGCAGGGTCAGGAATGAGCTCCAGACACACAGTTTTGGGCTGTTGGAGCCACCAGGCTGAGTACTCAGCGTCAAACTCAATGAGGCTTTGAGTTCTTGGATTTAGTACCCAAGGATCTTGTTTTGGGGGAGGGGTCCCAGTTCTGGGAGAGTCTGAACTTCAGGGTGACCAGACTGGGTGCTCACTGGTGTCAAGGCTTGCAGACCCAAGTGCTTGGAGTTGGGTCCTAGCTGCAGTGCCTAGGTGATGTCATCCCGGGGCAGATTCCAGGTTTTCAGAGCCCTCAATCTTCCCCGTTCAGCTCCCCTCTGGACACAAGAAAGAAGCTCTCTGGCCCCCTACCCCCACGGCTGGAGGAGAGTGCGGCCGAGACAGGTCTTTGCGAGGATGTAGGCCCAGGCTGGCAGGGTGAGTGCGGTGAGGGGTGGGTGAGAGTGGTGCTGGGGCAGGGGTCCATCCTAATTGACCTGTTCCCTTCTAGGGACTCCAGGCCCCACTCTAGGCAGCGACGTGGACAGCATGGGCGGTAGCAGCGAGTCTCGGTCCCTGGACTCTCCCACCTCCAGCCCAGGTGGGGCTAGGGCCTAACCCGTTCCCTACCTCTAACCGTCCTCCAGACCCTGCCCAGGCTCTGACCCTCAGTCTCTAACCTGTCATTTGACTCTGACCTACTTACACTCCTGGCCTATTTCCTATATCCTTTGATTCATTCTCTTGAGCCAATTTCTGAACCAGCCCCCAGACCACTGACCCATTCCCCAGCCCCTAAGCTCTGCCTTGACTTCTCTCCTGATCTCTAACCATTTCCTCAAGGGCATCTGTGGGTGGTTCTGGAAAGCCTAAAAACCAGGACCATCTCCTTAGCCCTGGAGCTTCCTAATGACCCCTGTGACCCCCGACCTCTGTGACCCTATGACTCCAGGCCCTGGCACAAGGCGGTTGGTGAAGGTGGCATCCACAGGCACTGAGTCCTCAGATGACTTTGAGGAGCGAGACCCTGGTGAGGCTGGAAGCAGGTGGGGGATGGTGGGGGGCAGACCAGGCACCCCTGACCCTGTGTCCCCACAGACCTGGGAGATGGGCTGGAGAACGGCTCAGGAAGCCCTTTCAGGAAGTGGACACTATCTGGCGCAGCCCAGACCCACCGGCTGCGGCGGCTACGGGGCCCAGCCAAGTGCCGCGAATGTGAAGCCTTCATGGTCAATGGGATTGAGTGTGAGGAGGTGTGGCCCGGGCCCATGAACCAATAACCTCTTATGACCCCAGTGACCTCCCTGACCCCAGGCACTTGACCTGAAATCCCTATGACCTTTCTGCCCTTGGGACCTGCCCTGATCTAAAGATGTCCTATGAGCCCCCTACCCCCTGAGGATCCCTACCACCTTCTCTTCCCCTGCTGACCTCTGTTGACCTTGACCCTATAACCTTCCCCTCAGTGCTTTCTGACATGCCACAAGCGGTGTCTGGAGACTCTACTCATCCTCTGTGGACATAAGCGACTGCCAGTCCGGACTCCCCTCTTTGGGGTTGACTTCCTGCAGCTGCCCAGAGACTTCCCGGAGGAGGTGCCCTTTGTGATCACCAGGTGTACGGCCGAGATAGAACAGCGTGCCCTGGGTGTGCAGGTGCCGCCTTGACTCTTGACCACCCCCAGTAGTGACCTGGTCCTCTCGATGGGTGGATTGTAAGCCAGATGTCCATTTCCTGCCCCTGCCCCGCAGGGCATTTATCGGATCAGCGGGTCCCGAGTCCGTGTGGAGCGGCTGTGCCAGGCTTTCGAGAATGGCCGAGGGTTGGTGGACATGTCAGGAAACTCACCTCACGATGTCTCGAGTGTCCTCAAGCGATTCCTCCAGGAGGTGGGTACTCAGTGGCTCAGGGGTAGGGGGCCGGGCGGGCTCAGGCTGAGGCCCCTCTGCAGCCCACCCACACCCATGTCCCTCCCACCATTCCACCCTCAGCTCACTGACCCCGTGGTCCCCTTCCACCTCTACGACGCCTTCATCTCTCTGGCTAAGACCCTGCATGCAGACCCTGGGCACGACCCTGGGACCCCCAGCCCCAGCCCTGAGGTTATCCGCTCGCTGAAGACCCTCTTGGTGCAGCTGCCTGACTCTAACTACAACACCCTGCGACACCTGGTGGCCCATCTGTTCAGGTGTGCACTGTCCCTGACCTTGAAATGTGATTTCTGACCTAAGGCACGGATCTGTGACCCCGTCCCTGGACATATGGCTGATATGTCTGATCTCTGGGACTGACCTCTGCCACTGACTTCTGACCTTTGCATGTGCTTTCTGAGCTCTGAATCTTAATACCTGACTCCAGACTTTGGGTGCTGGCCCTAATCTCCACTGCCAGGCATGCAGCTGCCAGTCTCAATGACTGGGACCACTTACCCAGGACTTGGGCAAGTTGCCGCTAGCCTGGCCTACAGCTCCTCCCGGACGACCAGTGACCGTGCATGCCATGCCCTGACCCTTTTCCTCATACTGTCCCCAGGGTGGCTGCACAGTTTGAGGAAAACAAGATGTCTGCCAACAACCTGGGCATTGTGTTTGGGCCCACGCTGCTGCGGCCACCGGATGGTCCAGGGGCAGCAGGTGCTGGCCCTGTCACCTGCCTACTAGACTCTGGGCACCAGGCCCAACTCGTCGAGTTCCTCATCGTATACTACGAGCAAATCTTTGGGATGGATGACCTCCCCGTGGCCAGTGAGCCTCCACCCCGAGACCCCAGTCCAGCTCCCGGAGCTCTCACAACCAACCCCCAGCAACCACCCTCAGACCCTGCCCCAGATCCCCTGCCCTTAGTCCTAACCTCAGACCCCAACCCAGACCCTGAGCCCCACGGTACCTTGGAGAAGCATCCTGAAGCTACGCCTCCTGAGGTAGGAACCCCCTGGGCCCACAGGCAGGGGAGGGCCTTCTCTGCATTTAAGCCTCTCACTCTCCTGTCTCCCTTCCTTCTTTTGCCTTTAAAACTTTCTCTGTCATCCCCTTTCTCCCTTCCTTGTTTACCTTGTGCTCATTCTGGAAGGAAAAGTGAGGAATCGAGCGGGGGTGGGGCTAATAAGGGAGGAACAACAGGATACAGCTCTGCAGTTATTAACAAGGGTGATCATTTATTCCTTCAACAGAGTATTTATTGAACACCTAGTGTGTACCAAGCATTGTTATAGCAGGCATTGCACATACATCAGTGAGTAAATTATTGAGAGACCCCATCCTTTCGGCGACTGCATTCTAGTGGGGAAGAAACCAACGATAAAAAAGAAATAGGATACAAAGTCAGTTTGTAGAACATTACAAGGGGACAAGTACTATGGAGAAAAGAAAGGGTAGCATAAGGTAAGGGACACTGGGGGCACCAAGGAGAGGTGGAGGGCAGTTTGTAGCAGTAAAAGGATTCTGTGGGCCAGTTCCACGGAGAAGGTGGATTTGACCAAAGACTGGACGATGTCGGGGAGGAATAAGCCATATGGAGACCTGGGGAAGGGTGTTCCAAAGAGAACAACCCGTGCAAAGGCCCTGAGGTAAGAGCATGACTGGTGTGTTTAGGGCACAGCCCCGAGCTGTAATGAATTAGTGAGGAGAAAGTGGTAGAAAGTGAGGCCAAAGAGGCGTCTGTTTAATGCCACATAGACTGTGCATCTACTATGCATGGGCACTTCATAAGCTTCCTGTCATCCTCAGCACAGCCGTGAGAGGTAGACACTGTTAGTGAAAACCATTTACAGAGGAGACTCCTACAGGGGGCTTCCCTGTCCCTCAGATCGTGCTACACACACCATTCCTTAGAACATGGACCTCCCCACCAACAGCAACTTGGAGCCGGCAAAGGAGCAGTCAGTGGGTTCTGGGTCTCTGAGAAATGGAATGGTTCAGAAAACGTTTGGGACAGGAGGAAAGAACTCCAGCTGCGATTAGCATTTAGCCAAAGGATCAACTGAAGGATATACAGATCACCTACAAAGCAGGTGCAAGGTTGCAGAGAAGGATGGAGACCAGTAGCTCCCCCGGTCCTAATGTGGACACGGCTAAGTCACTCCCTGGGCTGCCCCTCTGCTGAGCAAGGGTGTGTCTGCCTTCACGGAGCCCACAGTCGAGATTAAGAACATTGCTCTGCACGAGAGGATAAGCAGTCCACTGTTAAGGGCATTGTCTCCCCAGATACCAAACCTGCCAAAGACCTTTTGCATGTCCAGGAACAAACCCTCAGGTCTCCAAGAGTCTCAAAGAACTGGAATTTTATTGTTGAGGTTTTGGTCTTGGGTTTGTTCCTGTAGATTCCAGCTCCACAGAGTGACCAGAGAGAAGTGACTGAGGACACCAAAGAGGAAGGAGGGGAAGGTGAGTATGTTGGGGGGCACCCAGGAGTTGTAGGGGTATCCTTGCTTGGGGTGGCTTAGCTGGGGAGATATCCTGAGGACTTAGGGATGCTCAGCACTGGCCACCCCAACCCGCAGTGTCCAGCCAAGGTCCAGAGGACTCACTCCTGGGAACACAATCCCGTGGCCACTTCAGCCGCCAGCCAGTGAAGTATCCCCGGGGCGGCGTTCGGCCCGTCACCCACCAGCTATCCAGCTTGGCCCTGGTGGCTTCCAAATTGTGCGAGGAGACCCCTGTGGCATCAGTGCCCCGAGGGAGCTTGCGGAGGCGGGGACCTGGCCCCGTCACCTCCTCTCCCCCTGAAGGCAGCCCTCTGCGCCGCACCCAGCTGCCCAAGCATTTTGAGATCACCCAAGAGACAGCCCGGCTACTCTCCAAGCTACACAGCGAGGCTGTGCCCACAGCCACCTCCTGCCCAGACCCCCAACCTGAGGAAGCTGAGGACCATCTCTGACCATGCCAGCATTCTGACCAAGGAGGAAAGGACTCAGAAGGTGTTCAGTCTTGGGGGTCTGGAGAGTTCCTGTAAGGAAAGGCTACATGGCCTCGGGTACTAAAACCCTTTTGGAAGCAATATATCAGGATCTCTCAGCTAGACACGGGCCCTTGCCAAACATCAGGGCCACTCAGGTTCAGAGGTTAGTCAGGGCCAATACTCAGGGTCAATACAGGTCATGGGATCCTTGGCATCCGCCCCCTAGGACAGGGGTGCCTTTTGCTACTTTGGTTGTGGCCACTCCCCTACCTCTGTCTGCCTTCTTAGCTGACCTCAGGTGACCAACACTTGGGAGTGGGTAGCCCAAACTCAACATCCTGGTGGTACCTGGGGTGTGATGGCCTCAGAATAAACTGTGTCCTTTATACCCTGGAGTGTCTTTCTTTGCCAGGGGAAGGCGATGGGAGAGATAGATGAGGGCAGAATCCTTTGGCCCCACTTTACCCACCAGAGAAACCAAAGCCCTCTTTCATCCCCAAACATCCTTGAGCACCTACAGGCAGTACCGGCTGGGCCCGGGCACCAGGCTGAGTCACACCGGCCCGGCCCTCCCGGAGCTCCACGTCCCCGATCCGGTCCTGCATAATCAAACAAATATAACAAAGTGCAGATAACTGGGACAATGGGGTTATGTGCTCTGGGCCGTGGGANAAGAAACTGGAGTGCTCCCCGAGGGTCACCTGGGGCGGGAGAGGTCCGAGGGGCACCGGAGGCCGCTGCGCGCGGTAGCTGAGTTCTCAAGAAACGGAGGCGGGGCGGGGGTCCCGGCTGTGGGAGCCCAGTCGGATCAGGGCGTGGCTTGGAACTCGGCGACGGATTGGACGCCAGGGAGCGGGCGGGGTGGCCGGGTGGGGGTGCGGACCCTGAGACCACCCGGAGCTGCGCCCAGGCTGCGCGAGGTCACTGCGGTAATTCTTGGGCCTTGAATGACTCAGCCCCCGGAAGGCTCGAAACTGCGTGCGTGTGGGGTGCGCGAGAAAGAGGGCGGGGGTCCCGCGCCGGAAGTGGAGAGGGGCGACCGAGAGGCCGTGAGGCCTGGAGAAAATAGGGGGGGGGGAGTGCTGAGGTTCCGGGAGACCTTGTCCTTACAGAGACCGCTGAGTTTCCCCAGGTGGCAGAGACGGGGCGGGGCTTCCCCAGGTGGCGGGGGCGGGGCGCCGGGCCTGGGCAGAGGTGGGACCCCGCCTCCCGTCCTCTCTTGGCTGCCAGCGCAGAGCGCACTCGAACGCTCCTCAGCTCCCCTTCGCGGTCACCAGGCTATGGGGCTGGGGCCTGCCCCGACCCCCAGGGAGGCCGACCCTACTGCGGCGTGACGGGAGGCCCAAGCGAGGNCTCCTCCCCTCTCCCCCAGCTCCTCCTCTAGCCTGGGGGCGCCGGGAGGCCCGGCCGGCCGCCGCCTCCCTGACCGCCCCCTTTGTCAGCGACGGTACCGGGGTCCTCGGACCCACTGGTAAAGGCCCGATTCCCCGCCCGCTTCGGGAGCGCTCGCGCCCAAAACCCGCCGCCCAACTTCTGGGGCTGCCTCGCTGTCCATTCTGGACGACCTGGTCACCTCCACGCTCTAGCACGGACAGCAGTGACCCCACCCTGCGCACACCCGTCCCCTGGGCTCTGCTCCCTGCAATGATCCCTGCACCAAACAGACCCTCCCTCACCTACTTTCACAGCTCACGCCCCCTTTGTTCCTCTCTCCCCCGACCTCCAGTACAGATTGGCGGCGCTTGGGCTGATGACTTCTTGTTGGTTTTTTGTTTGTTTGGCTTGTTTTGCTTCTTTATTTTTTTTTATTAAAAAATTTTAATGTTTATTTGTTTTGGGAAAGAGAGCATCAGTAGGGAAGGGGCAAAGAGAGAGGGGGGGAGACAATCTGAAGCAGACTCCAGGCTGTGAGCTCTCAGCACAGAGCCCAACAGGGGGCTGGAACCCACAAACCACAAGATCATGACCTGAACAAGTCAGTTGCTTAACCGACTGAGCCATCCAGGCGCCCATTTTGCTTTAGATTTTTTTTTTAAAAAAGCCAATCATTTGATTTGGGAGTATCTTTGTAAGCGTCTTAGTAGTAAATAAGCAACCGCTGCCCATCCCCCCCCCCACGCCCACTGTTGTAGCTTGCTTTTCCGGGTTACCCTGGTCTCCACCACAGCCACTTTACCCTGAGGCATCTGAGTTTGAGACCCTTGCCCTGCCTGTCCTGACCCTCCCCTCTGGCCGCTGCTCCTTCCTGTGTCCTTCCAACAAATGCCACCTGCACTGACCTCTCCCTCTGTGCCCCCAGATGGTCAGCATGGGCCAGTGCTACTACAATGAGACCATCGGCTTCTTCTACAACAACAGTGGCAAGGAGCTCAGCTCCCACTGGCGGCCCAAGGATGTAGTTGTGGTGGCTCTGGGCCTGACTGTCAGCGTGCTGGTGCTGCTGACCAACCTGTTGGTGATCGCGGCCATTGCCTCCAACCGCCGCTTCCACCAGCCCATTTACTACCTGCTGGGCAACCTGGCTGCCGCCGACCTCTTTGCCGGTGTGGCCTACCTCTTCCTCATGTTTCACACGGGCCCTCGCACCGCCCGGCTCTCGGTGGAGGGCTGGTTTGTGCGGCAGGGCCTGTTGGACACGAGTTTGACAGCATCAGTGGCCACGCTGCTGGCCATCGCCGTGGAGCGGCACCGCAGCGTGATGGCCGTGCAGCTGCACAGCCGCCTGCCCCACGGCCGCGTCGTCATGCTCATCGTGGGGGTGTGGGTGGCCGCGCTGGGCCTGGGGCTGCTGCCCGCCCACTTCTGGCACTGCCTCTGTGCCCTGGACCGCTGCTCACGCATGGCCCCCCTGCTCAGCCGCTCCTACCTGGCCGTCTGGGCCCTGTCCAGCCTGCTTGTCTTCCTGCTCATGGTGGCTGTCTACACCCGCATTTTCTTCTATGTGAGGCGGAGGGTGCAGCGCATGGCGGAGCATGTCAGCTGCCACCCTCGCTACCGAGAGACCACACTCAGCCTTGTCAAGACCGTTGTCATCATTCTGGGTGAGTGAGTGCCCTCAGCCGGCCCTGGGTTGCAGGAACCCTGCTTTCCACCTCCACCCCCAACTCCCACAAGACATGGGAGGGGATGATTCGAGTGGGGAATGTTCAAGGAGGTGACCTCTGAGCAGAGACCTGAAAGCCGGGGAAGGGAAGAGTTCCAAGCAGAGGGGACAGAAGGTGAGAGCCCCGTGGGACTGGGCCAGTGCCTCCAGAGAGGAGAGGGGGCCCGTGTGGCTGGAGAGAAGGAGAGAAGGTCAGCATCGCCTCGAAGGGCACAGGCAAGAGTCAGATTTTGTTCTGAGTTCCATGGGAAGCCCTTATAGAGTTCTTAGCAGGGAGTAATGAGGTCATCCTGGCTGTCAAGTAATCTGAGTGGGGGAGGCGGCAAGGTGTACCCCAGGAGGATACACTCCCATACCCCAAAGTCAAGGGTGCCTCTTCCCTATGATCCCCTTCCCCACACCCCACGTAACTGGCCTATCCCACAGTGACCTCCTTTCCCCCACAGAACCAGTCTCCATGTAGAAATGCCCAGCACCCTGGCTACCGTGTACTGGTTAGGGAAGGTATCCCTCTGGCAGACAAATCAGAGAAAGGTATCGGGCCTCTCTTGCCCTGAAAACTACTCGGCTCTTGTCTGAGCTCCGGAGACCCCTCCAGCCCTGAGCTCTGAGCTGTGGGGCTCGGGCCCCCCAATAGCTGGCTCCACTCACCTCAGACTCCATCCTGCAGGGGCGTTCGTGGTCTGCTGGACGCCAGGCCAGGTGGTGCTGCTCCTGGATGGTCTGGGCTGCAAGTCCTGCAACGTTCTGGCTGTGGAGAAGTATTTCTTGCTCTTGGCTGAGGCCAACTCACTGGTCAATGCGGTGGTGTACTCGTGCCGAGACGCCGAGATGCGCCGCACCTTCCGCCGCCTCCTCTGCTGCCTGTGCCTTCGCCAGTCCACCCACGAGTCTGCCCGTTACATGCCCTCCACCCGAACGGGGGCCAGCACTCGCATCATGCTTCCCGAGAATGGCCACCCCCTGATGGACTCCACCCTTTAGCCAACCTGGGACTTCACTGGGGTGCAGCAGATGCCGGATCGTGTCCCCTGACCACTTGTGGATGTACCTGGCTCTCCTCAATCTGCAGGACAGACTTAAAGGCAGACCCTCCATCTGCAGGGGCACCACTCCACTGCCAGCCTCCCCCAGGCACACAGCCGTGGCTCCCCGGGGGCCTGGGGATGTGGGGTCACCTCCAAATGCCCAGGAGAGAGTCAGACGGGGTTGACTTGCTCGTCAGTCATCTCAGGTTGTGGAGGGTTTTAACTGACATTTTCTATTTTTTACTGCACATCCCTGGTAAACCCTGTGGACTGCTTCCTTGTTTGTGGTGATATGGGTGTCAAAGATGGGAGAGATGAGGCCACTCCGCCCAGTGCAACAGGGTAACATGGACCGTGGATGCACCATCTGCCTGAAGTTGGTTCTTTAGGGCCGCAGACTGAGGGGTGCTGAGTGTGAGCTGGGAGAAGATCTGTGGCCCCTTGTGGCCTCTGGGGTCTTGTCTGTCCTTGTTAGAACTGAGGGGGTCTGTGGGGGAGAGCATGATATAAGGAGTAAGCATTTCTTTCCATTGAGGCCTCCAGAGCATTTTCTGTCATCAACTCAGATAGTCCCGTCTGTCCCTGTGTCCCGGAATTGTCCACCTCAGCTCGGGCTTGGGCTAGGCTGGGACCTTCTCAGCCCTGTTCTCTTTCCTCTTTGATCTCTGCATGGCTGTTACTCCATCTCTCTCTCTCTCTCTCTCTCTTTCTCTCTCTCTCTCTCTCTTTAAAAGTAATCTCTACATCCAACATGGGGCTCAAACTCATAACCCCAAGATGAAGAATCGCATGCTCTACCAACTGAGCCAGCCAGGTGCCCTACTCCATCTCTCTTGTTGGAGGTCTTACATCCATTCTCTTTTCCTCAGTCTCTTCTGCCTGTCGCCCTGCCTCGAACTCACCCCCTCCCCATCTGTCTCTGTCCTCTGGAGCCCACAGTGGTCTCCGGCCTGTGTGAGCGCTGTTTCTCCTGCCTGCCCTTTCGTCTGAGTCCAGGTTATTAACAGTCAGGTGTGTCCATCCCCTTACCCACGCCACCAGCCCAGGGGGAGTGTGGTCCATAGAGCAGGATGCAGCATTTTAGAGTTGCCATTTCCCATTTCTCAGGCTCCTCCAAAGCCCCTGGCACTCTGAATAGCACTGGAGTTGCATTATTTAATCATCACTTACATCTTGTGGTGCAGGTATTACACTTGTTTTCACAGGACAGTAGCTCAGAGGGGTTGCCATCTGGCCTGTGGTTGCATAGCTTCAAAAGGCACAGAGATGAATCAAGGGACAAGAGAGGCACCTGGGGAAAGGGCTTTGGATTCCCCACAAAGTCAAGAGTTGGTCACAACCTCAGCTTGGTATTCCTCATCATCTCACCCTACGGCCCCTCAAGGCTCAGACAGGCCATGATGAGCTCCCTCTCAGATGCTCATAAAGGCACCCTGCTAGATACAGTGTAGACCAGAATCTGGATTCTCTGCTTCCTCTTCACCCGGAGAGGAGGAGACAAGGTTATAGCCTCTTAAGGTTCACACGCTAAATAACAGCCTTCCATTGGAGGCCAAAGTCTTAAATCACTAAAGCACACATTGCTGAAGAACCAAAAACATCTAGGTCCCTTCTTCACTACATGGGACTGGCTCTCCCTTTGGGAAAACTCCTCCTGCCCTAAGACAGCTCTGTGAGGAGGCAGGAATGAACTGGGATGCTGGATACTTGAGGATCCAAGGTGGGCAACGTGTCTTCTAGGGCCTGAGGCCTGAAATCTCCAGAGATGATGATCCTTCTGCCATATGCCTGGGCACAGGCCCTTGAAAGATGCAGCCCTTGCTTCTGTGGGACTCCAGGCCTATTGGACAGACATGTCACTTCAGGTGTCAAAGCCACTTCCTATGGGATGGGGAACCCAACGGCCTCCCAAAGGCAGCTTTATGTTTCACTTGCTCGGAGCTGGACACTCTTGCATCAGTATCCTCCAGGCTCTAACCCACACTCCTCTGGTCTCCTTTGGTATCTTGTCCCATTGGTTTTTCCCTCTTTTGTAGACCTCTTCTCCATTCAAGTTTTGGTCCCTAAAGCTTTCAACCCTCTGCCCCCACCACTGTTCTCTGAGAGACACCAAAATTACACACAACTTTGAGGCTTCACGTGCAGGGCTGCTGAACTTTGTACAGGGCAACAGCTCTGAGGGTCCCCACAACTTCTAGTACTTCCTCTTACTGGGGCCAGATGTTGAGTTTCCTTAATCCGGGAGCTTTTGAAGTGGCTCTGATGCTGTGAGTTCTAATGGTTAGAAACCAAGACCTGTGGAGACCTCTTACCTGCAGTACACCTCAGAGCAGACCTTCAGGAAGCATCCTTCAGTAGCTCAGTGCCCGTGTGCTAGGGTTTTCTAGGCCCAGACTGCAGTAGATGGAATGAATATACGTGAGATCACTGGTCAGCCAGACCTTGAAGGGAAAATTGATTTCTGCAAGTGAGAAAATCACTCAGTTCAAACCCTCCAGCCACCATCACCACACACAAAAAAGCTTGGTGGAAAGAGCCAGGAGCCCTAGTACCCATCTGATGGGGCCGAGACTGAGGGGACCATTACCGGACTGAGGAGGGGTCTGGGTGTTAGAGCTTCTGGAGATGGATGGTGAGTGTTGGTGAGGATCTGAGAATCACAGGGATTTCTGAGAAGGAAGGGGTGGCTTGAAGGAAGAGTGGGGGGAGAAGAGAGGGGAGTCTGGGATATGGGGTCACTGAGGAAGAGTGCGGACCTTAGAGGAATGGAGGCTCTGAGGAGTAGTGGGGGCTCTGGTGGGGGAGTAGAGAGCGTGAGGAGATGATGGGGGGGTCTCTAAGGAGACTTGAGCGTCTCTTGAGGAAATGCTGGAGGGAAGTGCGGGGCTTCTGAGACGTGAGGGGCACTAAGAAGGATTAAGGTCTCTAAGCAGGAGCCGTTGTTCTGAGCAGGTGAGGGAGGTGGGTAAGGGCGGAGAAAGCCCCTGAGGCAGAGCGAAGTAGTGGTCGCCCTTCCTCGGCAAGGAGGGGAGTGTGCACTGGAAGAGCGGTTGCCTCGGCAACTCGAACTCGGCAACCCAGCACTGGGCCGTTGAAAGGGGCAGTTAGGGGCGTGTCCGTGGGCGGTGCACGGCCGCCTGGCCGGCGGCGGTTGGCTGGCGGCGGCGNGCTGCCGCACTTCAGTGAGCGCTCCAGGCCCCGCTGCTCCTTCCCAGCGCTGCCCGGTCCCAGCAGCATATGGACCCCCCGCTGTGTCCGCAGCTCCCCGCGCCGCCTCCGCCGGCCCCGCGCCGCCCGCCGCCCGGGTCCCCGCCAGGCCCCGACACAGGCGAGGTCCTGCAGCAGATCATGGCCATCACCGACCAGAGCCTGGAGGAGGCGCAGGCCAGGTGCTGCGCGGGCTCCACCGGGGCGTGGGCCGCCCAAAGTCGCAGGAGTGAAGGGGGGCGGGCCCCGGGGCCAGGGCCGACTTGACGGGGGGCCTGAGGAGTGAGGAGGGCAGGGCGCACAGTGAGAGCTTGGGGTGCATCTCTGGGCGGGGAGCTGGGAAGGGAGATGTGTGGACTCAGGGAGGACCGAAAGGGGGGGTTCTGAGTCCGAAGGGATTTATGAAGTTAAAATGCGACGGATCGAAAGGCTTATGGGACTAAGCAGCAGGTGATGAGTTTTCGGAGCTTGTCCTGGGGCAAGAGGGATGGGTTTAAGGGGAGTTTGGGGATGGGGAGGTATGTGGTGAAAAGCAGTTTCGGGGTTTATGGAGTGTAAGGGTAAGAAGGGAGCTGCGGGGTGTAAGGGGCGAGAGACGGGATTTGTAAAGGATGGACAGCTAAATGGATGCATTAGTGGGATCTACGAGGTGGGAAGTTGTGAGGGCAGATCATGGAGAGTGAGTTGTGGGCAGTGGGACTCAGGTTTGAGGTGATGGGGGTGACCTGGTGCGGGAACCATCAGGAAAAAGGGCTAGTGACGGAGCTGGGTGGAGGGATGGAGGTCTCCCGTTTTATTAATTCAGCAAATGTTTATTAGAACACTTACTATGTGTGGGACACCCAGCTGGGTGCTGACATAGCCCTTGCTCTCAGGCTCATAGTTTGAAGAAGAGAAAGCAAGTAGCAAAAACTAAGTCCACACTGTGAGAGGTACTCTAAGAAAAGGGACGGCCTCCTGTGCAAAGCCAGGTGTAGGGGGCCCGAGGGGAGAAAGGGCTGGAAGAAAGCCCAGCCAGAGACTTAAAGTCCTGAGTTCAGTTTGGAGACAGGTCGGAACCAGATCGCACACGCCCACACAAGTCTCAGGAAGGAGTTTGGATTTTCTTTCCCTTGCCGTGATAAAATCATGGCGGTTTTAAGAGCATTTCTACTTGCCTCCACCCACCACTTGTCAGCCTGCCGGGAGTGGTAGCATCTGCTTGACAAGGCGTTTGGGGCCTTCCTTCTCAAGTTATTAGAAACTAGAAAAGGACTGAAGTCCTTTTGGAGGAGGAAGCCTTGCTGAGTGGGGCGTATTCTGGGGAGAAGGGTGGTGTCTGAGGACAGGACCAGGGTCTGGCGGTACGGACTGTGCTGTCACCAGAGCCCTGAAGCGAGGAGGGGTCCTGCCAAAGCCAAGTGAACAGCAGCCACGGGAAGGGAGAGGCAAAGCAGAGGTGGGCATGGCGTGCATTTGTCCTTCAGACTTTTGTTTCCCCTGCTTGTGGCTGGTCCACCCTCTGCAGTTTCGTAGCCTCTATCTGGGAAGTTAGGGGTGCTATCCCCCTCCTCCCTTACTATGCTCATTCTACCTTCAGGGGGCATTTTGCCAGGTGCTAGAGAAGCCAAGACGTTCTCTGCCCTGTCAGAGCTCACTGGGAAGTGGGGTGTGGGGGAGACAGATTTATAAAATAGTTGTCATAACGGGTGTGTGCTGAGCGGAGGTGATTCCTGGTACCTGGGGAGAAAAAGAGCTGGGCCAGGAGAGGGTGCCCATGTGTGATCCCCTATCTGCTGGGCTAGTCTGAGAGCACAGGCTTTGTCATACTTGCCTTTGTATCCTTCCCAGGGCTGTGCACAATGCCCGGCACCTAGCATACAGTGAAGGTTGTGGCACTCAAGATTCTGGAAAGATGGGGAGGAGCTGAGGAGGGGAGAATGGGCTCTTCACACCCAAGGGACCACAGAGGCAGTGCTTTGGGTGTTTGGGGAGCTCCCTGAGTTCCTTCTGTTCTAGGTAGGGAGCTGCGTAAGGAGTGAGCTCTGCTCAGGTGTGGCCTTCCTCAAAGCATCTGTCACCCCATCACAGCCCCACCCCTGCTGTTATACCAATCCAGACCCCTTCCCCTAGAGAGGCTTTAGAATGGTGTGCAATCACCTGTTCCTTGCTATTCTTTTTTTTTTTTTTTAAGTTTATTTATTTTGAGAGAGACAGCGACGAGTGGGAGAGGAATAGACAGAGATGGAGACAGAGAATCCCAAGCAGGCTCTGCTCTGTCAGGACAAGCCTGATTCAGGGCTCAAACCCATGAAACCATGAGATCATGACCTGAACCAGAACCAAGAGTGTGATGCTTAACCATCTGAGTGACCCAGGCACCCTTCTTCTTTGCTATTCTTATTTTTTTAATGCTTTTAAAATTTATTTTTGAGAGAGAGAGAGAGACAGAGAGTATGTGAGCGGGGGAGGGGCAGACAAAGAGGAGACACAGAATCTGAAGCAGGCTCCAGGCTCTGAGCTGTCAGTCCAGAGCCTGACACAGGGCTGAACCCATGAACTGCGAGATTATGAGCTGAGCCGAAGTCAGACTAAGCCACCCAGGTGCCCCATTCCTTGCTAAGCTTGAAGGCAGCCTTTTTTTTTTTTTTTTTTCTTTTTAAGACTAGCAAATTGAATAGTGGAGCATTACACATGCATGACAACTTGGTTGTTGCATAGGTAGTTCCTGGTTCCTTTCTGAGGTAGAAGGGTCCCTGAGGCTTTTGTTTTAAGACTTGCTAGCTTCAGATCTGCCCCTCATTTCTTTGGATGTAGACTTTACAGGAACTCACCCAAGTCACAACAGTCTTCAGCATAAGTGGACCATTTGCTCTACTCTGGAGCAAACAGCTTGGGTGGGTCTTTTCCTCATAGTAAACTGTGCAGCCTGGTAGATTATCAACTTGGGAGGAGAAGCAGATTGTGTCTGTCCCGATCAGGCAACTGGGTGAGGCTTTTGCAAGTCTTTCTGACCTTGCCCTCTCAGTACACCTGCTGATCCCTTCGTAGCCCCTGGAGTCAGTTTAGCTCAAAAACGTTTATTCATGTTTCAGAGACAGAGACAGAGTGTGAGTAGGGGAGGGACAGAGAGAGAGGGACACACAGGATCTGAAGCAGGCTGCAGGCTGCAGGCTCTGAGCTGTCAGCACAGAGCCCAGTGCGGGGCTCAAACCCATGAGCCGTGAGATTGTGACCTAAGCTGAAAACAGACACTTGTGCCCCACAAGTGTGTTTAAATTTTTTTTTTAATGTTTTATTTATTTCTAGGAGAGAGAGACAGAGACAGCATGAGCAGGGGAGGGTCAGAGAGAGAGGGAGTCACAGACTGAAACAGGCTCCAGGCTCTGAGCCGGCAGTCAGCACAGAGCCCGACGCGGGGCTCGAACCCACGAACCGCGAGATCATGACCTAAGCGAAAGTCGGACACTTAACCGACTAAGCCACCCAGGCACCCCCCACAAGTGTGTTTAAAGAGGGAAAGTACATCTACTCTCCTTAAACCTGAATTCTTCCTACACCTTTCTGCGTTATTCAAATGCAGCTGCAAGTGCTTGTGCATTATTCATTTTGTCATTATAGCTGAATAGTCTTAGAATAGTGAACTGTGTATTGTTCTTCCTTTGGGCTACACAGATAGTGGGGTGTAGAAACTTTGGAATATACCGTCTTAGTTTAAATTCAGCCTGAGTCAGCTGGGTACTTCCTCTGTGAGGGATAACCAGTCTTCCTGAATGATCTTCTGACCTTCAGCTATATTCTAAGCTCTTCCTCAAGAAGGGACAGTTCTGCATTTTCTGATTTGGAACCGTTCACTGATGATGTTCTCCTTTCTTTCTTTAGTTCTTCCTTTCTTTTCTTTCTTTCTTTCTTTCTTTCTTTTCACTGATGATGTTCTCCTTTCTTTCTTTCTTTCTTTCTTTCTTTCTTTCTTTCTTTCTCTCTTTCTCTCTTTCTCTCTTTCTCTCTTTCTCTCTTTCTTTCTCTCTTTCTTATCATGACCTGAGTGGAAATTGAGTCAGACACTTAACCTACTGAGCCACCCAGGTGCCCTGACTATTTTGCTCTATCATGCATAGCCTTTTTTTTATAATAATAAATTTTACAACATTTTACAGTTTCTACATAGGTTATTTCATTTGCTTCTATGACTACCTTTATGAAGGTTGTTAGACTAGCATTAAGTGCTCCTTTGTCAAGACTGTCAGGCTCCAAAATCCTTCCCTCCTCCCAGGGCCCTGCAACAGAGTCATAAAAATCTGTTGCAAGCTCTGGGCCCTCCCCAACTCCTCACCCCCAACAGTGTGTTCAGGATCCATTGGGGATCCTCAGGACTCAGGTGCCTCAGAGCCAAGAAGCTGCCTCCCATCAAAGGCCGGTTGACTCCTTTTTTGTCTAGTAGTGAGATTTCTAAGAAATTAGTATGAAGACTCGAGAGCTGAGGGGTTAATTTTGGAAACCTGATTGAGAAAGGAAGCAGAATGCTCACAGTGTCTTCTGGAGATCTCTGCTCTAGGGATGCCTGGGGGGCTCAGTCGGTTCAGCGTCCGACTCTTG
This sequence comes from Crocuta crocuta, assembly GCF_008692635.1. NCBI lineage: Eukaryota > Metazoa > Chordata > Mammalia > Carnivora > Hyaenidae > Crocuta > Crocuta crocuta. Next base: position 2,746,920 of record NW_027532172.1, on the reverse strand, counting down.
ATTTCAGCTCAAGTCATGATCTCACCGTTTGTGGGTTCGAGACCCACGTTGGGCTCTGTGCTGACAGTGTGGAGCCTGCTTGGGATTCTCTCTCTTTCTCCCCCTCTCTCTCTGTTCCTCCCCTACTTGTGCTTTCTCTTTCAAAGTAAATAAATTAAAATGTGTTTTAAAAACTATGACTGGAGATGCATGCCCCATACCCGATGTCCTGGGAGAGGCAGCTGAAGAGGACTGGCCTTCGGGTTGTTCTGCGTGTTGGAGCGACAGGCGAGTTGTGTTACTTGTTTCTGGGTTGGTGGATTCGGCTGTAGTGGTCACTTCTTGACCCTTTGCTTGCAGGTGCACACTGACCCGCCAGACAGCTGTAGTGTGCAATGTGGTAGCCACTCACTATGTGTCTTTTTAAATTAAAATGAATTCAAATTAAATAAAATTAAACACTCAGTCCCTCAGTCGCACTAGCTACAGTTCAAGTGCTCAATAGCTATATGAAACTAGTGGCTACCATATTAGCACAGAGAACATTTCCAGAATTGCAGAAAATACTGGATCGTGGAGCTTTAGTGCAGTTCTTCTCAGGCTGGACATGCAGGGGATTTTTGTGGGAATCTTACTGCAGTGGAAGTTCTAATGTAGCAGGTCCCGATGGAGCCCAAGAGTTCACATTTCTAACAAGCTCCCAAGGGTGCCAACACAACGGATCCCAAACCACACTTCGAGAGGTGGAACTCTCAAGAGTGGAGATAATAGTGTCCCATTTATTTCTATTTTCATGAATCAGTTTACCTAGTAGTTGGTTAATCTGACAAATGAAGTTATTTTGGAGCCTAAGTTGTGTTTGTGGGCATATGGATTTTAAATTAGTCACAAGGGTCACATATTAGCATCGTTTTGCCTACTCAATATGGAAAGAACATTCAAAATGAAGGAAGAAAATTCAGAAAATAGTTGATTTTTTTTTCTTCTTAATGAAAATCTTGGCTTGGGGCCATAATACCCTGTTGTTTCAGGCTCTATTTACATTTTCAACCTAAGGAACTCAGGTTGTGGAAGTTCCAGGGCTGCTTCTGTATTTCCTTTATAGTGTCTATAAAACCACAGCCCCAATTTGTGTTTGTAGAACTTGAGTGTAATAGCAAGTGACTGCTGGGGGCGGGAATAGGTTTTTAGGGCAAAACCCCTTTATATATAGTGAATAAAGAGATGGTGGAGAATAGGCATTGTTATATTTGTTTAGAAGCAGAAAATTTGGTACATGGAGTGATGTATTTGACACTATAAAGATTACATTCAGAAGTTGGCTTTTAGGCAACATAAAGGGTACTACAATTAAGGGCCTTCACAGCTTTTCTTAGGAAGAGAAGATTTCTCTGAATGTTTGCTTTTTCTTTTTTAAAGTTTATTTTGAGACAGAGAAAATGAGTGGGGGAGGGGCGGCAAGAGATGGGGGACAGAGGGTCCCTAGCCGGCTCTGTGCTGATAGCAGAGACCCTGATGTGGGGCTCCAACTAACAAACCATGAGATCATGACCTGAGCCAAAGTTGGATGCTTAACCGACTGAGTCACCCAGGCTCCCCTCTCTGGATTTTTTTTCTTTTTTTTAATTTTTAATTTTTTAATGTTTATTTATTTTTCACACACACACACACACACACACACACACACACCCCACACACATGGCATCAGGGGAGGGGCAGAGAGAAAGGGAGACACAGAATCTGAAGCAGGCTCTAGGTTCCTACCTGTCAGCACAAAGCCCAACAGGGGACTCAAAACCATGAATGGTGAGATCATGACCTGAACCGACTGAGCCACCCAGGCACCCCTGAATTTTTTCTTAATTTGACTTTTACATATACAACATGCTAGATATTTTCTACCAGTGGAAATTTGCATGACTTCCTTTATTCCTCCAATATTTCTGCAGATTGACATTGCCTGTAATATGGACTAAATTCTAATTATTAAATAAAAAGAGATGACCTCATTTTGACTATCTTTAGAACTTACCCAAGTGGCAAAGCATAAACTGTCAACTGAATGGTGTGCCCCTTTTCTAAAGGTCTGTGTCCCCGTATTCCAGTTCTGGAATGCATGTCAGTGAGCGTTCAGCTTTCAGCCTGCCTGTTCAAAGCATATGGGGAGTCAGAGGAGGAATTTATGGTTCGGAATTTCCCAAAGCTAGACAGTGTTAGCAAGACAGGATATACTAGTCCAAATCTGGGAAGTAGAATTTCAGAGTTGAAATTTTTCTTTTCATCATCCTTAAGAAGGTTCATTAGATCCTAGCAACCTAGTGCCAGCACTCTGTTCTTAGCCTGCTTGTAGGTTTTAGCTTTGCTCTGAGGGTTAACATGCCCAGCTTGGCTTGGTCTAGTGCCAAAGGAAAGTCTTGCTGTCTCTGGAGTACTTTCCCTAGGAGTTGAATTTAGACGGTTTTAAAACAATTTCCTAAAAGCTATCTAAACTCTAGGATCACAGCAAAATCCCTTTTGAAGTGGTTTTATTAAGTAAAGCAACATGCAGAATGTTTTAGAAAAGTTTCACGGGGCACCTGAGTGGATCAGTTGGTTAAACACCCCAGTTTCAGCTTGGGTCATGATCTCACGGTTCATGAGTTCAAGCCCTGCATCCGGCTCTGTGCTGACAGCTCAGAGCCTGGAGCCTGTTATGGATTCTGTGTCTCCCTCTTTCTCTGCCCCTCCCCTACTCCTGTCTGTCTGTCTGTCTGTCTGTTTCTCAAAAATAAATAAACGTTCAACAATTTTTAAATAAATAAAGGGAATGGAGGGGGTTGAGGAGTAAGGAATCCAGGATGAGACAGGCCAGCCATCAGTCTTGCACGGAAAAGAGGAGTAGGACTTCCCCAAATACAGAGGACGGAGAGGGTCAGAGAGAAGCTGGTGAAGTGCCTTGAATGCCTTGCCAAGGGGCAGTGGGAAGCCACATCACCTTTCTGAGCAGGAGAGAGACCAAAAGTCGTGGTTTTGAGTAAGAAATTTAGCAGTAGTATTGATTGTAACCAGTCCAAGGACAGATTAAGAAATAAGGACATTACAGTGAGCTTTTCACAGACTTAAATTTATTCATTTTAAAGGTCATTCCTTTATTCAAGTTCTGCAGATTTTTTTCTTGCATCATGTGAAAGAATCCCACTACCCCCCCCCCACCTTTTCTGGTGCCAAAACTAGCTCCTGATCCAAGGTTTCATTTTGCTAAATTACTGTAATAATTTCCATGGTTGAACTTGGAGATCCATATATAATCTCAACCCCGACTCATCTAGCCATTTTAGGTTTTTTGCTTTTATGCTTGTTTTTAGAGTGACCTTTACCAGTGATTGATGGCTTCTGTTAATGGAATGATTTTTCCCAATTTCACTGTTACAGGGAACCTTATTTTGAAATGCTGGCCTCTGAGTCCTGGGCTGTTGTTCCTTCCTCGAACTTGGGACCCTCTGTGAATTTCTAGGCTTTCCATCCAAGTTCTATTACTTAAGAATTCATGTCTTCTAATTAAAAAAGTTTTTTTACTGTTTATTTCTGAGAGAGAGAGATTGCAAATGGGAGAGGGGCAGAGAGAAAGGAAGACACAGAATCCAAAGCAAGCTCCAGGCTCCAAGATGTCAGCACAGAGCCCAACATGAGGCTCGAACTCACGAACCATGAGATCACAACCTGAACCAAAGGCAGATGCTCAACCAACTGAGCCACCCAGGTGCCCCATCATGTCTTCTAACTTTTGTTCTGTACCTAGATCTGTCTCTGGGAGGTGCATGATATCGTTAACGGTTTTTGTCAGCTGAACAAATCTTTCTAGAAATGAGAATAATTAAGGAGATCTGATTCCATCTTTGATCAAGGCATTAGAATCATTGTTGCTCTCAGGGAAGATTTTTCTTTCTTTTTTTTTTTTTTAATGTTTTATTTATTTCTAGGAGAGAGAGAGAGGGACATCGTGAGCAGGGGAGAGTCAGAGAGAGAGGGAGTCACAGACTCTGAAACAAGCTCCAGGCTCTGAGCCGGCAGTCAGGACAGAGCCCGACGTGGGGCTCGAACCCACGAACCATGAGATCATGACCTAAGTGAAAGTCAGACACTTAACCAACTAAGCCACCCAGGCGCCCCTCAGGGAAGATTTTTCAAGAAGTATCCTGTTCTATGAGGTAGAATATATCTCAGAATATCTTTAAATCTCAGTAAATCTTTAAATTCCTTGGTAATTTAAAATGATACCTTGTTAAGGAAAGTAGATTGTTCCATATTTTGGAAAAGTAAAAGTAAGTTCCAGCCAAAATTAGGAGCTATAATATACTGTTGCTAGAAGCCAGAATGTGGCTTATGTTCTTTTCATTTCTATGTTCCTTTCTCCTGATATAGTGACCAGCATATAGTAGTTCCTAAATAAATGTCCTATAAATATTGAATAAATGAGGTTAGAGAGGATAAAGCTCTATACATTCATTTTCTGGAGTGATTCTTTTTTTTTTTTTTAAATATTTTTATTTATTTCTAGGAGAGAGAGAGAGAGCGTGAGCAGGGGAGGGTCAGAGAGACAGGGAGTCACAGACTCCAAAACAGGCTCCAGGCTCTGAGCTGGCAGTCAGCACAGAGCCCAACGCGGGGCTCGAACCCACGAACCGCAAGATCATGACCTAAGCGAAAGTCGGACGCCCAACCAACTAAGCCACCCAGGCGCCCCTGGAGTGATTCTTATATAACTCTGTTTTGGTATAGATTCTTAGCATTGGTTTTAAAAGGATATTCACAGTGCTGCTTTGTTTTAATTTAATTTAATTTAGAAAGAGCCTCAAGGGGCACCTGGGTGGCTCAGTCGGTTAAGTGTCTGACTTCAGTTCAGGTCATGATCTCACGGTTCCTGGGTTTGAGTCCTGTGTCGGACTCTGTGCTGACAGCTAGCTCAGAGCCTGGAGCCTGGAGCCTGTTTCAGATCCTGTATCTCCCTTTCTCTCTGACCCTCACCTGCTCATGCTGTCTCTTTCAGAAATAAATAAAACATTAAAATATTAGAAAGAGCCTCACAATTATCTTTGTTTTTTTAAACATTTATTCATTTCTTGAGAGACAGAGATAGAACATGAGCCTACATCCAAAGCAGGCTCCAGGCTCTGAGCTTTCAGCACAGAGCCCAACATGGGGCTCGAACTCATGAACCATGAGATCATGACCTGAGCTGAAGTCAGATGCTCAACCAACTGAGCCACCCAGTTGCCCCCTTTATTTGTTTATTTAAGTTTTATTTATTTTGAGATAGCGTGAGGGAGGGAGGGACAGAGAGAGGTGGGAAGAAAGAGAATTCCAAGCAAGCTCCACACCAAGTGCAGAGCCCGATGTGGGGCTCGATGCAGGGCTCAAACTCAAACTGAGAGATCATGTTTGAGCCAAAGTTGGATGCTTAACCAACTGAGCCACCCAGGTGCCCCAAAAGTATCTTTAATTATTCAAAGGATTTATTATTTATCATTTATTGGAATTTTCCTTTTTTCATAAACATTAACATTTTGTTTTTTAATGCAGATACTTGGATTGGGTAGAACATCTCATGTACTTGCTACGGATATCAGCATAGACCCCTTTTTTCTTCCCATAGTCCTGTTGACTGGCTTACAATCTCTTCAGTTGTGTCAGATCTCTTCCTATATAACAAATTACCATAAACCTAGTGGTTTTTAAAATTGTTTAATGTTTATTTATTTTTGAAAAGAGAGACAGAGGGTGAGCAGAGGAGGGACAGAGAGAGAGGCAGACACAGAATCTGAACCAGGGTCCAGGCTGTCAGCACAAGGCCTGATGTAGGGCTCGATCCCACAAACCATGAGATCATGACCTGAGCCGAAGTCAGATGCCCAACTGACTGAGCCACCTAGATGCCCCCCTAGTGGTATTTTTTAAAGTTTATTTATTTTGAGAGAGAGGAGGCAAGTGAGTGGGGGAGGAGCAGAGGTGGGAGCGGGGAGGAACAGAAAATCCCAAGCAGGCTCCGAGCTGTCAGGACAGACCCCAATGCAGGGCTCAAACTCATGAACCATGAGATCATGACCTGAACTGAAGTCGGATGCCTAAGCAACCTAGCCACCCAGGCGCCTCCCCTCTTATTTTTAAAGAATTTTTAAAAAGTAAATTTAGTGGTCTGAAACAACATACATTTGTGATCTCAGTTTCCGTGGGTCGGGAATCTGGGCACAGCTGAGCTGGGACCTCTGCTCAGGGTCTCCCGAGGCTGGAGTCAAGATGTTGTCTGGGCTGTGGTCCTATCTGGAGCTTAGGGTCCTCCTGCATCTTGTGGGATTGTTGGCAGAATTCAGTTCCTTGCGGTTATGGGACTGAGGTTCCTGTTCTCTTGCTGGCTGACAGCTGGGGGCTACTTCTAGTTCCTGCCACTGGCTCTCACGACACGGCAGCTGGCAACAGGGCCCGCAGGTGATGCTCTCTAGTCCGCTTAGATGGAGCTGTGGATAATGTAACATAAGCATGGGAAAGGCTGTCACATCCTCTTTGTCTCTTTGCAAGTCACAGGTTCTTCTGTAACAAGAAAAGAGGATTGTGCTCATTAGGAGTCACCTTCGGAATGTCCATAATGCTGTGAACATCCTGGACTGTCCCCGTACTGGACTGTCCCCACTCTATTTAAATAGTCATTGATAGTTTTCTGTCAGCTGCTTGATCACCTCTAGGCCAAGATCATGCCCAAAGCTTAGACATTTGTTTACTTTTCATTATAAACGACAAAAAATCCTGTGAAATTATTTTGTGTGTATTAAAAGGTACTTTAGGGGCACCTGGGGGGGGCTCAGTCGATTGAGCATCTGACTTCGGCTCAGGTCGTGATCTCGCGGTTTGTGAGTTCAAGCCTCGCATCGGGGGGGACACCTCAGAGCCTGGAGCCTGCTTCAGATTCTGTGTGCCTCTCTCTCTTCCCCTCCCCTGCTCACACGCATGCGCGCGCGCGCTCTCTCTCTCTCTCTCTCTCAAAAATAAATAAACGTTAAAAAATTTTTTTAATTTATTTATACTTGTATCTAAAGTACGATGTTTCATTAAGCAGCAAACTGAGCTGGGGATAAACATTCCTAGAGTTCCCTTTAGGAAACAGAACAGCTGACTTCATTTTCTTTCCTTGCATTTTTAGAATTACATTTACAGAAGATAACAGGCTCGAGCTGGAGTCCATGTCATTAATGCTAATACTGCTTCTATAGAAGGAAAACATTCCAGGCTGAATACCCAGTGTAATCAGTTACCGTGCACTGCATAAGGAAGATTAATATTTGGATTTAGATTTGCAGATCAAATCACATCCCCCATGACATTTTCTTTTTCGTTTTTTTTTTAATAATTTATTGTCAAGTTGATTTCCATATAACACCCAGTGCTCATCCCCACAAGTGCCCTCCTCCATGACCCACAGACATTTTCATATTTGAGGTTCAGAGATGGAGATCTGATTCCTGCACCCCAAATCTAGCCTTTTGAAAGGCATTCCACAGGGTGGGGGGGATGCATGGTGAATTTGGAAGGCACCTAGAAACAAGGACACTCCCGTAGACTGACGGTGTAAGGAGTCGTGGCAAATGTTTGGCCTTCGTCATAGTGTTCATTGTATTTGACTTCGATCATGAAGTTACCAATTTTCAGGTACATTATCCATCCTTGGCAGCATCTTTTAATACTGGATACTTAGATGATAGCATTACAAGATTTAAAGTCACGATAACAGTAAATGTTAAACTAGATGCCATGGTGCTTTGTCAGAGTTCACAGATGTTTGGACACAGGGACACACCACTGCATTTACAATTACCCTCACTCTCTTACGTCATCAAATTCCCCCTCCAGGCTGGTTCTTTGGCATCTAAACATGTGCAAGTGTCTTCTGTCTTTAACAACACACAAAGAACAACAGCCAAAAACCTCCCTTGACTTCCCTCACCCCCCATCTTGATTTGTAGCTGGGATTTGTTTTAATTAGCTATGGGAAAATGACAGACATGGAGACAACTTTGAAAGAAGTTTATTACTTACAGTTCCCGAGGGGAGGGGACAGGGCCACACCGGGAAGCACCAAAACCCGTCAGGAGGAGGGAGTGTGGGGAAAGCATGGCCCAGAATCTTTAGTGTAATTTCCAAGGGAAGGAATGGGCAAACCAGGGCAGGCAAGTTTGAGCAAGTTTACAATTGGGCAGTGTAAATATTTACCGCAGGCTCTGGGCTATAGCAGCTGTCACTAACTGTCTGTTAGCTGGCCATGTGGAAATTTAGGGCAGGGGGAGTATTGGCTGGTGCTGAGAGGTGGATAAAGAAAGTGGTTGGGGGGCACCTCGGTGGCTCAGTCGGTTAAGCGTCCAACTTCGGCTCAGGTCATGATCTCACGGTTCATGGGTTCGAGCCCCGCGTCGGGCTCTGTGCTGACTGCCAGCTCAGAGCCTGGAGCTTGTTTCAGATTCTGTGTCTCTCTCTCTCTCTGACCCTCCCCTGCTCACACTGTCTCTCTCTCTCTCTCAGAAATAAATAAAACATTTTTAAAAATTAAAAAAAAAAAAAAGAAAGTGGTTGGGGGTATGGGCTTAGGATTGGGGTTTGTAGGAAAGGCATGTTCTCCGGCAAGCTCTGGAATTAGCTTGTGCTGGGAGGGACAGTTTCTCCCAGCCCCAGGATGTCAGAGCATTCATAACACACAGAAGAAAAACAAAACATACTACACACCTTTTCTTTAAACACATCCTGCATTTCTTTCCTCTCCTGCATTTGAGGTTGCTACTTCTACTTCCTCTCCCCCACCCATTCTCTCCCAACCCTCTCCTCCCTCTGATGAGTCATTGCTGACCTCTAGGTGGCTAAATCCAAGGTCTCTTCTGGATTCTTCTCTCGCTTTGCCTCTAAGAAGTATTTCTCACAGATTGCTCTTTTCTCCTTGAAACTGTTTTTCTTGGTTCCTCCTTACTGGCAATGCAGTCCCCGTCTTTTCTGCAAGGTTTTCTCTGCTTGACTTCTGTAAGTCCACAGGCTTGGGTCTGGGGCATAGACCCCTTTCTATCTATATTCCCTTATGATGATTTCCTCAAGGCTTGTGGCTTAAAGTGCCATCTCTATGCCCATGACTCCCCATCTTTATATTGCTTATCTCCAGCCTTGAGTTCATGTCCATGTACCTCCTCCTGGGTAGCTCATAGCAATCTCAGATGTAACCTGATCAAGGCACAGCTCTGCCTTCCAGACCCTTCTTCCCTGAACCTGCTGCCTTCTTCCCTAAACCAGTCTCCCCAATGGTAGTTAATGGTATCTCCTTTCGTGCAATTGCTCAGGCCTAAAACTAGTAGTCGTTATCCTTGAATCACCTCTTTCTCCCAAACCCCACACCAGTTTGTCAGGAGTCCTGTTGATTTCATTGCTGAAGTCAAAGATCTGCCTATTTTTTTAATTTATTATTTTTTTAATGTTTGTTTATTTTTGATAGACAGAGCATAAGCAGGGGAGAGGCAGGGAGAGAGGGAGACACAGAATCCGAAGCAGGCTCCAGGCTTCTGAGCTGTCACCCAGAGCCCGACATGGGGCCCAAACTCATGAGCCATGAGATCATGACCTGAGCCAGAATCAGATGCTTAATCAACTGAGCCACCCAGGGACCCCTCTGCCTATTTTTTTTTTTTTAAGTAGTCTTCATGCCCAACATGGGGCTCAACCTCAGGATGCCGAGGTCAAGTCATATGCTCCACTGACTGAGCCAGCCAGGCAGCCCAAGATCTGTCTGCTTTTTATGTCTACTACCATAACTAAGCCAGCAGGATTTCTGGACTATTCCTGCTGTAATAGCCTCCAGACTGGCGTTCCTGGTTCCACCCTTTGCCTTCCATTCCAGTCTAAGAGCAGCCGCAGTGATCTTTTAAAAATGCAGTTCACTTAAAGATAGGCAATAGATCGGTGGAACAGAGTTGAAAATGCAGAAATAAACCCATACATATATGGCCAATTGATCTTCTACAAGGGTGCTAAGACCATTGAGTGGGGAATGAATAGTCTTTTCAACAAATGGTCTGGAAAAACTGGATCTGCACATGGAAAAGAATTAATTTGAAGGGATATCTGGTTGGCTTAGTTAGTTAAGCATCTGACTTCAGCTCAAGCCATGATCTCATGGTTCATGAGTTTGAGCCCCCTATTGGGGCCTGCGCTGACAGCTCCAAGCCTACTTCAGATTCTCTGTCTCCCTCTCTCTCAGCTCCTCTCTCTCTCTCTCTCAAAAATAACTAAACACTGGGGCACCTGGGTGGCTTAGTTGGTTAAGCTGCCGACTTTGGCTCAGGTCATTATCTCCTGGTCATGAGTTTGAGCCCCACATCTGGCTCTGTGCTGACAACTCAGAACCTAAAGCCTGTTTCAAATTCTGTGTCTCCCTCCCTCTCTTTGCCCCTTCCCTGCTCACACTCTGTCTCTCTCTCTCTCAAGAATAAATATTTAAATAAATAAATAAATAAACAAACAAACATTGAAAAAAGGAATGAATTTGAATCCTTACTTAACACCATATACAAAAATTAACTCAAATGGGGTGCCTGGGTGGCTCAGTCGGTTGAGCGTCTAGCTTCGGCTCAGGTCATGATCTCAAGGTTCGTGGGTTCAAGCCCCACGTCGGGCTCTGTGCTGATGGCTAGCTCAGAGCCTGGAGCCTGCTTCAGATTCTGTATCTCCCTCCCTCTCTCACCCTCCCCTGCTCATGCTCTCTCTCTCTCTCTCTCTCTCTCTCTCTCTCAGAAATAAATAAAACATAAAAAAAAATTCAAAAATTAACTCAAATGGATCAAATACCTAAGTGTAAGAGCTAGCCCTGTAAAACTCTTAGAAGAAAACATATGCATAAATATTCATAAACTTGAATTAAACAACAGTTTCTTAGTGTCTAAAGCACAAACAAAAGAATACATAAATTGGATCTCACTAAGTGAAAAACTTTTGTGCTTCAAAGGACACTATCAAGAAAGTAAAAAGACAACTCACAGAATGGGAGAAAAAATTGTAAATCGTATTTTTACAAAGCATATAGTATCCAGAAAATATAAAGAACTCTTACAATTCAGCAATAAAAAAGACATCACCCAATTAAAGAATGAGCAAAGAATTTGAATAGACATTTCCCCAAAAAAGAATGGCTAGTGAACATGTGCAAAGATGCTCAATGTCATTAGTCTTTAGAGAAATGTAAATCAAAACCACAATGAGATACTGCCTCACACCTACTGGTATGGCTATAATAAAAGAGAGCAAGTGTGGGTGAGGATGTGGAGAAATTGGAACCCTAATTAGTTGCTGATGGGAATGGAAAATGGTGCAGCCACTTTATAACAGTTTGGCATTTCCTTGTGGCACCTGAGTAGCTCTGTCGGTTAAATGTCCAGCTCTTTTTATTTTTAAACATTTGTTTATTTTTGAGAGAGAGCATGCAAGAGTGGGGGAAAGTGGGGGGGCGGAGAGGGGTGGGAGAAGAGGATCCAAAGCAGGCTCTGTGCTGACAGCAGCAAGCCTGACGTGGTGCTTGAACTCATGCACTGTGAAATCATGACAGTGAGCCCAAGTTGGACACTCCTGTAATGGTTTTCTGTTGCCACTGTAACAAATGACCACTATTTAGTGACTTAAAAACACAAACTTATTTATCATTTGCCATTTCTATAGGTTACAAGTCCACCATGCGTCTCTCCTTGGCAGGGCTGCCTTCCTTCTGGAGGCCATAGGGGGAGAGCCCATTTCCTTGCCTTTTCCAGCCTGTGGAAGCCACCTGCATTCCTTGGCTTGTAGTTTTCTTCCCCTGTCTTCAGAGCCAACAACATAGTGTCTCTGACTCTGTGTCACCGAATCTCTCTCTGCCCACAGCTAGAAGAGGTTGTCCACTTGTAAGGACTTGGGTGATTACATGGGGCCCATCTGGGTAATCCAGGCTAATCTCCCCAACTCAAGGTCCTTAACCTTATCACACCCACTGAGTTCTTTTTCCCGTGTAACATATTCTGAGGATTAGCACATGGACATCTTTGGGGGCCATTCTTCTGCCAATCCCCATCACCGGCAAACAAAAGCCAGAGTTGTTCCCCTGACTGACAAGGCTCTTCTAGGTGATCCCCCTTTGCCTAACTTCACCTCATGGCTCTCTCCCTCCCTCCTTATCCTACAGCATCCTGGTCTCTTAAAAAGCCAAGTGTGTTCTCACTCGGCCTCTGCACTGGCTGTTTCTTCCACCTAAATTATTACTCTCTTCAGCCTCTCATTTCCTGCCTGACTACTTGTCATTCTGATCTCAGCGTTGAGGTCACATCAGAGATATGCAAACTCCAATAGGCCTTCTAGCCCTCATTCTAGTTGGTTGCCACAAAGCTCCTGCCGTGGCTCAGGGTTGTCTTGTTTGTGCATGCATTTGATGTCTCTCGCTCGCTCCCTCTTGACTGCCACATAGGTAGGAACCTCATCTGTCTGTGTCTGCGACACTAAAATGGTGGATGGCACATAGTGGCTGCTCAGCAAACACCTACTGAGTTAACCTCTCACAACACCGGGGTAGGATGGCTGGCGTTTCTGCTTATGCGTCAAAGTGCCGCACCCGGGCAGTAGTGTGGACACAGCTTTGAAATCACTGGATCATTTTTTTTAATGTTTATTTTTGAGACAAAGACAGACAGAGCATGAGTGGGGGAGGGGCAGAGAGATAGGGAGAGAGAATCCCAAGCAGGTTCTGTGTACAATGCTGAGCCCGACGTGGGGCTTGATCCCACAATGGTGAGATCATGACCTGAGCCAAAATCAGGAGTCGGACGCTTAACCTATTGAGACACTCAGGTGCCCCCAAAGTTCATAGCTCTTGACAAGTTATTTGCTTTATTTAAATTTGCATTGTTTAAAATTTTTCATGTGGGGCACTTGAGTGGCTCAGTTGGTTGAGCATCCAACTTCAGCTCAGGTCACAATCTTGCAGTTTGAGTTCTAGCCCTACATCAGGCTCACTACTGTCAGCACAGAGCCGCTTCACATCCTCTGTCCCCTCTGCCTCTGTCCCTTCCTCACTCATGCTCTCCCTCTCAAAACTACATAAACATTTTTTTAAAAAACTTTATGTAAAGGAAATGTTTTGAATATTTGTGCATTGCTCTATTTGAATTTTACAAAGTGAAATTCGTATAAATGCTTTTGTACTGTAACTTCACAAGAGCAATTTTCAACAGAACCGGCAGGGTCCATATGAAGGATCTCTACTCTCCTGGACGGGGTGGCTCCTCTTTCTCACGCTCTCTTCTGTTGCTTCTCTTTCAGAAAGCACGCTCTGAATTGCCATCGGATGAAGCCCGCTCTTTTCAGTGTGCTCTGTGAGATCAAGGAAAAGACAGGTAGGCCCTTGAGATGACTTTTTTGTGGCTCCAGGACCATGACAACCACATACCCTCTGTTTCTGATGTAGCCATCTTGCCTTCCACGTCTCTCTTTGGCAGTAGATGGTTCAGATGCTTCCTTTCTGCCTTGTCAGCTCCCTGTTTTCTGGTGTATCGGTGTTGTGTCTTACACCCATTAATTTTGCAGTCTGTAACTGGAAATACTATTGCCAGTAAGTAACAAGCAGCTGCATTGCTCTTAAGGGAGACCTAAGAGGCCTGTGGCATTCCATTGTTTTGGAAAAAGAAAAGAATAAGGGACACCTGGATGGCTTGGTCTGTTAAGCACCCGACTCTTGATTTCAGCTCAAGCCACCATCTCACGGTTCATGGGTTCCCATCTCACATGGGATGTGCCGACAGCGCTGAGCCTGCTTGGGGTCCTTTCTCTCCTGTTCTCTCTGCCCCTCCCCAACTCACTCTCTTAAAATAAATAATTTTTTTAAAAAAGATGATAGAATTAGAAAAGTAGAGTAATAATGATTTCATTGTTTTAAGCATTCAAAGTAATCCCCATGGAAGCCGCCTGCCACTGCAAATCCTTTTGTTAAAATAAAAATCACTTTATTTTGAATTAATTTTAGATTTGCGGGAAAGTTGAAAAATAGTAAGAGAGTTCTCCTATACCCTTCTCCCAGCTTCCTCTAGTGTCAACACCTTGAGAACCGTGGCGTGATGATCAAGACCAAGGCGTTAACCTTGGTACAGTGCTCTTCCACCGAACAACAGACTATTCAGATTTACCGTCTGTGCCCTAACGCCCTTTCTCCAGTCCACCCTCCCACATTGCATTTTGTCATCCTGTTTCCTTGGTCTCTTTTGATCTGTGGCTCAGTCTTTCTTCATCATCTACAACCTTCACACTTTGGTTGAGAACTGCTCGGTCATTTGGTGGGACTGACATTTGTGGGGAACCCTATTAGTTCAAAGAAATACTTCATGGGGCCCCTAAGTAGCTCAGTTGGTTAGACATCTGACTTCAGCTCAGGTCATGATCTCACGGTTCATGAGTTCAAGTGCCACGTCGGGCTCTGTGCTGACAGCTCAGAGCCTGAAGCCTGCTTCGGATTCTGTGTTTCCCTCTCTTTCTGCCCCTCCCCCACTCGTGCTCTGTCTCTCTCTGTGTCAAAAATAAATAAACAAACAAAGAAAATTAAACAAAACAGAACAAAAAAAAAAAACCAAAGAGATACTTCATGGTGGCTCTTCATGGTGCTCCCAACCCAGGTAGCAGTCAACATTTTCTCTCCTGTTTTTATACCACATTCCTTTTTCATAAAAGCCAATCTGTGCTGTGTTTCATCCCTGATTCTTTTACCTTCGAATGCACTTGTAACCCGGAAGTTTTTCTTCTGCTTGGCTCACAGAGCCCTTGTACTTTGAGTACGTCTGTTCTCATAGGTTGCTTGTGTGTGTTTAACTTTTTATTCTAAATCACAGATTTACAGAAATGTTCCAAGAACAGTGCAAATATATTTTCTTCCTGCACTGTTGGGGAATAAGTGGCTGCCAAGATGCCCCATGACCCCTGCACACTTAGCTGAGTGTTTGTTTCCAATGAACAAGGCATTCCCCCTGGGACAGCCCTCAGAGTCAGGGAACGACACTGATAACGCCACTAGCATGGAATCCTCAGACCTTATCTAAGCTTTGTCAGTTGTCCCAATAATGTCCTTTATAGAAAAGGATGCAAGCCATGATCTCATGTTATACATCATGTCATGTTGGTCTTTTTCCATGTGTGACAACCCATGTTTTATTGGCTTTCATGACCTTGACCCTCTAGAAGATCACAGGCAGACCCCTCCATTTGGGTTTATCTGATGTTTATTTTGATGTTTCCTCACAATTAGATTTCTGCTTCTGTTATCCTCAGTATTTTCACTTATTGCTTTATAAGTTGCATAAGTTTCATAAGTTTTATAAGTTTATAAGTTCATTGTTTTATAAGTTTTATAAGTTTATAAGTTTCACTTATAAAACAATAAGTGAAAATACTGAGGATAACATAAAAAACATTATGTTTTATTTATTTTTGAGAGAGCACAAGTCGGGGAGGGGCAGAGAGAAGGGGACAGAGGATGCCAAGCAGGCTCTGCTCTGACAGCAGCCAGCCCAATGTGGAGCTTGAACTCACGAACTGTGAGATCATGACCTGAGCTGAAGTCGGACGCTTAACCGACTGAGCCACCCAGGCGCCCCAGTACTTTTACATATTTAATCAGTTATTCCTTGCCCTCCCTGTATACCCAGTCCTCCTCCCAAATGTGGACCTCTTTTCACCCCTCAGTCCTCACCCCATCCCCCGCCAGGCCACTGCTGTGACAGCTCCCATGTAATGCCTTCCTCAGGCTCCAACACCCAGGGCCAGGTCGCCCTCCCCCACAGATGCCCCCTCACCCTACAGACTGAAGCACAAAGGTGGGCTCTGTAGGGGTTTCAACAAGTTTGCCCGCACAGCACTCCCTTCTGTGTTCTGCACCGACTGGATCATCCTACAAATGAATGAGCAATAAGCCCGAGAGTCCTGTGGGCTGAAAGAAACCACACATGCCAGCGCTCCCCTGGGAGGCCGGCTCTGGTCACACGCTCCTCCGCACTACTGAATTGTGTGGTGTGGGTCGCTTTGATAAAAACCAGCCAGCGTTGGTACCTTTTGCTGGGCTGTGCTGTCCCCTTCCCTGTAACCTGGGGGAAAAATAACAAAAGCTCTTCCAGGGCTCCCCGCTGCCCCAGTGGTTGGCTCTGCCATCCTAGCTCCTTGGAGGTGTGGGACCCTGAGGGTTTTAATGGACAACAGCTTAGCTCTGTGAAATAGCTAAATTCCAAATATGGAATTTGGTAGTAATCAAAACAACTTTTAAAAGTAATTCAATCAACTGTTGTCTCAGGAAGCTTAAGTTCTTTTTTTTTTTTTTTAACATTTATTTTTGAGAGACAGAGCATGAGCAGGGCAGGGACAGAGAGAGAGAGGGAGACACAGAATCTGAAGCAGGCTCTAGGCTCTGAGCTGTCAGCACAGAGCCCGGCACAGGGCTCGAAACCACAAACCGTGAGATCATGATCTGAGTCGAAGTCAGCCACTTAACCAACTGAGCCACCCAGGCGACCCTGGAAGCTTTAGTTCTTGATGATGTTTATCACGTCCGTGAGGTGCTGGAACTGAACAGGAAGCCAGTTCTTGGGAGCTGTGGCTGTGCCATCTGGGCACATCTTTTTTGCTCCATCTGATTCTCTATGTGTGGACAGGAGTGCAGGGGTCCATCAGCTTCAGACTCCACAGTTTCAGGAGAAAAAGTAAGGACTGATACCTACCGCCATCAGGACAAGCTGAGGTGTCTGTCTTAAACCATGCTGTCACCTGACCCATCCTTCCAGGCTGCAGAGGTCATGCTTGGGGCTTTTGACTTATCCTAAGCTGAGTCCCAAGGAGGCCATAGAGTTCAGAGCGTAATCCACACACATCAGATCTGGGCACTCTTCAGAAAATCAGGCTTTCTGTCCACCAACTGGCTCAAACATTGGGGTGCATAAGGCGTTTGGGGACATGGTGGCACGAGAATGGGACAGCCCTGCTCAAACTTGGAAAGTACAAGCTTTCTGCAATTGCCATGAGCCGGACCTCACATGGTCTGGCTGAGTTGTCAAGTTCAATGTGGCCAAGTCTCTCCTCTCATGATCAGGAAGTGCAGCTGTGGGATCACTGTGCGTCCAACATGCAAGTGGCAGGAAAATAAACAAGATCCCGGCTCTGCTTCAGCTTCTCCCAACCTTGTGACAGGAATGACCCAGTATTAGCCCAAAGAAAACTATTCAATGCCCTGATGACGCACACTGGCACCAGTGGGTCACCACGTTACTGGTGATCCTGAGAGCCAGGGCTTCTGGGCCTCCTCATGCAGGGACACAGCATGTCTGCTTCTTGATTTAACCCACATTCCTCACATTCCCCTCTGGCTAAAGTCTGCAAGAGGCCTTTAGGGCAAAGACCAAAACTGTGCAGAGCATTTGTTTATTAATTTAGTATTATTATTTTAATGTTTATTTATTCTTGAGAGAGAGGGAGACAGAGCACGAGCTGGGGAGGGACAGAGAGGGAGACACAGAATCTGAAGCAGGCTCCAGGCTCTGAGCTGTCAGCACAGAGCCCACACGGGGTTCAAACTCATGAACTGTGAGATCATGGCCTGAGCTGAAGTCAGCTGCTTAACCCACTGAGCCACCCAGGCACCCCTTCTGCAGAGCATTTAAAGCTCAGTATGCATCGGTGGAGTATGGGTGGCAGTCAGGCAGCTCCAAGCTTCCCGGCATTATCGCCGAAACCTTCTAGCAGCCTCGGGGCAGACGCTTACTTTCCTCTTGTTTTATGGAGATCTCACCCCAGTAACCTACAGCCAGGACACATGCCGCCCTTTCACACCCTGTCCTGGCTCAGAAAGGGAACCCTTCCTGTGCCTCACAGCCTGCAGCCACCAGTCCCACAGTGCCGTCTGTGCATCCGCCACTCTCACTGCACCCATGATGGTTGTGGGCCTTTGCCATCTGTCTCCTCCAGTGAGCACAGGGCCTGGGATGTGCTGTGTTCTAGGACTGTCCTTAGGTTTCTCCTGAATGAACTATTCCTGGTGACTGATACCTATTAATTGAAGTCCTTTTCATCCTGTTCATTTTATGAGGTTCGGGAAGATTAAGTGTCTGGGGCCTGACTTGGTATCATCCTGAAGAGAAATCCGTCCTCTGTGTCAGCCCCGTGTTGGCAGGCATTCCTGGAAGCACTACCTTACCTCCTCACTGCCTCCCACTGTCCCCTCTGGCCTGTGGGGGAGCACTGGCACATCTTCTAGGTCAGGGGTGTCTGGGCGTCCCTGCCCGCAGAGGCCTCTGAACTCCAGCGACGCCCTAGGCATGCGTCTTCCCTTCCGAATCCTTCCCTGAGACAGCCCTTCTTCTTGGCCTCGAGAGGAGCTGTCCTAAGAGAACAAAATAAACCGTTTTTGGAGTTTTGAATTTAGCTGAGAGGACCAAATACTAGCCCAGCCCCTTTCCTGAAGCCCTTGGGTCTACGTGCTTCACAGAACTCAGAGTTGGGATTTTAGGCACGGGTGTGTTGAGTTCTGAGGCAGAGCCTGCATTCCAAAGGTGACATTTAGCACCAGAGCAGGAACATTCTCACACCCTGGTTAGGTCAGACTTTGCCTCCAAATGAACTTGAGTGCCAACTTCTATAAAAGCATTGGGATCTTGGATTGGGGATGGGCAGGCAAGTTAGACCCCGTGGGCACAGGAAGTGCACTGAAAACCCACCTGGCATGTGGGCATTTCACCCAGAGGGGCCTGTTTTGTCTTCTCTGCTCTGTCACCATCCCCTGTGCTGGTCTCAAGTGCATGTCTATTCCTTGGTCAGTTCTGTGCTTACTGTCTCCTGAGGAATGAGAAGTCCCGGAGACCCGGCTTGGCCAGCCTTGCTTTGGGCCAAGGAACCTCCTCTGTGCTGCAGGAGCATAGATGGCTGCCTTTCAGAGTTCATGAAAATAACACATAACATAAGGGAACACCCTGTTATTTCCTGACCACTGTTCGTTGGCTTGGCTAGGAGCTGACAGGCTTGAGTAACCCAGCAGGTTTTATTTGGGTTTTTTAGTTTTTGTTTTTGTTTATTTTTTAGTGAGAGTAAGCGGGGGGAGGGGCAGAGAGATGGGGACAGAGGATCCAAAGCAAGCTCTGCGTTAACAGCAGCAACCCCAACGCAAGGCTCGAACTCACAAATGGACTCACAAACCGTGAGATCATGACCTGAGCTGAAGTTGGACACTCAACTGACTGAGCCACCTAGGTGCCCCTAACCTGGCAGGTTTTTTACCTTTGTTTCCCTTCCTCATCACTTAGTCAGGTCTGTTCCAATTCCAAATTCATGATCTGTTAAGTCCAGCCTTATGGTTGGGTTTATGCCAACAGTGAATTACCCTTCAGGCCACGTTATCAATTACACTGCAGTGTGACTTCTTCTGGAACTCCAATCCCTTTTCTGATTGGCTGTGCCCGAGGCCGAGTCTCATGTACTTTTTCTTACGCTGTGCTAAGAGTGAATCTCCTAGAGCTGGGAGTCGCTTGGAGTGTCCTTTCCTGGTACCCCAGTTTCAGGGTGACTTGTGAAAAGCCTCTTAATTAAAAAAAAATTTTTTTAAGTGTATTTATTTATTTTGAGAGACAGAGATAATGCAAGCAGGGAAGGGGCAGAGAGAGAAGGAGAGAGAGAATCCCAAGCAGGCTCCACACCATCAGCACAGAGCCAGCTGTGGGGCTTGAACTCACGAACCGTGAGATCATGACCTGAGCTGAAACCAAGAGTCGGATGCTTAACTGACTGAGCTACCCAGGGGCCCTGAATTGCTCACTTTAAATGGGTGGGTGCAGTCGGGTAAGCATCCGACTCTTGGTTTCAGCTCAGATCATGATCTCACAGGTTGTGGGTTTGAGCCCTGTGTCCGGCTCTGTGCTGACAGCTCAGGGCCTGGAGCCTGCCTCAGATTCTGTGTCTCCCTCTCTCTCTCTGCCCCTCCCCTGCTCATGCTCTGTCTCTTTCTCTCTTTCTCAAAAATAAATAAACATTAAAAAAATTTTTTTTAAATGACTGGATGGTATGTCACATGAATCCTATCTCAGTAAAGCTGTTGCCAAAACAGCTTGGGGCACCTAACTGGCTCACTCGGTGGAGTGTGTAACTCCTGATCTCGGGGTTGTAAGTTTGAGCCCCACATTGGTTGTGGAGATTATTTTAAAATAATAAAAATCTTTTAAAAAAATAACCAGTTCAGGAGCTAAAGGGTTTTGGTTGCCGGTGTACCTACAAGAAGAGTGAGCCAGGAGCTCACGGGTTCTTGTGAAGTCACAGTTTCTTACGGAATCTTCTACCCTGTTCAGGTTTTTCCTTCGGGCGTGGCCATTGACTTAAATGATCTTGTGCTTTTGTTTCTGGTTTGTTTCCCGATTCCCGAGCCAGAACGCCAGCCCCTGAAAGCCCAGGCATGCCCACAGTGCAGCCCAGTCCTGTCAGGGGCTTGGCTCCCAGTAGCTATCAGTAAACATGGTGATGGCTTGTGAACGACCAATCTTTTTTGACAGAAAATACTCCTTTGTCTTGTCACTTAGAACTTGCTTAACATCAGTTCCTGGGATAATTCCCTTTAGGGTAATTAGGGCCTTGGCTGGTCTCAAAACCTGATTCCCAGCCTGGAAAATTGGGTAGGACGTGGTTGATGCACATATCGCTGGGCTGGTCACCTCACTATGTAGGACTCGGCAAAATAAAGATCATACCTTGAGTGATAGCTTTGGAAGTTTCTAGGCCTTTCCCAATGGCTCACATATTGTTCAGTTGAAATTGGAGCATTTCTTTGGATGGGAAATGGAATTGTTGGGGTGCCTTGGTAGCTCAGTCCGTTGAGCATCAGACTCTTGATTTTGGCTCAGGACATGATCCCAGGGTTGTGGGATTGGGCCCCATATCAGGCTTCATGCTGAGTGTGGAGCCTGCTTAAGATTCTCATTCTCTCTCTCTCTCCCTCTGCCCCTCTCCCCCGCTCACATGCTCTCTCTCCCTAAAATAAAATAATAGGGGCACCTGGGTGGCTCAGTCCATTAGGCATCCCAACTTGATTTCTGCTCAGGCCATGAGCTCACAGTTTGTGACATTGAGCCCCGCATAGGGCTCTGTGCTCACAGTACTGAGCTGGCATGGAATTCTCTTTCTCCCTCTCTCTCTGCCCCTCTCCTGCTCACACGTGCACCCTCTTTCGCTCTCTCAAAATAAATAAACTTAAAAAATAATAAAATAATAAAAAATGAAATCATTTAATGTAGATAGAAATCATCAGGAAGTGGGGTTTTTTTAGCTGTTGCTGTTAAATGTTCTCAAAGCCTTATCGCTATAGGAGATCATGGACCAATTTTCTAGACCTTTAACTTGGCCATGTTGTATATTATAGTATTTTGCTGTCTTTTCCTTTTGCCTGTTGCCACAAACCTAAATAAGCTGTCTATCATTTTTACTTCATATAGTGGTTTACTACAGAACTGTAGAGTTTTAATAAATGCCTAAGTATAGTGAAATGAAAATTAATTTGCTTACTTGGTTGAGGCTTCAGCACTTAGGTTGTGATATATTTTAATTAAGGATTCATTAGAAGTGATGGAGATTTGCATAGTGTCGTACTCCCTCAATTTGATAACTATCTAGTGTGTGTGGCAGTCATGATTTCAGAGGAGTGTTTGTTAAAGGGATAGTCTCCATAAGGTCCCATGGGACTGAGAAGGTTCAGGGACTTACAGTAAGGATTTATCTAGAGTGCTGCTTAAATGAACTGACCAAGGATACATTGCCTGACAAGTAAATGCAGGCAGGTCTCAAAACCAATAGGCTGGGGGCGCCTGGGGGGCTCAGTCAGTTAAGCGTCCGACTTTGGCTCAGGTCATGATCTCACGGTTCGTGGGTTCGAGCCCCACGTCAGGCTCTGTGCTGACGGCTAGCTCAGAGCCTGGAGGCTGTTTCAGATTCTGTGTCTCCCTCTGTCTCTGACCCTTCCCTGCTCTCTCTCTCTCTCTCTCTCTCTCAGAAATAAAAAACAAAAACAAAAAAAACCAACAGGCTGGGTTCAAAAGTGTCCTCACTTGGAGTTACGAACTCAGGGCCATTATCCCCAGGAAATAAGAATATAAAAGGGCCCTTGATAGACTAGTGTGAGAGGCAAGCTGTGGCCAGACAGTTAGAATGCCATTGTGCAGTGAAGACCCAACCTGGAGGCCAGTATGGGTGGGATGGGGGATGAGAGAGGCCGTTGTTGGTGAGTCCCTGGGCCACTGCAGTGACACAAGGACATCCTTCAGCCTTTGAGTTGGTCTCTTGTCCTTACCTTGCCCGTCTGTCCCTCCCAGGCTCCTGGTCTCATCCTCTCCACTGGCACCTGAGGACAGAGCCGAGGAGACATCTCCTGGCCCATGTCTGACTTGAAGCAGTGCTTCTAAAAGGCCCCCAGTAAGTCTGAGTGTGCTTTGTGGTCTGACGAGATGCTTGTTATCAGGTTAAGGAGGGTTCTTTCTATTCATGGTTTGCTGAGGGTTGCTTTTTTTAAAGATTTTATTTTGGGGGCACCTTGGGTGACTCAGTTGGTTGAATGTCTGACTCTTGATTTCAGCTCAAGTCTTGATCCCAGGACTGTGGGATTGAGCCCTACATCAGGCTCTGTGCTGGACATGGAGCCTGCTTGGGATTCACTCTCTCTCTCCTTCTGCTCCTCTACCCCCACTTTCTCTCTTTCTCAAAAATAAATAAATAAATAAATAAATAAAATATTTCATTTTTAAGTAATCTCTCCACCCAATGTGGGGCTCAGACTTACAACACCAAGGTCAAGAGCCACATGCTCCACCACCTGAGCCAAAACCAAGCCACCCGGTTTGCAAAGGGTTTTTATCATTAGTGGGTATTGTTTTAATCAATTTTTTTTCTTTTTGTATCTTTTGAGTTACTGTTTTTCTCCTTTAGGTTACTGTGATGACTTTCATTGATAGATTTTCGTTTACACTGATTATTTACACTGATGTAGTTTGAAAGCACCTGTGGGCAGAGATAAAGCCTCTTGGCTCTGATTCACATATTTATGCACCTACATGTACACAGATGCTGCTGGCTTCAGCTTGCTGGTCATTTGGTTAGACATTTAGCTGTCTGAACATGAATGGGGCTGGGTCGTGATTTTCTTGTGAGCTCCTGTCTTGAGGCCTGCATACGGTGGGTGTGGCTTTCCCTGGGTCTCTTCTCTGAAGCGGTTGGTTGAAGGAAAGGGGGTCTGTCTTCCTTGAGAGCCTGGTAGCCATAAAATGGCCTGGTGGCCTGCAGGGAGAGGTTTCTTAGCACAAGCTCCTCTTTCTAGAACATGATTCTGTGAAGCCAGGCATGTCTCAAGGGGTGCTAACAGCAAACAGGACAGTGATGGTCTTGAGTGGGCAGAGTAGTTTCACACAATGATCACGGAGGCAGATGTGCAGCATCAGGGCTGGAGGTAGAGGTAGGCCTCTACCTGCCTGAGGGCACATCTTCCCTTCCTGGCTGAGAAGGGGTCTGAGAGGCCAGGAAGGGCTTGGTATTCCTGGCCAGGTTGGAGCTAAGTGGGTGAAGGGAGCAAGCGGCCATGGAGGAGGTCAGGAAGCTTCTCTGGGCCAGATTCGGAAGGACGTGGGGGACTCAGGTTCTCCTGAAACAGTCAGGCCACCTCTTGCTCTTGCCCCTCACCTTCCTTCAGTGTGTGGGCGTGTTCTCAAGATTCCAGGGCTTGAGACCCTCACCCTGACATCCCAACACCAGGCTTGGGCTTTCTGTCACCAAAAGGCTCCTCAGACAGGGCGCCTGAGTGGCTCAGTTGGTTAAACGTCCGCCTTCAGCTCAGGTCATGATCTCACAGTTTGTGGGTTCGAGCCCCGTGTTGGGCTCTGTGCTGACAGCCAGCTCAGAGCCTGGAGCCTGTTTCGGATTCTGTGTATCCCTCTCTCTCTGACCCTCCCCTGCTCTCTCTCTCTCTCTCAGAAATAAATAAAAAACATTAAAAAAATAAAAAGTCTCCTCAGAAAGCTGTTCAGTTGCTGCCTCTCACTGAGCTTCAGGGCACCTTTCAGTTCCATGTTCTCTCAGCCGGCCAGCCGGAGGGGGTGGAGACCCCACAGTGTGGGTGAGGGGGGCAGGCTTCCGAGGGCCCAGGGGCCTTCCCATAGAGGGCAACAGGCTCCCGGCCAGGCCTGTCCTGTGTCACCCTGTCCCATCGGGTGCTCAGGGAGAGCTGTGGCTATTACTCATTTATATATTTGTAGGGTGACACACCCACAGCCACATGGTCAGGCCACTTAGGGGCATCGGTGGTCTCTGGGGCTCAACTTGCGGGTTAGCCTGCCTCCCGTGTGGGTATGGGTTCCAGAGGTGGCTCTGCCCAGACTCCTACCCTGGCATGGGAGGAAGCTGCCATACAGTCTTGCTGCCAAGCAACAGGACTCCGGAATGGGCCACGGGCTGGGCAAGCAGTAAGGGGGAGTCAGGGCGAGGAGGCTTCCCCTCGGAGCCTTCCCCCGGCAGCCCTACCTTTGCCTTCCTAAGGAGAGAAAAATAAAAACAACTTGGGCTCATGCTCCTGTCTTAGTCTGCTTGGGCTGCTCACATAACATATTTTCTCACAGTTCTGGAGGCTAGAAGTCCAAGGTCAAGGTGCCAGCTGATTTGGTTCCTGATGAGGGCCACTTCCAGGTCGGCAGACAGCCACCTTTTCGCCTGTTCCTCCGACTGAGGCTGGGGGGATGGGAGAGCTCTCTTCTCCTTCTTAGAAGGCCACAGGCCTAGGGTGAGACCTCCATCCTTACAACCTCCTTCAATTTTTTTTTTCTTTTTAGCTTTATTTATTTATTTTGAGAGTGAAAGTGAGAAAGACAGAGAGACAGAATCCCAAGAAGGCTCCACAGTGAGGGCCTCACAAAACCTGAGATCATGACTTGAGTTGGACGCTTAACCGACTGAGCCCCCCAGACGCCCCCCAACCTCGTTCAGTCTTAATCACCTCCTCCCGGGACTTGTCTCCAAATACAGTCACCCCAGAGTTAGGGCTTCCCCAGGTGAACATTGCAGTTCCATAGTATTTCTTTAAAAAACAAACATAACGTGTTAATATTACAGTTTTCATGGTTTGATTTACTAGGGTTTTTATCACCTTCAGTAAGTTGGGAACAGAGGAAATCTGGCAGTTGGCCCAGGGAGGGAGCGGGTGTTGGGGGGTTTATTTGAGATCCTACTCCTCTTCTAAGTTCCTCTAACAAACATTGTCCCTGAGCTAAGCTCCTGGTCCCCAAGGCCTCCCAGGCACCAGTCGAGGGCCCTTGAGGGAGCTGAGAAGCACGTCTGAGATGCTCTGGAAGGGGCTGCTGGGAACGAGCTTGTTGTAATTGACGGTAATGAGTAACTAATGACAATAATTAGGCCAGTTACAGGGCGGGCCCTGGGAGGACAGACGCTTGGTGCTGAGGGAGGGACAGAGCTGCACTGGAGGGGCAGCTGACGGAGGGCAAAAGGCACTTTGCAAACAGGTAAAGTGAAAGCCAGACATACGTGCTCTGTATGCCCATGTCCACAGCTATAATTGGCGATGGTGACCGAAGCGCGGGGTAACTTTTTTTGTTTTTGGTTTTGCTTTTACTCATTTGCAAAAATGTCCAGCCTTAAAGAAAGAAAGCCCATAGTGTGTGATTGCTTACCAAAGCAGGACCTCAAGACATGCGCATGGTTAATACCACAAGGCCTGGGGTGTGACAGGCGTGTTATCTCCTCGTTCATGGGCATCTGGGTGGTTTCAGTTTTTCAAAATTACAGCCACTCTAGGTAGAGTGCGTCCTGTGAATATGGCGTCTGCAGGTGCCAGTGTTCCTGAAGGATACATCCTCAGGGTAGTAATTTGGAGATCAAAGGATAGGTACTTTTTCAATGTTACCCAGCATTTCAAAACTCAGCTCCAAAATAGGCCGCATCAATACCTACCCATAGATGGGGCGCCTTGGTGGTTCAGTCAGTTAAGTGTCTGACTTCGGCTCAGGTCATGATCTCACCGTTTGTGAGTTCAAGCCCCGCATGGGGCTCTGTGCTGACAGCTCAGAGGCTGGAACCTACTTCGGATTCTGTGTCTCCCTCTCTCTCTGCCCCTTCCCCCCCACCCCAAAAAAATAAACATTGAAAATACATACCTATAGAGAGATATGAGAAAAGGCTTGGGTATTCTCTGTAATTTGAGAATTTTCATTTGAGAACAGCAAGTGCCATGTTTTTATGTGTATTTTAAAAACTCTTCACCGGGTGTGGTACCCGGCTTGTGATGCGCTCTTAGTTGCTTGCTGTCAGATAAATAAAAGAACATGAGGAAGATCACCACACGCCCTGCATCACCCCAGAGTCACGCATGCACGTGTGCACACGTCTTTACCCTCACGTGCGCCCACACCTCTGCATGCACACACATGCCTTCACTAAGCCACATGCTCCAACCCCGTCCATCTTTTCCCGAATTCAGTTGAAGCCATAATGGAAGACGAAGAGGTGACCTCTCCACCATAGGCGTCAGGGCGTGCTGGGGGTCCCCTGAGGAGGGGCTGGGTCCTGCACGTTCCTCTCGGCCCACTCCCGATCCCCTGCTTGGGCCACGGGCCCTCAGAGGGGAGCTGTGAAATAAACGTGGGACAGGAGCAGTGTCCGCCGTGCTGTCAAAGGGCCGCGTGCAGGGCCCAGCAGAGGGAACATTCACAAAGGTGAGTTTGGAAAGATGTGAGGCAAGTCCATGAGTGGCCAGTGTCAGACTCCAGATTTTACCTGTGGATGCCAGGGGGTTGTTGAGGTCTTCGAACTAGAGACTGGCACGACAAACACTGTGTTTGAAGGTTCCCATCTTGGAGGTGTGCATGATGGATGGGCCGGACAGAGGCCGTTCCTCTGCAGATCATGGCGGGCAGGGAGAGGGGTCAGCGCAGCAGGGCCTAGGAATGGCATTAAGGGAGGGGATGGATGGTGAGTTGATTGAGGAGATGGAGTCAATAGGATTTGAGAACAGACTTGAGCAGGAGGGCCTCCATTACCTACTCTGGGCAAGGAGAGATTGGCCGGCGGGGGGTCCCTGTACAAGGACCAGGCAGTGCAGGTTAACTCTGCAAGAACCAGATGGCAGGTGTGGACAGCCCTGTGAGCCCTGTGAGCCCCGTCCTGGTTGAGCCCAGGGACTAAAGTTCACAGGTGGTGCCTCTTGATCAAGTAAGATTGTGAGAGAATTGGGTCTCCAAAGTGGAAGGCTAGTGCGGAACCAATGAAGGTGTCACTTTCCCCTCCGTTCTTTCAGAAAGTGCCCCACTGCAGCCCAGTGGGACTGAGTAGATGGAAGGGGTCCCCACACACGAGGAAAATTTCTCCAAGGATATCTTCTAAGCTCTTTCAGTTTTCACAAGTACATTTTAGACAGAAAAGGTTAATCCTTTAAACAAGGACCAGGAGAGGGACATGTGATATGTAAACAAATATCTATGATAGGGCTTGATTCCTTTTTTATTTGAGCACTTAAGTCAATAGCTGATAGTTTTAAAAGAGCCCGTTCCCAAGAAAACACTTAAAAATTTTTTTAACGTTTATTTATTTTTGAGAGAGAAAGAGTACAAGAGAAGGAGGGGCAGAGAGAGAGGGAGACACAGAATCTGAACCAGGCTCCAGGCTCTGAGCTGTCAGCACAGAGCCCATTGTGGTGCTTTGAACTCATGAGGTTGGATGCTTAACTGACTAAGCCACCTAGGCACTCCACCCCCACCCCACCCCTGCTAAGAAAACACTTTAAACTTTGTTTTTCTGGAAAGTCAGAACTAGATGGACATCCTTACTTCCCTCCCCATTCCCTCCCCTCAAGGACGTCCCCCCCCACCCCTGCCCCAACCTCTGCAATGATCACCCGCCTATTTCTTTCTCTGCAGCCACGGATACTTATGGCTAAAGGAAAGAAAACTCAGGTCCTGCAAGACCCCCCTCCTTGGATCTGAGCCTGGATCTACAGCCCCTGCAGCAGCCTTCCCCTCTGCACTGCCTGGCTCCCACAGTCCCCTGGAACTTTCTAGTCAGATTCTCCCCTGCCATACCCCACAGCTGCTTTTGCAGAGATTAACAGAGGTCTAACGCCTAGCCCGCATTTCACCCCCATCACTACTTCTGTGTTTCCCTCCACCTACCTGATAATTCTTTCCATGTCCTCCTTCGCCTGTCCCTTATGCTGGTTTTCCAGCATTCGGGGGGCGTGGCCTGCTTCTCCTAAGTACAAGTGCAGGCACAGGTGGATCCGAACAATGTCCCGAACACACCACGTGCCGATGGCACACGAATACCTGTCTCCCGCCCAGACTGGTCAGCTCAGTCCCAACTCCCAGTAAGCAGCAACTTCATATCTGTGCTTGCCTGGGCCAGGGACCTGGGCTGGGTCAGGCTGGGTCAGCCTTTCCACCTGCCACTCTGCGTGCTGCACATGGGAGAACGTGGTGCCACCCACTGCCTGGGAGTTGCCCCCGCCTCTTGTTCTCACACCCACATCCAGTGGTCGGGGATCCTAGGACTCTCCCTCCAGCTGCCCTGCTGCTGCCCTGTGTCCGCCTGGACGGTGACAGCTCTCCCCACTGCCTCCCCTGCCTGGCTGGCCCTGCCCCCCAGCAGGCCACCCTCTCACCTCAGCTGGAACAGCTCTTCCAAGTTTCAGGGCCAAATGTCTTGTTTCTCTGCTTAAACTCTCTAAGTGGAGGAGCGCCTGGGTGGCTCAGTCGGTTGAGCGCCCAACTCTTGGTTTCAGCTCAGGTCACGATCCCAGGGTTGTGGGATTGAGTCCTGCATCGGGCACTGCCCTGAGTGTGGGGCCTGCTTACGATTCTCTTTCTCTCCCCAGCTTGTGCGTGCACTCACTCCCTCAAAAAAAAAAAAATTTCTAAGTGGATTAATTATCTTCGCTGGTACCCTTTGGATCAAGCTTTTCCTCTCTGACTTTATAGCAGCAATTCCCATCCCCAACACACACAGTCACACACAACAGCCTAGTCACAGGCACACCAACACAGCCACGCTGATGCCAGCCTCCCATTCTCACCCATGTCCATGTGAATGTCACGTCCATCCCCTGGTGTAAGCATCTGGACACGTGCCCTCCTCTCCCTTCTGCAGGCACGGTTCGGGCTTCTCCAGTGCCGCGTGCCACCCCAAACCTGCCCTGTCCAGGCCTCCCATGCAGGCCCAGGTGGGGACTCTGAGCTCTGCCCGCACGGCTGCCCTGAGCTGTGGCCTGCCTTCACCTGCTGGACTCCCACCCAGGCCACTATCAAAGTGGGTGACTCGGTGTCTGTTACCGGATAAAAGGAAGCCTTCCTTTCCCCTCAAGAGTTCTGTGTTCACATAGGACGCCAGTGCTGATAGTCTGTTGTGACTGTTTTCGCTCTGACAGCGGACACTGACTCAGTCCCATCTCTCTTATCTAGTGTTAAGCATCCATGGCATTCCAGAAGAATGTCTCCCCAGCGCTCAGCTCATGCGCCTGGATAACATGCTGCTGGCCGAGGGCGTCTCCAGGCCTGAGAGGCGAGGAAGAGGAGGACCAGCAGCAGCGGCCAACACGGCAACCCCAGGTGGCTGTTCAAATGACAATAGCCTTGAGCACTCTGACTACAGGGCCAAGCTGTCCCAGATCCGACAGATTTACCACTCTGAGCTAGAGAAATATGAACAGGTGATCTTTCTGCATGGAAGAGTGTCTATCATGTGAATGCGCATTTGTCAAAGCAAAACAGGGAACACTAACTGCCTTTCTTTGGTGGCACAGACCAGGGAGTTCACGCACTTGGCCTCACAGCAAAGGGGGCCAATTTTGCTGGAAAGCCTTTGCATTCACGTCTCTGTAACCAGCCTGTGCTGGAGGCTGCGGGGGGAAGGGGGTACGGCAGGTGGCTGGTCCCGCATGGATNNCTCCCCGAGCCAGTCTGCTGGTGGTCACAAGCTGACGTGTGTGTCCCCACCCCAGGCCTGCCGTGAGTTCACCACACATGTCACCAACCTTCTCCGGGAGCAGAGCAGGATGAGGCCCGTCTCGCCCAGGGAGATCGAGCGCATGGTCGGTGTCATCCACGGCAAGTTCAGTGCCATCCAGATGCAGCTGAAGCAGAGCACTTGTGAGGCCGTGATGACCCTGCGTTCACGGTTCCTTGATGCCAGGTCAGGCCCTGAGCACCGCCCGCCACCCCAGGGTCTGCTCTTAAGAAGAAGAAATTGCTGCTAGCTTGGGTTTAAGTTCTAGGGGCCTCCCAGCCTGTCCACGGGCTCCAGCCATGGCTGTGGGCACAGCCCTCACACAGCCTCTCGGGAGGCAATTAAGAAGTGTTGACTGCTGTTGTTATAACCTCTAGGAAACCACAGGCGGGCTCGAGGGGACATCACGAGAGGCCAGTGTATGCACACCGGCTGAGGATGTCCGTCTTTGCAGGCATAAGCGGCGGAATTTCAGCAAGCAGGCCACGGAAGTGCTGAATGAGTATTTTTATTCCCATTTGAGCAACCCTTATCCCAGTGAAGAAGCCAAAGAAGAACTGGCCAGGAAGGGCGGCATCACAGTCTCCCAGGTGACAGTCCTCGCCTGCCATGCCTCCCTGAATGTAGAATGGGGAGAAGGTCATGTTCGGGGAGGAGGACACCCAGGGAGGTTCACCAACTGTGCAGAGCACACAGGTGGTACATGAGGTCCCTGACGCAAGGCCAGGGGCGTGCAGAGTGTAGCACTCGGTGAATTGTGCCCTTAGCATCTAATATCATGCTTGTATCACAGGAATGTCCTGTGTTGTGTGAGAGAGGCGAGGGGGTAAGCAGAGGCGAAGAAAAAGAACTGGGAGCAAAATTAGGACTTAAAATGACCGACCGGCTCTCATGCCAAAGTACCCGTTCAGCTGTACTGGGAGAAGTTCGGATTGTTTCTCCGGTATTCCAGGCCAGGTGGCCAGGGTTGTACCTCTGGCAACACCTGGCTCCACACGGGGAGTGGTGGTACAGATCAGGGGTGCGACCTGGATGACTTTGGGAGACCCTGGGGGTCGGGACTGCCAGTGTTCTCAGTGGAATTGGGGGCGGGGGGGTGGAGCTGAGACGAGAGCCCTAGAAACATCTCAGGAGCTTTAAAGCAGGAGTGGTGAGTGCAGGCAGCTGACGGGTGCAGGGCTGGGGCAGGCCACACCACGGGGTAGCACCCGGCCTGTGGCCTGTGGCCGCCAACTCACTGAGCTTCACACCCCCCACCCCCCACCCCCGGTCAGGGGCAGCCCCTCCCCCAGCTGTGTCGTTGAAGGGCCTGGCTTTCCAGCCCAGGCCAGCTGCCTCCAGAGCCTGTGCCCTTAGCCAGAACCTTCTACCCTGGCCTGGGGCTAAGCCTCGCTGCAACTTCATGACACGGGCCAGCAGGAGCCCCACAGGGTCACACGGGCAGCAGGACCTTGCTGACACAGCTGACTGCGTTCACCCTGGAGCTGCCCCGTGTCCTCGGCACCAAGGCCAGAGCTGAAGTCAGGTGCCGGTTTGCCACCTCGTGCCGTTTTCTGGAGGACAGCCAGACTCAGTTCAGAGCCCCGCGCCTACGGAAAGCACAGGGGTCTCAGGTCTAGACTTCTTCTGAGGGGAGGGCCAGTTGCAAACAAAAGTTTGAAAAGCGCTGGCTACCTTCTGGTGACTCCTGCTGGCCAGCAGCAGAATTCTGTGCCAGGAGCCCCTCCCCACTGTGGCGGGTCCTCCGTGCCTCAGGACGGCCTGAAGTGGCTGACAGTCCACAGATGGGGGATTCTGCATTCGGGATGCAGGTGTCCAAGCTGTGAGGTTGGCACAAGGAAGAGGTAAGGAGGCCCCATTAGGGCAAGTGGTGTCACAAGTGAGGCCCCAGATGTTTTCAAGATAGAACCGGCTGCAGCTGCAGGCTGAGGAGGCCGGAAGGAGAACAGGACCGCGGGTGAGTCACAGATGGGGCACTGTGGGGTCCTAGGCAGCAGCTGGAGCTGGCTTGGCCGAAAGAGCCAGAGGGACTGGGCTGGGGTGGCCGGTGGCTCCGAGCTGCACTGGTCAAGAGGATATCTGAGAGCCTGTGCTATGCCCACACGTGCTTGAGGTGCCCAGGTTGGGGTGCAGACCCCAGCCCGGGACCAGCTCCTCCCCCAGCCACGGGGTCCCCTCTCTGCCCAGGACAGGGCCAGCCTCCCTGCCTCGCCCCCACATGAAGTGCGCTCTGCTAGTTAAATTAACATGGAAAACTGCTTGCTGCCATTCCTGTGCAAACTTAGTTCCACAAAGCCGTTCCAGCACATTCCATGTAGGTAAGTGGGGAGCAAGTACTGCTCTGGCCACCCTCACACCTGGGGACAGAAGGGAAGAGATACTGGTTGAGGGACAGGAGCACACACAGGGCTGTTTCTTTTCATGGTTAACACAGAAGATAATGTAGGGACATTAAAGGAATAAACTTTTAGAAGGGAAGAGGTCAGGGCACATGGGTGGCTAAGTCGAGCGTCCGACTTCAGCTCAGGTCATGATCTCATGGTTTGTGGGTTCAAGCCCCGCGTCGGGCTCTGTGCTGACAGCCAGCTCAGAGCCTGGAGCCTGCTTCAGATTCTGTATCTCCTTCTCTCTCTGACCCTCCCTGCTCATGCTGTCCCTCTCTCTCTCTCAGAAATAAATTAAAAAAAAATTACTAAAAAATAGAAGAGAAGAGGTCATTGAAACCCTGCCTCCGTAACTCACTTGTTTATTACTGTTTTTTCTTTTTAATTTTTTTAAAGGCTTATTCATTTTTCAGAGACAGAGTGTAAGCAGGGGAGGGGCAGAGAGAGAGGGAGACACAGAATCCGAAGCAGGATCCAGGCTCCAAGCTGTCAGCACAAAGCCCGACGCGGGGCTTGAGCTTACAGACCATGAGATCATGACCTGAGCTGAAGTCAGAAGCTTAACCTACTGAGCCACCCAGGCGCCCCTACTGTTTGTTAAACCACATGTATTTCATGGCAGGCCCCAGGCCTTACTGTGGGATATTAAAGTGTTTCCAGTTGTGTGTGTCTCCATGGAAGGCGCGCTGGCCCAGGTCTCACTGACCCTATGATGGTCACAACCCTCGGGTGGGGCACTACTGGCATTGGGTGGGCGGAGGCCAGGGAGGTTGCCTAGCACCCTCCGTCCCCAGGACAGCCCCGCTGCAGAGAAGGACCCCCGGGGAGAGCCCTGGCCGGGTCCTGGTGCAGGTTTGGAGTCCGAGGGGCTCAGCCCACTTGGCCCTAGGCCAGCTCCTCCGCCTGCCAAGACTGCCTTTCTCTAGGATGGCTGTGACGGCGGCTGCCCCCAGCTGTCCCCAGCTGTCCTGAGGACTCGACAGGCACAAGCGAGAGGGCACTGAGCTCAGCACTCGGCTCCTCCCCAGTGCCCTGTCCATCCATCATCCGTCCGTGTCATCCTTTTATAAGTTGTGGATCCAGTGTGTTCTTTCCTTAGACTGGATTCCCAGGGTGCGGTTACTGGGTCCTTGGGGATGCGAGTTTCTGTGGGTCCCACGTTCCCTGAAGAAGAATCCAGAATTCAGTCTGTTCCTGCAGGGAGTGGACACTCGTCTCTCCGTGTGTCCAATGTGCCCGTTTCCTTCCAGCAACTTCCTGTCCCTGGCTCTCAGCACCTGGCTGTCAGGCCCTCCTCTGCCATAGGGCAGGCCGGCTCCGGGGTGACCTCCACCCGCTACGGCCACTGCCCTGTGTCCACGCTTCGGTCAGCGCCAACTTCTCAGTCCCCACCTCTCACTGGCTCCCGGGCCTCGTGTTGCCACTCAGACACCTTCCTCCTGGACAGTGGGAGCACAGGCACCTCAGCACCCACCATCTGTTCACATCGTCTGATTCCTGGTCAACTTTTTTTTTTTTTTTTTAATAGTTTATTGTCAAATTAGTTTCCACATAACACTCAGTGCTCATCCCCACAAGTGTCCTCCTCCATGCCCATCCCCCCCTCCCCCCACATCCATCAGTCCTCAGTTTTTGTCAGCATTCAAGAGTCTCTCATGGTTTGCCTCTCTCCCTTTCCCCCACCATTTCCGCCCTTCTTCTCCCCCTTGTTCCTCCGTCAAGTTCCTCCTAATCCTCCTATACGTGCAAACATATGATATTTGTCCTTCTCTGCCTGACTTATTTCGCTCAGCATAACACCCTCAAGGTCCATCCATGTTGCTACACATGGCCAGATTTCATTGTTTCTCATTGCCATGTAGTATTCCATGGTATAGATAAACCACATCTTCTTGATCCATTCATCTGTTGATGGACACTTAGGCTCTTTCCATGTTTTAGCTATTGTGGAGAGTGCTGCTATGAACATTGGGGTACATGTGCTCCTATGCATCAGCATTTCTGTATCCCTTGGGTAAATTCCTAGCAGTGCTATTGCTGGGTCATAGGGGAGTTCTATTGTTAGTTTCCTGAGGAACCTCCACACTGTTTTCCAGAGGGGCTGTACCAGTTTACATTCCCACCAACAGTGTAGGAGGGTGCCCGTTTCTCCACATCCTCGCCAGCATCTAGAGTTCTCTGATTTGCTCATTTTAGCCACTCTGACTGGCGTGAGGTGGTATCTCAGTGTGGTTTTGATTTGTATTTCCCTGATGAGGAGGGATGCTGAGCATCGTTTCATGTGTCTGTTGGCCATCTGGATGTCCTCTTTGGAGAAGTGTCTGTTCATATCTTCTGCCCATTTCTTCACTGGGTTGTTTGTTTTTCGGGCGTGTAGTTTGGTGAGTTCCTTATAGATTCTGGATATTAACCCTTTATCTGATATGTCATTTGCAACTATCTTTTCCCATTCCGTTGGTTGCCTATTAATTTTCTGGGTTGTTTCCTTGGCTGTGCAGAAGCTCCTGGTCAACTTTTCCAATGACTTCTTTCTCTGTGTGTCCATAGGTCTCCAACTGGTTTGGCAACAAAAGAATTCGGTATAAAAAGAACGTGGGGAAGTTTCAAGAAGAGGCTACCATTTATACGACTAAAATGGCAGTCAGGGGTCAGGGGAGCCAGGCCAGCTGCCCATCGGCACCCGGCACCGGTGAATGAGGCACTTCATGCCTGGCTGTGCCCATGGGGCTGCAAGGGAGGGGTGAGGGGGGCAGGGGAGCCAGATGCTGGGAGCTGCATCCACCGCCCCTACCTGGCTGAGGGGCTGGGAGATCTCACCTGAGGAGTCTCTGTCACTTTGGGGGCTGGAACACCTGTCTCGACACCTCCCACCCCCTCCAGGTTCCTCTGGTCCCTTCCCGCTGACCAGTGCCAGGGACACACTCGTCACCCTGCAGACACTGGCCTCTCTCCGCCCCGCCCCTGCGGGAGGCAGCTTACGATCCCAGGTGAGTCTCAGGGCACAATTTGAAGATGCCCTTGGGGTCTCCAACTCCATATTGGGGCAGAAGTGCAGAGCCCAGGTGGGTGGCGGGTCCTGGGAGTGGGCCGTCTTGCCAGCCGCCTCTCGGCCTCCACAGGCCTCCCTCAGAGGTCCCAGCAACGGGTAGGGGCCCATTGGGTCCTTGGTTCATCGTCTTGATGGCTGCAGGCGGGCAGAGCTGCCTCAGGGGCAGGGCCCTGTGGGGCCCACTTCGTAAAGACTGTGCCCTTCACTCCCAGTCTCAGGATTCATCACTCACAGTAGCTGCTGAGCAGTGGGCCCAAGGCAAGCGCTGTGGCTGTTGGGATGGAGCCCTCCCTCCCAGTGGATATCTGTACCCCAAGGGGGTGAGCGAGGACAGGCAGACAAGGCCCCTGACCACTGGAACATGGAGGCTCACTAGGCTCAGACCCGCTACCAGGTCCGTGCCTTGGCCTTGCCACAGCCCAGCGGCCCCATCCCCAGGGCCCAGCTAGGCCAGAGTGCAGACCGTTTTGGTGATTGGGAAGAGAACGAGCCAGGGACCATGGGCACCTCAGACATGCCCTCTGGAACTTTCTCAGGGTGTTGGGCAGTGTGTTGGGCTGGGCAGGACTGGGGGGCCCCATCCCTCTCATGGCTCCTGGTGCCTCCCCTGCATCCCGCTGTCTGTCACCAGGGCCTGGCCCACAAGCAGTGTCACCCTAAAGAGGCTGTGATGTGTCCGTGCAGGCTCAAGGCTGTGCGGCATCGGGAAGGGCCTTCGCCCACCTTTTCCTTCACACAGGTGTACCCTGTGGTGCTGGGTGGCCCTCCACTGATTTACCTCCAGCCCCTGGTTGGTGCAGGGAGTGGATGCCTCCTGGAGCCATTTAGCAGGACCTGATGCAGGGTGGTACAGCCCCATCACCATGGCAACCCCACAGCCCATAATGAGCACCCAGGCTGAACAGGGAGCTCTGGCACCACCAGGTGGCCGAACCTCATCTTGCTCTGTGTGTTCCTCAGGCTCAGTGACTCAAGGATAAGGGGTGTGAGTATGAGAGTGAATGGGGGTGTGGGTGTCCCCCAGTGGGGAGCTGGTAGACGAGGTCCATCCTTACCCCTAGAACCATCCCCAGGAGATCCAGAGCTGCCAAAGTCCCGACGTGGCTTCCCTGGACCACGAGGCAGGGTCCTATCTGCCCCACGCAGTGAGTGGGAATGTCCTCGGTCTGGTGTGGACACCCCACGTGTGCTGGGCAGACACAGATGCTCTTCCAAGAGAGCAGGTCAAGGGCTGAGTCCCCCTCCCCCAGGTGGAAGCCATCGCCTCTGCCCTGTGCACTCCAGGAACGTCTGGGCTGCCAGTCCCACACCCGGGCACACGTCTGTTGCCTCTCAGTCCTGCGAGTGGACCCCTCCCTTCACCACCCATGGCCTTCTTCCTGGAGCACAGGCCTGTGGGTGTCTGTCCGAGGGCAGAGTGTCCCCCAAGCCCAGGCCTCGTTCTCACTGCTCTTAGACTGGTAGCAGAGCACCCCCATGTCTCAGATGAGGCAGTGCCCTCAGGAAGCCCACAGCCTGGGGACACGTGTTGAGGAAATAGGCGCAGCAAGGTGGGGCACAGGGCAGGGTCGTGCCTGGAGGGGTCAGATGAGGAAGAGGGTGCAAGCAGGAGGCCTCAGCCTATAAGGAAAATGCTGGAGAGAGGAAGGTGGAGAGGTGCTTGTGTGGTCTCCTGCCAACTCAGGAGGGACCTAGAACTCATGGTCACATGGAGGGTGTGACATCTGCACACCTGGGAGTGGCTGGCTCGGAATCGGCCCCCAGAGCATGAGCCGGGAGAGGGAACGGCCCTGCTCTTGTGGGCTGCAAACAGGACTCGCCAGGGAACAGGCCGGCCGTGGAGAGCCATTTCCAGTGGGGCTTTCCGTATGGCAGGGAGGGGACCCTGCAGACAGACATCCCGAGGCTGTCCCCATGCCACAGACAGGGACCCAGGCCTGGTACCGAGGCTGTCACCCTGCCGGCTGCCCAGCCAGACCGCTGTCCAGCCAGGGTTCCAAGCCCCTTCCTGCTCATTGCATCTGGCCGTGAAGTTACAGGGACCGTCATCAGCTCCAGGCCGGACTGGGTCTGCGTCACCCTCAGAATGTGTAGAGGCCTTAGCTGAGCCACGCTGACACATCAGTCCCTGAGCAGAGTCCCGCAGGTGACCAGCGGAAGCCACTTCTGCCAGGGAAGCAGATCCACGTCAGGGGTCCGGTGGCGAGGCCACCTGTAACCCAAGAGGGACCCCTGGGTCCGTCCCCTGTCTCCTGGCTCCTCTCCTTGGTTCTCAGGGATGCGGGGTGGGATGGGCCGTCAGTGTCCTGGGTGACCTTCTGACGCTCAGCCTCTGTCTTCTCAGGCCAGGGGCAGCTCGCAGGGAGCCGCCTCCCCGGCCTTGACCACTTCACCCTCCGGGGACCCTGGCAGCATCAACTCAGATTTAAGTTTGGGGGACGAGCAAGACAGCGGACTGCATGACCCACCACAGTTTGCTGGCTCTCAACCTTCTACTGCACATGCAGCCAATTATACCTCAAAAAACCCAGAACCAACAGCAGATGGCGGGCGTGGTCCATTGCTTGCTGGCTGGGATTCGAAATGAGCTGAGATGCTGCTCATTTTCTCAATTCAGTTTGGTTTTTTAAATAGTAATTTTATGGTAAGACTGTGCATTGTTTCTTCTAGGACTTGTCACAAATTCCCCCATTAAAACGTTTGCCTTCTTTTCGTGGTGGTGATGTTCACGCTACATTTGTTTCCGGCAATGGCGGTAGCCCGCGGTGTCCGAGTCGTGAGTCTGTCCCTCCGTGTGCGCGTGCCTTCCCCGCCGGCTTCTGCTGTATCATTTCATGTGCTTTTGTTCAAGTCTGTTGTGAGCTCAGCATCTTACCGGAATGTGGTTTTGTATTTTTCTCTGTGGACATAAGTTCTTCCGTTCTTAGCTGGCGTGTCAACAAAGACCATAAATTTCCCAAGTACTTTCTTGGGTGTCCTCACCCCTCTCCTCCTCTGCAACAGCCCGTGGATGGGCGCTTCCCCCTGCCTCCTCCTCCCTCTCCGGGAACGAGCATGGGGGCTAAGAGGAGCTCGGCCCAGCCGCCGGCCCGTCCCCACACCGTGTCCACACTCCATCTCTGTTGCTGTTGAAGAGCCGGGACGTGACTTTGGCCTGCAGGCGGTACAAGAGGCCGCGCTCAGGAAGCATACAGCTGGCCCAGGCCGGGCCCCTTCTCCACCGGCGACCTCTGCCAGCCAGTGCGGGGTATCCCTCCAAGATGGCCCGTGACGTGTTCCAGCGTGCGTGTCCCCACCTCGCGCACCCGCTGCTCTCCACACGGGGCAGCTTGGGACAGCCGCCGCCTCTGCGTCCAGGATTTCCCTCCAGTGAACGAAGCGCCATGGCAGGAACATTAGCTGGTTCCCATTTCTGCCGCTGCACATCTGCGACGGCCCTCGTCTTGGCTCGGGGTCTCTGCTCCGGGAAACCCTCCCCCCACCCCAGGCGTTTGTGCAGTCGCTGGCTGGCATAGCTGCCCTTTCTCTTCCCTCACTGCCTTGCGAGGCTTCAAGGTGGCCGAGGGGCAGCCCTCAGGGGCCTCTCGCTAGCGGTGAGGTTTCCCTATGCCCTCCCAGCACTACGTCACCCCGTCCCTGCCAGCTGGAGCTGTTTGGGTGCCGGGCAGCTCCGAAACTACAGCTGGGATGGGGGTGGGGGTCTCAGCCAGTCCAGGCAGTTGTGGGAGAGGAGAGGCATCCGAGGTTAGAACTGGCAGGTGGGCTTCCCTTGCCAGCCCCTTGACCTTGGCTGGGTCTGCTCAGGTGCCAGCTGGGAACCAGCCCCGCACTGCGGCTGTGGCCGTTCCTCCTCGCAAGGCTCAGTGTGGGTTTTCTATCGTTTTCAACTGGAAGGTAGCAGCTGACCCCATCCCCCTGCCCCGAGTGCCTGTTTCTAGGTCTAACCAGCCTTCCTCCTCGTTCCCTGCAGCCCAAGCACTGACAGACCGGGGCCCTGGTCTAGTGAAATTACATTCTAGAGAAAAAGGAGAATAAACATGGGAGCAGAAGTCTGGGGGGTGCGTTCAGGGCTGGCCTCTGGGAAAAGGGGCCTTCACACCCCCCTGGCCATTTTTAAAAATTTATTTATTTTGTAAGACAGAAAGAGTGAGTGGGGGAATAGGGGGAGACAGAGAGACAGAGAGACAGAGAGAGACAGAAAGAGAGAAAAAGAGAAAGGGAATCCCAAACAGGCTCTGCACTGTCAGCATGGAGCCTGAAGCCAGGGCTCAATCTCACCAACCATGAGATCATGACCTGAACTGAAATCAAGACTTGGACACTTAACTGTCTAAGCCACCCAGGAGCCCCTGTCCCCTTTATAAAAATTGTGGTAAGGGGCATGCCTTGGTGGCTCAGTTGGTTGAGCCTCCAATTTCGGCTTAGATCATGATTTCACGGTTTGTGGGTTCGAGCCCCACGTTGGCCTTTAAACTGACAGCGTAGAGCTTCCTTCAGATTCTCTGTCTCCCTCCCTCTCTCTGCTCCTCTCCCACTTGTGCTCTCTCTTGCTCTCAAAAATAAAAATAAACATTTAAAAATTGTGATAAATATATATAACATAAAATTTGCCACTTTAATCACTTTAAGTGAATAGTTCAGTGGCATTGATTACATTAACAGTGTGATTGTGAAATCACCACCTCTATCTAGTTCTTTCATCCCATCCCCATGAGCAGTCACTCCGCATCCCCTCCCCCAGCCCCTGGCAAGCACCCATCTGCCTTCTGTGACTATGGACTTGCCTGTTCTGGACATTTCATATACTTGGAATCATGCACTCTGCGGCCTTTTGTGACTGGCTTCTTTCATTCGGCATGTTTTTGAGGTTCATCATGTTGCAGTGTGAGTCAGGGCTTCATTGCTTTTTATGATTGAATATCCCATTGGAGAAGGTGGCTTTAAATATATTATATATATATAACCTCTACCCTGACCCAGCTCCAAGCCTGCAGCCCAGAGCATGGCCACAAGAGGGCGCGCGTGCGCCGGAGGCCAAGCCGTAGCAGAGCTCCTGTGCCAGGCTGGGAAGCGCAAGTCGCTGCTTTGTCTATGTCCCTCAGAACACCTGGTCACTGCTGTCTTCCACGCCCACACACCCCCACCTCTACCTCACACCTCTCTGTTGCCCAGACAACCTGTCCTGGCGTATCCCACCCTCTCCCACCCTTAAGACTTCCCCGGTGCCCACTGCCCCAGCTTCCCTCCCACATCCTGGGGCCCCTGGCCATCTCCTCGCTGGGAATCTCCCCCAAGCTGACTGTGCTCCAGTCTCAGATTTTTTCTTGAACCAGCCGGTGGTCTCACCGTTCCACTGAACCCACCCTGCTCCGTCTGGCGGTCACTTCTTGATGCTAATGCAGTTCCTTCCTGCTCCTGAAATCTAGCCTTCTGTCTTCCATGACATCCTCTCTTGGGTTTTGTGCCATATTCTGTCTTCTCCGGACTTCCAAATTTCTCTCTCCTGAACACAACTAATACATCCAGCTGTGTGACAGGCACCTCAACCCTGATGGTCCAAGGCTGAACTACCTTCTGTCCATGGCATCCTATCTATTCTCCCCGCAGGTGGGGCCACCCCACTCCCACTCAACAGCAGGCCAGGTGTGCACCCCTCCCCCCAACCCTGCCAGAATTTGCCCACCCACCACCGGGGTGATCACAGGGCTTGGAGGTGTATGATCAAGGTTTTCATCTGAGAGGGGACCCATCAGGGGAGGGAACTGGAGGCCGCCCACAACAGAGAGAGGAGATAAGGGTGGGGGTGTGAGAGGTCCAGTCATCCCACCACCTACCACCAGGGGTCGCCGTGGCCCGCAGACCCTGCCAGAGAGCACAGAGCTGGGGGTCAGGACGCCTGTCTCTACCAAGGACATAAGACCCCCTCATCTTGTGGCTGTGCTGTCCAAGGGCTGATCCACACAAAGGGCCGGGCTCAGGGCAAGAAACGGGACCTGATTCACTACTCTTACTATTATTACTATTCAGCTTGCCTCTTGCACTGCATCCCTCTGTGAAGTGGGAACAGAGAGTAGGACTAGGTAGGAATCGTGTGAGAATGCGCTGAGACAATGTCCACATAGGGAGCCCTCTCAGAAGGTCTGGGCTATCTTGTCCCCATTCCACCGAAGGGAACACTGAGACAGGAAGACAGGAGGCCGCTCGTCTGACCAAGATCGGCCTGGCTGTGACTGCCAGAGTAAACTTAAGGGTGGATTCCCCCATCTCTCTGCCGGTTCTCCATGAGGCCGCCAGAGGGCGATCTTACAACGTAAATTGGATCCCGGCCTATTTACTTAGCTAACCTGATTTCCCTTCTCTTCCCTCTCGGAATCCAATTCCCTCTCCTGTGTCTGTCTCCCCCAAGCCCAGCAAGGTCGATCTCCGACGTCATCTCCGTCCTCGCCAACCTCCTCATTACCCGTCCCATAACGCATTCCCACCCCCAGAGCCTTTGCACTGAGTGCCTGGCGGGCCGCCCTCTCTTCCCGTCTTTGACGAGAGTTAACTGCTCTACCGCTTCTCGGCTCCCATCCCACTCCCTCCCAGACCCTCTTCCCAGACCCTGATCTCTCAGAGTCCCTGACTCCAGCATCCTGGGACTTGAGTCTAGCGAGGGGTGGCCAAGATACTGGGGCGTTGTCCTGTCTCCTGCCTTGCACCTCATTCTTTTCTGGGGTAGAGATGGGGCAATTCCAGCAGTTGCAGCGGCGGCGGGGTGGTGGGGGGGGTGTAACTGCCCTGAAATCATGGGGAAGGGACCCCTCTCTGTCCCCAACCTAACGACTGCCTGGTCGATGGGGAAGTCCTGGGGAGGGCTGAGGGGTGAGGAGAGCTGGGATCTGTGGGGGGGGAAGGTCTCCGACTTCAATCAGCCCACGTTGGTCATGGATCGAAGTTTCCCCGCAGCTTCTGGTTTAATTTCGTGATCTCTCCTGGGGCGGGGTAGAGTTAGGGGACCTGGCAGGCAATTGGTCTCTGTCCAACTAGACCCCGCCCCTCACTGACCCACCGCCTCTCAGGGACCTCGGCTCGACTCCCGCGTTCAAGACCCCTAGTCTCTTCCCTCCCCTCGTCTGGCCCCCCTCCTCCTGCCGTCGGCCCCAGCCCTGGGCTCAGCTTCTACCGGGGGGCCCGCCCCCGGATCCTGCCCCCCGCCCACCTCTCTGAAGCTCCTCCCCTCGCGGGAGCTGCTCCTGGCTTTGGGCCTTCTCCATCTCCAGGGAAGCCGTCAGGGTCATCTGGGACGGAGGGGAGGGTCAGAGACCGGCGTTCTGGTGGCTGCTGCCCCGGGCTCCGGACTCCCACCCCCACCAGGCCCTGGGCTCAGAGGGGCACAGGTCCAAACCTCTTTCAGATTTCCCTCCAACGTTCCCCGTGCCCCAGTCTCCTGCCTCCAAAAATGGCCACAGCCTCCCATCCTCCGCAAAGGATGTGATCCTTGAAATAGGAGGTTTGAGCCCCCCCCCCCACACACACACACGGGACTTTGGAGGCTCTCCATGCCCAAGCCCTAGATGAAACTTCCAGATCCCCTGGGCCAGTTTGTGGGAAGACTTAGAGGGCTCCCCAAGTCCAGGTTGCAGAGGTATATCCAGGCTCAAGTTAAGTGCACTGTGGCAGTTTCATGGTCCCCGCATGCTTTCAAGATAGAAAGTCCAGTGCCTGATGGGGGCCTGTATCCAATCCTTAGTAAAGATTTCTGTTCCCCTAAAACTCCAGGAGGTGTTTCAAGACCCTCCACACCAGAGCCCTGGAAGTCGGGAGCCTCTCAGACACTGGTGGGGAAATTGAGACCCTGATTTAGGTGCTTTGGGGAGTTTTAACATCCCCCACTCCACATCACTGCAAAGCTCTGGAGGGTGGCTGTAGCCGAGGGAGGGGAGCCCGGAACACTTAC
Source organism: Crocuta crocuta (assembly GCF_008692635.1). Lineage (NCBI taxonomy): Eukaryota > Metazoa > Chordata > Mammalia > Carnivora > Hyaenidae > Crocuta > Crocuta crocuta. Next base: position 2,703,512 of record NW_027532172.1, on the reverse strand, counting down.
TGAGGGTGAGAATGCAGTTAGTGAGCACCTACTGCATGCCAGCTTGTGTTCACTAAGACCTGAAAAGCACAGGCTGTTGTTGGGTCAGCTGTTCTTCATCTGAGGGAAACTGGGACTGTGAAGTTGACAGGGGACAGGGCCTAGGTTTGACTCAAGGTTTGTGTTCAGGGGTCTCTGTGGTGACCTGGCAAGGGTTCATCCAGAGTCCCCAACCCCATGAGAGGGACCGTAGGAGTCGTGGAGGGTGTGTGAGTAAGGGAGTGACCGGAGCTTCTGGAAAGCTGGAGACACTCAGGCCCACCTGCTCCCCCTGTGGACTCCAGGGGGCGCCTCTGCCCCAGAGCCAAGGTTGCCCAGGCTCCTATCTTGGTGCCAGTAGGAAACAGGCTTCCACGTCCAGTATCCGCCCCTGTGGCCCCTGGACACCCAGTTAACTATCTGAGCCTCAATTTTCCCACCTGTCAAGTGAGGCAGTAACAGAAACAGCCTCACTGGGAGGGATCAGAGAAGAGATGTAAGTAAAGTGCTTCAGCAGTGGGTGCTCAGTGGATGCATGGGCCCTCTGCCCGGCTCGTGTGGCTCAGGACAGGGGGATGCTCAGACAGCACTGAAACACGGCCACAAGGTGAGCAGCACATTTTGGAGAGAGACACTCGGGTCCCCTTGGGCCACACTGAACCCAAAGGGCCTGGGGGTCATCCAGAGGCCTGGAAGGGGTTGGACCCACAGAGGGGTATAGGTGTGGGGTGGTTAGGCTGCCTGGCCTCCCCTCTATGTGGTCAAGGGAGCCAGAGCTCCCTGTGAGAAATCTGCCCAATTACAGGCTCTTGGCTGCAGAGCGTAATAGCCGTAAAGGGGTGAACTCCCCATCATCAGGGTCATGCAAGCAGACAAGGGGTCTTCAACAGCAGCTGGACCAGGAGGCCAACCCAAGAGACCTGATTCTTCAAGGACACCTTAGGAGGCAGGTCACAGCCTGACGAGACAGAGGGCGGTACCACCCAGCAGCTAGATTGCTCAGATGACAGGTTCCAAAGAGCTAGAAAAGGAGCATTCCTCAGCTCTAGGCGCCCAGCAGGCCACTCCTGCTCGGTGAAACGTAAGCTGGGCCTGGCCCCGTGGGCTGCGTGTTTTTCCAGTGGCTTCTTTAGCCACAGCCTGACCACAACCTAGATTCCGTTGGGTCGGCCATTTCCAAGTGTTTGTGTTCAGCTGGGCCAGACGGCAGACGGGGGCCAAGGCCAGGGGCCCAGGCCTCCCAGAAGGGAGGAGGGGCACCCTCAGGCCTCTAGTTGGACATCCCTCTGCCTAGAAGCACCCTATTAAAGCCACTCAGCAGCCAAATGACAAGGTATGGGGGACAATCTTACTGAAGAAGCTTATGTGTAAAAGCTCCCTGGCCATGAGTGGGTGAGCCTGGTGAGCCTGGATGGCTCAGTCGGTTAAGCATCCGACTTCAGCTCAGGTCATGATCTCACGGTTCGTGGGTTCAAGCCCCATGTCGGGCTCTGTGCTAACAGCCAGCTCAGAGCCTGGAGCCTGTTTCAGATTCTGTATCTCCCTCTCTCTCTGACCCTCCCCTGCTCACGTTGTCTCTCTCTCTCTTTCAGAAATAAATAAAGCATTAAAAAAAATTTAAGGGGTGCCTGGGTAACACAGTCGGTTAAGCGTCTGACTCCGGCTCAGGTCATGATCTCACAGTTCGTGGGTTCGAGCCCCGCGTCGAACAGCTAGCTAGAGACAGCTAGCTTAGAGCCTGGAGCCTGCTTTAGATTCTATATCTCCCTCTCTCTCTGACCCTCCCCTGCGCATGCTGTCTCTCTCTCTCAGAAATAAATAAAAATGTTAAAAAAAAATTTTAATTTTTTTAAAAATATTTTTTTAAAAAAAAAGCTCCCTGGCCAGGTGCGAACACGTGATCCTTGGCAAAGCTGACTTAGTTGAGCCTCACTGTTCTGTCCTTCAGACTGTTGGGTCAGCTTGGGACCAGGTCAGCATCCAGTTTCAGGTAGGAGGCCAGGGTAGTATGTACACCTTACCTCCCTATGGCACCCTGGGCAAAGTACTCTCCTCTCTCAGCCTTGGTTTCCTGAGCTTTAAAATGGGGATAATAATGGAACCCTTGAAGGGTTATTAACAGGATCCAAACCAATGCAGAGGAGGTGCTTCACAAACCTGAGATCTCTTCTATTCCTCCTGCTTGGATCTGGCTCTGCCTCCCCCATCTGATTGAAGAGCTCCCTTGAAGGCCCAGGCCGGGTCCTCAAGAAGAAGTCAGGAATTGGGGCTTGTCTGACTGTGTCAGTCCCCTGCTTAAAATCCTCACGGACAAAACATAAACTCTAAAACCAGTATTCAAGAGTTTTGGACATCTGATTTGGGTTTGGAAAACTCCTATTCACCCTTCAAAGTCCATAGTAAATGCTCTTTTCCCCAGAAAACCTTCCCAGGGTGCTCCTCTCGGTTTTCCCAGCTCCTGGCTGCAAAGGCTGGGATATTTGAACTTGTCTTGGCCTTGTTCTTTAGAATGGGGCTCTGTGAGGGCCAGTCCAGGGGCTGAGTCTATGCATGATCAAGCGTATTTGTATCCACAGGTCTGCATGTAGACATCACATAGGAACAGATGAGCACGTGTGTGTGTGTGTGTGTGTGCACGTGTGCGCATGCTTGTGTCCCAAGATAAGCAGCCAGGCCAGCTTCCCCCAGACCACCTGAGACAGCCACGTCTTTACAAGCCAGGGAGAGTGGGCTGAGCAGGGGCCCCTTATGAGGGAGCCTGGCTCGGCTGGGAGCTCACTGCTCCGCCAACGTTCAACCAGATAAACCCAGAGGTATGAGCAGCGGGCCTCAGCCCCCACCACGCTGGCACCGATTCGAGAGCGCCACCATTAACGCTCAAGCACCATCTGGGGCAATAGGGGAGGCCGGGATCTGGGGAAGGGCCGAGTCCTGAGTGGGAGCCCTCCTCCCACGCCTTGATAGAGGCCCCACCAGGCAGCCTTTGAGGACATACCTGAGGTTTGGCAGCACCCGGCCCGCTGGCCCCCAGGGCTGAGTCAGCAGGGAGGGATTCAGGACTTCCCAGGAAAGGCCTCTAGGACCTTGAGGCTCCCCCAGCTCCCAGCCCCCGGCCCCCCCCGGCCTCCCCGGGGCTCCAAAAGGGTAGGAGGTGCCACATGTGTCCGGCTGTGGTCCAGTGTGCCTGGAGGGACTGAACTGTGGTCATGGGAGGGGGGTTACGTCCAGCCGTCTGGGGGTCAGAGCACCCCCAAGTGCAGGGGGGTGCAGGGAGACTGTGGGGGTGTCCATGCGAGATGGCGCTCAGGTGCGCTTGGCTGCACGCATGGTCACATGACCCTGTGGCGTGTGCCTGCGTGTCGGGGGTGCATCCCCCCCGGGGGGCTGGTAAGGGTGTGTGTCCGGTGTATTCAGCACATCCAGCAAGTCTAACCATGTGCAATTTGGGGGGTTGGTGACAGCATGTGGGGCTATAATCAAGAGTGACAGCATCACCCAAATGGGTGACGAAAAGGTGTCCCCAGTGGGAGGGCATATCTGGGGAGGACAGGGACAGGGGGTGATGAGGACAGTGTGACCTTGGGACTGATGAGGAGGGAGACTGGCTCCACTGTGTCACACGGTGGTTGTGACCGTGGGTGGGACAGGGTGTGCTGCCTTGCATGTACACCGTATAGACGTTTGTCTTCTCCCATCCTTGGGGCCTCCCCACTCCTGCCTGCTCAGACCCCCCGCCCCAGGCCCTGGGAGAGGGGTCAGGCAGCAGGACAGCAGCATTCACCTGGACTGCTCTCTCCGCTGGCGCTCTGCCTCTGTTTCCACCATCCCCCCAGCCGCCGGAAGCCAGGTCTCCCCGCCAGGCTGGCTCCAGTCTTTGGGGTCTGAGACTGGGACGTACCCAACTCCGAGGGCTGATGAGAGAGACAGACGGGGCCGGGGAAGTGGTGGGTGGCCGCGCCAGGTCCACGCGGGCCCGGCGGAGGAGCCAGCAATGTTCAGCCAGGACAGGAGGCAGCCGAAGGGGAGGGGGCGCTGGACTGCGCCGGCGTTTGGACCCCACAGGGGCTGCCACGTGGGAAGAAGCAGACTACAGCTCCATGAAAGAAACACTTTTCAACAAGCTGAATCCCGCACCAGCTCCAGAGGAGTCTTTGTTAGGAGAAAGCGTGCAGACTTCCACTGCTCCAGCACCTTCTTGGGCTCCCGATCACCTGCTAGAGATAGCTTAGGCTTCTTACTCAGCATTCAAGGCTCCGTTCATCTCCCCCACATGCCTCCCTTGTGCTGCCTTCTGCTCTCCATGCCCGCCTGAGGTTACCCTCCTCCAGCCTTCACAGACACATTTCTAGCTTCCAGGAATGCCCTTCCTGCCTCGCCTGCTGGGCAAACTCCTACACCATCCTTTGAGACCCAGCGCTTATGTCCCTCTCTCTGGGAAACATTGCCCTTCCCCCACCCCCAGCCCACAGTGCCCTTGTTTGCTTTGTGACCCTGAGGAAATTTCAGATGTGAAATGGGGCTTGTGTATGTGAAAACTACCCTCCCTACAAGTCTATTTTGAACCCCAAAATAAATGTACATTAAAAACCCTTAAAGTGAGGGGTGTCTGGCTGGCTCAGTCGGTTAAGCATCTGACTCTTGATTTCAGCTCAGGTCATGATCTCGCAGTTCGTGGGACTGAGCCCCACATCGGGCTCCATGCTGACAGTGCAGAGCCTGCTTGGGATTCTCTCTCTCCCTTTCTCTGCCCCTCCCCTACTCGCATGTTCTCTATCTCTCTCTCAAAATAAATAAATAAACACTAATAAAACTAGTAAATGCCCTTCAAGTGAGTTAGTTCTTGGGGGAGGAGGGAGGGCTTGCATCCAGTCAGTGCTTAATGTGTGTTCATGATTATCTTCCTCCTCTTCAATTCTGCGGTTTTAAGACTCTCTTGTTTTAAGCATTGTTCCAAGATTTTCCTCCCACTCACGGTGCTAGGAATTTTAAGAACCCCTGGTTCTAAAATTATAAAAGTCTCAAATGCTGTGGGCGGGACCAAGGGCGTCCTTGTGCCCTGAGCTGACCCCAGAGTGGCTGGAGCTAGGGTCTCTGGGTGGGGGGGCTCCTGCCCCCAACTTACCCAGACTGAGGGGGTGTGGCCTGGCAGCCCCAGTTTGGGGGGAGAGCAATGGATTTACCAGGAGGCGGATGGCCAAGATTCCAGAGAGG
>NW_027532172.1:2694013-2698032 GCF_008692635.1 Crocuta crocuta | reverse complement strand
TGGGGGGGGGGGGGGGTGTGGGGGAGTGAGGCTGGACTCCTGCTTGGCTTCAACACGGTCACAAGGCAGCAGCAAGAGGCATAGGGCTGTCAGCTCAGGGTGACGGCTTCCTTGTCTTGGAGACTCAGTTTCCTCATCTGGAAATTGGAATTCAGTGCTGTCCTCTTAAACAGTGTGGGCAGGGGTGTGGAGGAGCAGAGGCTGCGGCCCCTGCCCTGTGCCAAGCACTTACTTTGGCTGTGCCCTCCCCCTGGAACGTCTCCCTGATCCACTTCCCTCTGGGAGCCTCTCTCAGTCCTGGCTCTGGGGGGGGGCTTCAAGAGGATGCCCACCCACCCCTGCCCCACCCCAGGGGAGGGAGGCCAGCTGCCCGCCCCAAACCCAGCTGCCCCAGGCCTGGCAGCAGCCACAGCCCCAACACTTTCTCAATGAAAGGTATTTGGCCATAGAGCCTGACACCTCATCACCCTCAGCATGGAAGCCAGCTTTACCCGCTGGCTGCGGGGGGAAGGCCCCCCTGGCTCTTGCTGTTCCCCAGGACCCCACTGGGCAGCCCCGAGCCCTGGTTACCTTGGGCAAGACCTCCCCCTCAGAGCCTCCCTGTCAGCTAGCGGTGTAGACTAGATGCCGTATGTTCTGGATAAACGCGCATGCTCCCAAGGCATCTCCACTCCTGCGCATTGTAGCCTATCCGGGGAGAGCCTGGGGCGCCGGCACCCAGGGCCTCCCAAACCTGGACCCCAGCAGAGCTCTGAGGCCCACCCATTGAGACTGGGGCCGAGGCCCTTGGGTCTGTCCGATTCTCCCTGACCCTCGAGGCCCCCTAGGCTCCCCGCTGGGCAAGGGAAGAGGTTCCCACGAAGGGAATGGCCTGAGCAAAGGCATGAGAGCTGGCGGGGTTGAGAGTCATCAGACTGAGGGTCCTCCAGTTGGGTAAGAGCCAGCGGCCCAGTGGCGGCCCAGCAGCTGTGTCGGGGCCTGTGCGTGACCTTACCTCCCTGCCAAGGCCAGACCTTCTCCACGTTGGCACAGAGCTGACGCCTCCAAATGCTGGACAGGCACATGGTGGTGTGGACGGGAGGGGTGGAGACAGCAGTGGGTGGGCAGACAGGCAGGGGATAGAAAGGTAAGTGGGTGGGGGGATGGGGGTGTGTGCAGAGCGCCCTGGGTTAAGGGAACACCCCGCACCCCCACTCTCCGCTGTCACCCCATCCCTGAGGTGATGGACACAATGCCTCCCATCCCAGGTCCCCAGCAATGCCACTTTGATGCCTTCCTGGGGCCAAGGGGGTCCCAAGCATGTGCTGGAGGGGGCTGTTGGCCCATCCAGGGAGTCGCTCCAGGGCCCAGGCAGCCCTTCGCCTCTCCTTTCGGGGGCTCACTTTCCTCTGTCTGGAAAGTGGGGGTGTGGCCAGGAGGAGCCACGCACTCAGAGTGCCAGCAAGCGATGTTCTGCTGCCTCCAGACTGAGTCCTGGTGAGGTAGACAGCCCAGGGCCACGGCCTTGGGCAGCCGGGTCACCATGTGGCCAAGGCGTGGCCGGGCCTCCGCTGGGTGGGGCCTAAGGTGGGGCAGCGTGACCCTGGCTGAGGAAGTCCAGAGCAGGCTCGATTCCTGCGGCCTGGGGCATGTGCCCCGGCCAGGGCCCCTCCCTGCCCGCCGCGGCCCTCGGGCACCCGGCCAGGCTCAGAGGAGGCCGGGGCAGCAGCCGCTACTGTGTTCAGCGCTCAGGGCCGCAGAGGCTCGGGCTGCCCACGAGTCGGGTCTCCTCACACGTGTCACAGACACACTTCTGTGTGCTTCCACCAGGCCCCACACACCAGCCCGAGGCACACCAGGCCCCTCTTGGAGGCCTCTGAGCCACCTGCACGCCCATGTCCGTGTTTGCTCCAGGCCTCTTTCCGCCTGCCAAGGTCTGGGTCCAGCAGCCCCAGCTTCCATTTTCAGTCCCCAAGACTGACACCATGAGTTGGAAATGAAGCATCTTTAATTGATTCCCTGCCCCAACGCCCCTGGGGGGTCTCCAAGCACCAAACATGTGAGAACTGTGCCCCTCAACCCCAGAACCAAGAAGCCCTTGCCTGTGACTTTCCCCTGGGCCTGGACCCCCTCTCTAACCCCCATGACCAGCCCCTGGGCTTTGTTTCAATAAATAACCCCTAGAACAAAGCTTGGGGCAGGGGACCCAATAAAGCACCCAGCTCAGCGACATGCAGAGGGGGCTTCAGGCAGAAGGCCGGCAATCTCAAGGGGCAGAATATCTGAAATCAGGGTCAAAACACACATAGAATCAGAGCCAGTGCGCGAGCTGGGAACCATTCCCCCCAGACCTCAGTCAGCAGCCCAGTGGTCTCCCAGGATGCTTGCTCGTGCCCATTTTGCCTCACACAGCAACAGTCCCCTGCCTGGCATCTCCACAACCTGACGCTCCTAGTTCCCGTCTTGACTCTGAACTCTGGGCAGGGGAAGGGAGAGGGGGGCCCAGAAACCTAGGCAGGGGGAGCATCTGGGGAAGAGGGCTGAGACGTCCCAGGTACAGAGGAGTCCAGAGCAAGGCAGAGGAGAGAGGCTGTGAGCCCAGGTCACTGCTGGGCCCTGCCCCTGCGGGTACGGAGGGGACCTGTGGCTTGAGCCTGTGCCCGGGCCACCTCACCCATCTCCCTGCGGATGTCACCAAGCGCTGTTGCTGGAGACTCCAGCAGCCTCTGGAAGAGGCTGGGCCGGCCAGCTGGTGGCTCCCGACATTGGAAGGTGACAGCTGTGCCTGCATCGGCCTTCATCTCCCGGGAGAAGCCGTCAGAGGAGCCATCAAAGCAGCGGCCGATGGCAATCTCCTTGGCCAGCCTCGGGCTCTGGTCGGTGACCGTGTAGACACCGTAGTTGTGACCCAGAGGGTCCAGTGGGGCCAGCATGCTGAAGGCAGCAGGGTCGTCAGCTGGGGCAGCTGGGGGGTGCCGGATTAAGTAATCCCGCAGGAGCCCGTTGACCGCCACCCGGCGGCAGCTGCCCTGGGGCATGATGGTCACCAGCGTCCTGTCCACCTGACGCTGGTCAAATAGCATCCCGCTGCACTTGAACTCCACACAAGCGGCCGACGTGCCGGGGCGCTCGGGGTCTCGAACGCTCCGGGCATCCCGGAGCCCGTAGAGCTGGCCCTGGGTGCGCGGGTGGCTGCCCCCAGCGTTGTGGGAGCGGACCATGTGCTCCTGGGGGCCCTGGATCTTCACTTTGAGGAAGCAGGCCCGGAACTCCTGGGGGTTGGGCCACCAGGCCAGGAGGTCTCCAGTCCAGGAGGCCGGCGCGCCCTCGCGGAACGGGACCACGTTGTACTCGTATTTGTCCGCCTCCACGCGCGCGAAGCGGAAGTGGCTGGCGGTCACCGGGGCCTCCTGGCATTCTCGCAGGCTGCGCCACGGGTACACCGGCCCGTTGGCCTCGGCGGGGTCGCCGGGCCTGGGTTTAGCAAGGTTGATGCGGAAGCCGTTGCGCTTGAGGGCGGGGTCCTCGTGGTCGGTGCGGCGGTAACCCAGCTTGTCCAGGTAGGGCTGCGCCACGCCCACCGTGGCCGCGTCTGGGCGGGGCCGGGAGGGGGCGGGCTCCAGCTCCTCCCCGCCCAGTGTGGCCGTGACCAGGGCCGTGTAGGCGTCCGGTCGGTCCGTGTCGCAGAAGGCGGGGAGGCAGGCGCCATTGGGGCCGGTGACGGCGCTGTCGAAGCGGCCCCAGGCACGGGGGTTGGCGGAGAAGCCGGGGGCCGGCTCCAGGTTGACCAGCGTGACCACCACACCCTCCACCTGCTCGCTGGGGGTGAACTTGTCGTTGGCGTAGGCGCGCACCTTCACGAAGCAGCGTCGGCGCTCGGGCACGTCCAGGTTGAACAGACGCCGCTCGCGGACCTCCACGTTGCCCACCAGGAAGACCCGCTCCTCCCTGCGCACCCGAGGGGCTGCGGACCCCTCTCGCTGGAAGCCGCTCTCCTCCTCCCACAAGCCTGTGTCAGGGTTCAGAGACCACAGCTTGAG
>NW_027532172.1:2639793-2693993 GCF_008692635.1 Crocuta crocuta | reverse complement strand
AGGCACGGCCACGGGCCCCGCCTGCAGCTGCTCCGCGGAGCCCGCGGCTCGGAGGTCCACCGCGAACATGCCGTAGGTGCGCAGCGGGGCCAGCTCGCCGTCACTGTCCACAAAGCGCAGGTCGCTGGGGGCGGCGGCGGCCGAGGTGAGATCTCGGGGGTCCACGAAAGTCACCCGGGCCTCCACAGCCCCGGTGTAGGGTTCACCATCGGCTCTGCGGAAGGCTCCGGGCGGGAGGACCAGCTCGCCCAACGGGGCCTCCTCTTCCAGCTCCCCAAGAGGGATTGTGTTGCTCTGGCTGGCATCTAAGATGACAGGGGCTTTCTTCCGCATGGCTTTGACATCGTGGTACACGCCACCGCCTCGAAGGTCAAAAGGCAGAACTCTGACAGTGTCCATGAACTCCCCACTGGGGTCCACGAAAGTTACCACCAGCCGCTGGGTGGAGGGTGGCACCTCAATGGTGAAGTCACCCTGGTAAGATGTGAATCCAATAGGCTCTCGGCCTAGCAGGATCTGGGCAAAGCGCAGGGGTTCCCCTGAGTCAGTAGCCACCACGCGTCCCCGAACCAGCCCCCGAGGCGGCAGACATTTCTGGCAGCCACACTCAGTCACCACTTTGACCGGGAGGACGTAGTTGGAGCAGTGGATCTCCCTGCTCTCCAGGTGGCGAACGGAGCAGCAGCGGGACCCTGAGTCCCCACACCGGGAGCTGGAGCCTGCGGGGCTGGGGCAGAGGGTGCCAGGGCAGAGACCCACATCCAAGTAGGTGGGGCCACTGCCAGGCTGACCGCAGTCTTCTGGGAGCTTGATCAGATGCTCTTGGGGCTGGGGATTGCAGGCTGGCTGGCCCGGGGCTGCAGGGCAAGAAACAGATCAGATCAGATCAGAGTAAGGGCTCCATTGAAGCCAAGGCTGGGGGCCTGGGTTGGGGTCAGGGGCTCCACCCAGGGGCTCAGTGGGGGCCTGGGATCAGACTCAGCAAGGTCAGAGAGCAGTCTGAAGCTGGGGCTCCATTTGGGGTTGTTTTCGCTGGTGAAAGGTCTCAGCCAAGTTTCAGGGCATGCTCAAGGTTGGGGGGCAGAGGGTGCTCACCAAGCACGGTGAGCCGGGCGGTGCCCGAGCGCACAGTGCCCGCATCATTCCATGCTTTGCAGTGGTAGGTGCCTGCCTGGTCTGGGCGCAGCGCCCGCAGCTCCAGATGGGCCCCGTACCTGTGTTCTCGCCGGTCCAGCAGGGTCCCGTTGTGGAACCTGGGTGGCAGGTGGGCAACACCAGGGGGCCCTCAGCACAGGGAAGGGGCTGCATCTGTCCCTCATCCCGCATGCAGCCCAGGGAGGTTGAGGAGCAGCTTTCTGCCAGTCTCTGAGGCACCACATATTACGGAAAATCCAGTCAAACCGCAAAGCTGGGTGCCAGACCCTTGGGCATGGAGTAGGGCACTCACCAGGAGTATTTCTTGGGCATGGGGGTGCCTGAGGCTTTGCAGCAGAAGGTCACATTCTGGCCAGCCTCTCGCACTCGGGACTCAGGGTGCTTCACCAGGTAGGGCTTCTCTGAGGGCAAAGGTGGCAAAGGTCCCGCCCCATCCCAGCTCCTCCCCACAGATCTTTCAAGGGCAGGGCCCCATCCTTTCCCTTCCAGGGATGCCCTGTTTCACCTGCTGCTCTTCTGATGATCTTCCCATTCAAGTTCACCCCATGGCTGCTCAAGATGGTGCCCTGTTTTGATGTTTCCCCCTGAAAGTCCCTGTCTCACCTCGCTACATTGCGCCTTCTCCAAATTCTCATAGTTTATTTGTTTTGCTTTCTCCAGTCGCTGTATCACATCTTATTTCTTCCCCAGTGACCTCATTCTGCACCACATCCACCCAAGAGTCACCCAGAGCTTCCTTCTTAGCTTCTCAGCCTCCTCATCCTCCTTGCCTTGAGGCACTTACCTAACTTATTAAGGACAACAGTGACCACTGCAGAGCTAGAGCCATTGGCCTGGGCCTGGCCCAGGCCTGCAGAGAAGCCATCCATTTGAGCACTGACGTTGGCCCGGCTGCTGGCACACACTCCAGGCATCCGGAAGGTCCCATGGGCATCGGTGAAGGCCACAGTGCCAGGCCAGCCTCTCAGGGAGACCCTGGCTCCTGGTAGTGGGCGCCCAGATGGGGTGACCACCGAGCCCAGGAGGGTGTGGTCAGGGCACTTGCAGGTCTTGGAGCTGCACCCTGGGGGACACAGGGAGGCAGAGGAAGAAAGGAGCCTCTTCACTCCCTCCTGGGGAGGGCCTTCCACTCAGTCACTCAGCAAAGATGCCTAGACATCCCCTCCTTGTGCCCCTCAGAGGCCTCAGCATGGCCCTGCTTGGAACAGCCCCTGCTGTGAGTGGGGACATGGGGTTGAGCAGTCAGAACTGGGGCAGACCTGTGGTCCAGAGGAGTGAGGAAAATGCCCTGGAGGAGGGGACAGGAGAGGTGACTCTCAAAGGACAGAGAGGCTCCTTTCAGCATGAGAGAAAATGTCCAGCAGGGGCTGGGGGCCCAGCTAGGGGTTGGGTCTTGGGCTCAGAACATCTCCCTCTCCTCCCCTCCCAATCCTGCGGTTTCTCCATAAAATGGAAAATTCCACTGAAAACGTCAGGGCAGAGGCGTCGGGAGGGCAGAGCCAGGCAGGGTAGGGTGGGGATCCCACTACCCCATTGGCCACCGTGCTCCCCCACCCTGCCATGGGCTCTGCGGGCGCAGTCTCCAGACCGTGTTTGTGGAGCCCAGGCGGATCGGAATTTCCAGTCGCCTCCTGGCTGGCCTGGTGTCTGGCCCTGGGAGGGCTTGGGCATGGTGTCTGCCAGGGTGTGAGCGCGTGTCCGCGTGGGCGTGGGAGGCGGAGGAGGGGGCCTGCGAATGCCACGCGTGTGCACCCCGACTCATGAGCTGGCTTCAGTGTGTCCATGTCCACCAGGACATCCACACACTCGGTGGTGCACCCAAGGTAATGCCCACTCGGATCTGCCCATGCCTGGACATGGTCTTCTTGGCGTCCACCCTCCAGATACACACATTTACCAATGCTCCTCGGGGTGGGGGTGGGGACGGTGTGGGGGGGGGCAGAAGGGAAAGAAGGACCAGTCTCCATGTGGTCCATGTTCTGGCCCTCGAGGACCCGCCTCTTCCATTCCAGCCCCACCCCCCACCTGGCTCATTCCCAACCTGCCTCTCCCCACTAGGTACCCTTCTCAACAGGCCGCCTCCCTTCACGTCCAGGCCCCGTCTCTAACTCAACACTTTCTTCCAGGCCCCATCCCTCCTACCTGGACATGGAGGGCGTACACACTTCTGCGCCTCCAGGGGACGCCCCGGACATGCATCGCCAGCCGGGCTTGGGCAGCGGCGGCGGCGCAGGCGACGGCCTGGCCCGCAGCTTCCTGAACAGGGACCCCACGGGCCCCACGCGCCCCACGTGGCCTCTGAGGTAAGGGCGGAGAGGGGGAAAGTGAGACGGCGGCCCACGCCAGGGACTGTGCCTCCTGGAAATCTAGTAACCATGTAGGACTGGAGGACGCCCCCCGCTAACTGCTTCCGAGGAGGATGGGTACCCCCAGAGAGAGGTTCTGCCCATCAGTTGTCTCCCAGGCGCACCTGTCGAATGTGCAGTTGAGGTACCGCCCCATTTCCCCCAACCCCAGATAAGCTCCCCAGGGTTAGCCCTGCTGTTCTTCTTGCGTCCCTCATACATTTGGGGTCAAAACACGCTTCCAAAGAACGGAGCTGTTACAGATGAGCAACTAAGGGCAGTAGGAAGGAGACTAGCTCCTGGGGGGGGGGGTCTTTCTTGTTCCCGACCTTGGCCCCTATTCCCAGCCCCTCCTTTCCAAACCCCCGCCCCTATCTGATCCAGCCCAATCCTTGGACCTTGCTGAAGGAGCCCGGTTCTTTCTAACCGCGCCTGCATCCACACGGCCCCCTTACCCCAGTACCACCCATTCAAGCTCCACCCACCTCTGACCCATCCTAGCCAATCCCCACGCTCTCCTCTGCATGACTAATATGGATCCCGCCCTCTCCCCAGCCCCGCCCTTTCCTATACGGTCCCCGCCCCTCACTGGGCCCCGCCCTCACCAAGCGGACAGCGGAAGCGCACGTGGTAGTTGGAGCAGCGGCGGCCGCGGGGCTGCTCGCGGTTGAGGCACCAGAAACCTCGCGTGGGGTTCAAGTGCACACGCTCGCCTACAGTGGATGGCAGAGCCCAGTCCGTGGTGCGCGCCTCCAGCGCCAGCGGCCGCGGGCACACGCGCGCTGGCCCGTAATAGAAGCGGATGGCAGCCAGGCTCTCGAAGTCGCCGTCGCCGCCGGGATGGTCCACGTTGAACCAGGACGTCCACTGGCTGGCCTCTGCGGGCACCGCACGCTCTGGGACCCGGGCCGCAGCCTGTCGGGCCTCATCAGTGCATGCAGGGGCCCAGGAAGCGGCCTGCCCACCCTCATCTCTGAGGTAACAGCCTTATCTGCTGTCTAAGACGGCCACCCCACTCCCAGTGAGCACGGGCTAACCCAGCCCGCCCTTGACCCGCCCAGATCCACGGTCTTCTAGGGCACAAGAAGCTATAAAGGGATCATGGGAGGTTGGCCTCCCCTAGCACCAGCCCCAGTTCTGCTGCCCAGTACTTGAGCTGGCCCATCAGTACAGGTTGACATTTGCCACACTGACATCTTGACACTGTCTCAGCAGCCCCCAGCCTTAGAATTAAGCCTGCCCTGCACCTCAGAATTCAGAACCCCTGAGGTGTGAGGAGACACGAAGGCAGCAGGAGGAGACCAGAGAACAGCCCTAGCTGTGGCTTTCCGTGGCCTGGCCCCTCTTGGTTAGAGTCAGCTGGGCCCTTGCTCACTGTGTAGCTGAACCCGCCAGGTAACCTGTTTCATGGAAGCCACAGGTGGGAACGATCTGGCCTCCCCGAAGTCAGCTTCTGCTCCATCAACTCACTGGCCCCACCCCACCCCACCTGTGCAGGCGGTGCTCGCTCCTTTCCTGACTTTCCCAGCTAGGAAACTAGAGACCCAGGTTCCAGAACCACAGGTCTGGAATCTACTAGAAGCGCCCTGCATGATGCTTCCAGTAGCAGGGGGGAAGCACCCACTCCCACCCTACATTGGTTTCCTCCTTGACAAACAGGCTCTGGACTCTCACCCCTCTGCTCCTAAAACTTAGACTTGGGGCACCTATGCCAGGGGCTGCCATGTCCAGGGACCAGGAGGTTACTGGCCCTTCACCCCTTTGTCCCCTCCTTACATGACCACACCAACCAGAGCTCACATAGTGAGTCCACAGCAGAGCCAAGACTTGGACCCAGGATGACTCACCTTCCCAATCCTCCAGGGCTGGCGAGGGCTGTCCAGGGCGCAGAGATGGACCTTCAAAGCCCCAGGCAGTTGCTGTGGGCTCCTCAGGGGGGGTAGTGACTGGAAGGGATGAGGAATGGAGGGAAGGAAGCATGCTGATGGGGACTTCTGTGGGCTGCTTGTATACAAGGTGCTGTCATGATCATCCCCATTTCTTGGGGGGGGAGGGGAATTGAGGGTTTCCGAAGCCAGAACCATCTCTCTGGCTGACCCCAAGACATGCAGGAATCCCCCTCCCCTCCAGGAAACCTCCCTATCACCCTTCCCCCCAATCTCCTGCAGCCCCATCCCTCCCTCTGCCCTGGCCAGGATGCCATGGACTGGGGGAGTCTTTGTGTCTGCTCTGACCCCGCTGCCCCCCTGAGTGCGCTCAGTGGCCACGAGTTTAGTTGGCTCTGCCTCTGGCCTCAGGTGGAGCTGCATTCCTCATCCATTTGTGGGGTGGAAGTCCCTCCCTCTGTGTACCCTCCATCCCTGCACTTGGGACCCAATCTGCCATTGGGAGGTCTTTGAAGTCTAGCCTGGCTTCTCTGACCTTGAGTTCTCTAAGATAGCCAGGCTGGACAGTGACCTCAGACAAGTCCCTTCTCTGTCTGTGTCTCAGTCTCCTCATCTGAGAAATGGATCCAGTGCCCTGCTCCACTGAGTGCTCCAGAGACGGGAAGTTTTCTGAATGGCGTGTTTGTGGAAGAGGATGAGTTGTGTGATAGCGGACGGCTTTGACCCCTTAATCCTGGATCAAGACCCAATGCTTCGGAGTCCAAATGCTGGGGGTGAGACAGGCCCCCCGCGGTCCCCAGGAACCTAAAGGAGCCTAAAGTTCGTATGGATACTCGGAGTTCCCCTGCCTCTCTTTGAGGAGGTAAGAGAACAGAGAAGTTTCCTCCCTTCTCTCCCCCGACCCCGTTGTTGGTCCCAAGGATCCATATCCCCGACGCCCCTTCACTCCACTCCCGGGCTGACGAAGGGGTACCCAGGTCTGAGGAAGAGGGGGTCCCTTGGTTCTCTCTCTGGGAGCGGCTGCGTGCCAGGCCTGGGGGTCTGGGCTGGGGTCATGGGGCGCCTCACCTCGAGCCCCCGCCAGGTGCGCGGCGGCGACAAAGAGGCAGAGCAGTGGCGGCAATGACGCCATGGTCGGGTCCGAGAGTCCGAGGGAGGGTCCGGGCTCCGCGGCGCGCTCGGATCTGACTCCCGCGGGTCGGGCGGCCGCTGGGGCTGAGGGTGGGGGCGGGAGGTGACCGCAGGCCACGCCCCGTCCAGGCCACGCCCCGTCCAAGCACCGCTCCCTGGCCCCGGGTGACTTCGGTGAGCTAGCAACCTCTCCGGGTCGCCCCCTTCGGTGCGTCCGGCTGTGCCTCCGCCCTCAGGCTGGCCTGCGTCCTCCCCACCCCCCGTCGCCGGCTGGAAGTCCCTCCCTCACTCAACCCACTCTCCGTTCTTGGGTCCCAAGCTGCCTGCGGGACGTGCCTTTTGGGATGGAGCCTGAGGCTGCCCAAACACTCACGCTTTAGGCAGCCGTTTGGGCGGCGAGGAGTCCTCCATCAAGTCTAACTTGAATCCACTTGGCGTTAGGCCACCCCCAAGCAGGCTGGAAGTCCCACCCTGAAGCTACCCTCTACTCTTCTGGCTCTCGCTTTCTTGGCCAGCGGGAAGCCCCGCTCTACGACAACCCTCCATGCCTGCAGCCTTGGGCTCTCGGGGACGGTGGGAAGTCCCTCCCCGAGTCTGCCCACCCCCCGCAGCGGACCCGGCGCACAGAGGAGGCGGAGGCGAGGTGGTGGGGGGACGTCTGTTTATTGGAGCGGGTCCGGGCCGCGAGGACGCGGAGGCGGTCACAGCGCCGCGATGCAGTCGGTGCCCGTGTAGCCTGGCAGGCGTAGAGCGAACTTTCGGCGCACGTCGTCGGGCACGAATCTGCCGGCCACGAAGTGGTGGCGGCCGGAGAAGCGGCCCGCGCAGCGCTTGGGCGCAGCGAGCGATACCAGCACGTCCGGTCGGAGCCCGTCCTCGGCGTCGCCGCCGCCGGTCTCCGCGTCCCAGCCTGAGGGAGGGAGGGGCGGGGGTGCGGGAAGGGGGAGCTGGGAGGGGCGCTCGCCTTCTGGCGAGAGAGTCTTGCCTCCTCGCCGCCAGTTTCCCCTTCCCCATCAGACCCAGCCTCAGCTCTCTGACGCGTGAGTCTTCGGTCAGACCTGCCTCCCCACAGTACTGAGCCTCCGCCCTCAGACCAGGGTCTCCCCTTCCTTGGAGATGCTCCCTTCCTCCTGTGACCAGAGCGTCTGCCCTCATACTTTTCTGCCCCTGCTGCCATCCTTCAACCAGTCTTTCTCCTCCATCTGACTCAGCCTCTGCCTTCAGACCCAGCATCTGTCCCAGTTCCTCCCTCCCTGTTAATCTTGAGCTCCCCCCGCTTCGGCTAGAGCCTGTTTCCACCCAGGCTTCCTAGCCAGCCTTCCTCCCCGCACCAGATCCTCGCTCTCCACCGAGCACAGACTGGCCTCCATCCTCACGCAAGCCTCGCCCATAAAACCTGTGTCCTTCCTCTTGGTCCTTGCCTCTGACAGGGTGCGGCCCCCTCCCCACCCAGCCTGAATGTCCTTCCCCCTCCTTCTGACCAGAGCGCCTTCCCTCCGACCTGACATCTCTGTCTTCACCCTCACACTAGATCTTGCCTTTTGAATTGGCAGGACCCCGCCCCCTCCCTCACTGTGCCCTCGCCTCTGCCACCTCTCCGACGAGCCTCTACCTTCACACTAGGGACCCTGGCTTCTCCCCTGCTTCTGACCAGAGTCTGGAGCCACTAACTAAAAGCCTCCTCCCTCCGACTTTAACCCTTCCTTCTGTGACCCCAGTCTCCACCTTCAGACCAGACACCTCCCCTCTTCATAGCTGACCCCCCGCTCTGT
The DNA here is from genome assembly GCF_008692635.1 of Crocuta crocuta. Lineage (NCBI taxonomy): Eukaryota > Metazoa > Chordata > Mammalia > Carnivora > Hyaenidae > Crocuta > Crocuta crocuta. Next base: position 2,685,704 of record NW_027532172.1, on the reverse strand, counting down.
GGCACCCTGCTGGGGTGGCCCTGAGGTCTTGAAAGCTGGGGGACACCCCCAAATATGGCCACCCCCGTGGAGGGTCCGGCTGGCCAGCAGCTGTTTGTTCCGTCTGCCCGTCGCCTAATGGCTCCAACAGGCATGGGGCGGCGGCCAGGACGGGCGAGGCCTTTGCCGAGTGAGCTCACGTCTGCCCGGGCAACTGGGCCAGGGTGGGCAAGTGGGCACGCTGGGCTGGGCGTGGAGGGGTTGGGACATGGGATCACCTGAGCAGCAACCTCGGTCTTCCCCATCTTAGGGATGGACGTGACCCTCACCCAGAGTGCACGAGCCGTCCACGCTGGGGAAACTCAGGCTCAGAAAAGGCAGACCGGCTGGGGCCATCAGAAGCTGGGGTGCAGAGGGCCCCCACCCAAGGCCCCAACATGCCCCCCCCCGCCTGCCTGGCATGCCTGAAGGAATGTCCAGGCTCACAAGAGGGATGGACAGCAGCTTGAGTGTGGCCAGCGCGCGAGTGCAGGGGCCTCCGATTTCTCCCGGCTCCACGCCAGGGCCCAGCACGGCATCCACCACCAGCCCATAGGCATCGTTGATAAGCTGGACCTGAGAGGGCGGGCATGGTTAGAAGGTGGTTTTTGGGCACTGCCCCCCCTCCCCCCTCATCTGCCACCAAGCGCTGACCTCTGTGGGCAAATAGGACAGGAAGGGGATGTCCATCTTCTCACACTGGGTAGTCAGGTCCTGGTGCAGCAGGTCTAGTGAGCGTGTAGGGTAGAAGATGGTCGGCTCATACTCCTGGTGGGGGAGGGGCAGAAAGGAGTCAGCACTGAGGGCCCTTCCAGGCCTCCTACTGGCCCTCAGCCCCCAGATCTGGATACCAGGCAGCAGACCCTGCCTGGGGCAAACACTGGGCGTATTCTATCCCCCTGGGACACTATCAAGAGGAGGAAGCAATTTCTGCAGGGACAGGGTTGAGGGGGTGGCCCTAGGAGGCCAAGAGGGCCCTTGCTACTCACAAACACCCGCAGGTGCCGGGCACAGACCAGCCCCACCGCCCCGTTCTGCTCCGGGCCGCACACGACCAGCACTGTCCTCTGCTTCCGGGAGAGAGTAGACAAGGGGAACACCTGGCGGGGGGGCACAGCAAAGGCAAAGGCATAATGCTTGGAATCCCTCCTCGTTCAGGCGGGGAAACTGAGGCCTGGAGTAGTGAAGGGATGGACATGGGCCTGGAGGCAATAGAATGGAGGAGAGGCATTCTGGGCAAGGGGCATAGCCTCTTGGGGCCTCAGTTTCCTCCTTGGAGATGCAGAGCCCTTGCTTCAGGCTCTGCCAAGCTGGAGCAGGAACACGTGCCTTCTTGCCACCACCAGGCGCCCAGAGTGTGGTTTGTTTATTCTCGGCCTGAGTTGCAGACATTCTTCCACCTTTTTCCACCGCAGTGGCTGCCCCTCCCCCGCCCACGTTTCCAGGCCTCAGCCCTCCCGGAGGCCCCAAAGCTGGGGGGGGGAACGGAGGGGGGGTACTTTTCCAACCTGAGATGCCCTCTCTCCATCTGCCTCTGTCTTCACCTATCTTTCTCTGTATCTCTCTGTGTCTGTCCCCATCTGTCTCTCTGTGCCTTCATCTCTGCTCTCATCTCTGTCTCCTAGACTCTGTGTCTCTGTAGGCCTGTGCATCAGTCTCTTTAACACAGGAGTTAAGAGCACTGGTGTTCGAGTCACAGCCCTGCCCTGAATCTCTGCGTGGCCTTGGCCCCCTCTCCTCTCCCAGCCTCACTTGGCTTCTATCAAATGGGAGTGACAGTGACACTGACATGGGACCTCTCATCGACAGAGTGCCCCAGGAGGCCTGGCTGTACCCTAACCTCCAGCCACACACAGGGCCAAGTATACCTTTTTTGTCACCCCCCCCCAGGTCTCAGCGAGGTCCTGAGCCATCTGCGGCCACACCACGCCAGGCCCAGAGCCCCGAGACTGGAGACTGAGGCAGGGCACCAGTGCTGCACTGGCTGGGACTGAGGGCCCTCTGGACAGACTTTTGGGGCTTTCAAGGCAAAAACTGGATGGCAGCTAGTCAGCAAGGGCCAGGCAGGAGTTTACTGCACTGGGTTTACTTTTAGGGCTTCGCCCTTTCCTTCTCCTTCGGGACCTTCACTCAGGATGTTTCATTTGGAAGTAGGAATGTTAAAAAAAAAAAAAAAATTGAGCCTACATGAAGAAAGAAAGTGTGTTTAAAGAAGTCTGCAGGGGTGACAAGAAGAGGAAGACAGGGGGGCGCCTGGGTGGCTTAGTCGGTTAAGCGTCCGACTTTCGCTTAGGTCATGATCTCGCGGTTCGTGGGTTCGAGCCCCGCGTCGGGCTCTGTGCTGACTGCCAGCTCAGAGCCTGGAGCCTGTTTCAGATTCTGTGCCTCCCTCTCTCTCTGACCCTCCCCTGCTCACGCTGTTTCTCTCTCCTAGAAATAAATAAAACATTAAAAAAAAAAATAAAAAAAAAAAGAGGAAGACAGGGAGGCAGAGGAGGTTATGTGTGGGAGCCCTGACACCATCAGGCTCTTCTCTAAGGCATTTGTGTTTATTAGCTCGGGTCAGTTTATTATTCTTCCCTTGGAGGGGGAAACAGGCCCGTGGTTCGGCAACATGATCAGAAGCACCGGATAGCGGCATCGTCATTGCTTATCACTCCCGCATCCCTTTCAGGCACCTTGAGACTGGGCTCTGCTTACTATTCCCTAGGACCCACACTATGCAGGTCCTGCCCCCCCCGCCTCTGGGCCTCAGTTTCCCCATCTGCAGCATGGGGTTGTTAGGGGGTACTCAGCCTGCGGGAACCGAGGTTTCCCTTCCTGAGACCCAGGAGAGGGCAGGGGCAGGCAGTCACATCTGTACCTCACGGACTGCAGGCCCACCCTCAGCAGTGTTAGTCTCTGCTCCCTGGCCTCCAAGTCTCCGGACACTCCTCTATCTGCCCTGACTTTCACTGACACCTGGGGTCTTGGGTTCCTGCCTGGTTTAGACCGGTGATGATCCTCTCTGGGCCTCAGTTACCCCATCTGAGTGATGGACTGGAGTGGCTCCACACAAAAAGGGGCTTCCTGAGTCCTGGATCATCCTGACCCCAGGGCTCATGCAGCTAGGCCTCCTCCCCTCTGGTGGGCTGGCCATCTGGTTGAGGTCAAGGTCAAAGATCAGGGGTTAGATACCTTGGTCACAGCCACAGCACTGGCATGGCCACACAACTCCACCAGCTGCTGCCGCCCAAAGCGATAATCTTCCAGCAGCTCCCGCTCCAGGGCTGCCGCCTCCGCAGTGCTGGGGGACAGAGTGGGGAGAGACGCTCAAAGACACGGAGAGAGAAAGACAGAGAGAGGCTCAGATGGAACCAGTAATGTTCCACCAATATTCCCAGCTAGGCCCTAAGGCCACCCCCACCGTCAGTTTCCCCACCAGACGTGCTTCTTGCGGTCGAACGGAACAGCGGAAGGTTTAAGCCGAAGCCCAAGGCACGGGCGCCCTCTGGTGGTCGAGGGAGACGTGGTAGCGCAGGTTGGTTCTATTGCCCCAAAGGGCGGGAGATTGGAGCCCGGCCCCGGATGCGTCCTCCTCCACCCCGGGAAGAACCCAGGAGGAATGGAGCGTAAGAGGGCGATGGGATGGGCGATGGGCGAATTCCATGCAGTGGAAACGGCTGGGCAAGCTCCAGAACCCTGGAGGAGGCAGACTGGACTAGGGGGGTGGATTTTGAAGGCTGCAGAGTTCACCTAAGGAGGTGGGTGTGGAACCCACAGCTATCAGGCCTATTGTTGACCCTGCACTAATTGTGGCCAGACAACTGGGGCTTACTCATCTGAGGTGAAGGTGTGCCGTCAACTCACTGAGTGGCTGGGCTCAGTCCCAGTCGCATCTGAGTTTCGCTTTCTCTTTTCCAAACATAAAGGCCGGAAGGATGGGCTAGATAAATTTCAAGGTCCATTTCAAAATGCAAACATGGGGCTCGTTATTTAAGATTTAAGAATTTTGAGATAATGACAACAGCATTACACTAAGTGTGGGGTCCTATTAAGAGCAGGGACCAAGCTGGCCTTGGCTTAGGGGCCTTCCAAGGGGCATGGGCTTAGTGGCTACAGAGAGGGAAAGCTGGCATGGAAGGCTGGAAATGTTCCTCACTCCAGAATCAGGGGTTGGGGCAGCTGGGCAGGATTTATGGCCTCTGCCCCAGGCAGGACTCCTTCCCGCTGGGGAAGAGCACCTACCCCCACTGCAGGAGACCCTAGAGAGTGAGGTGGGTGGAGGGGGAAGGAGGAGGAGGACCAGGCCCAGAAGAATTGGAAGAACATTCTCAAGCACTCTGAGAAGCCAAGGGACTTGCCCAGGGTCACCCAGGAAACAAGTGGGTAAATCGAGACTTCTACCATTTGGAGACTTCTCCAGAGCCATGGACTGGGTGTGAGCAAAGAGGCAGAGGCAGAACTACAGATAGCAGAGCTTTCTTAGGATGAATCTTTAGGTTCCTTCCTTCAGTTCTGAGGAGACCACAACCTTCTGTCCAATTTTGCAGGGTGGTCAGGCCGGGCAGGAGGAGGGGCCTAAGTAAGGACTGCTGTGGGATGGGGAATCGGGGAGGACTTCCTGGAAGAGCTGGCCTGGAGCACTATGGGAGGTAATCCACATGGTAAGAACAGCGAGGGCCAAGCCCCTGTGGTGGGAATGAGCTTGGAAGATTCAAGGGACAGAAGTGAGGCCAGTGTGGCTGGAGCAGAGCAAGCAAAACAGAAGCTGGGTCAGAAAGACACTTCGGGGGCCCACGTAGATAGGGGAGATGGATGGAGGCTGAGGGTAGGGAGTCTGCATGCCCTGAATCACCACAGCAACCAGAGCCAGATTCAACCCCAGCTGACTTCGAATACGGCTGAAGGCCCAGTTAGGAAAAAAGAGCTCACAGTGGGACAGATGAGGAGCTCACAGTGGGACAGATGAGGAGCACCCCTCTGGGCAGGCCACCCAGGTCCCAGGGAAGAACATGGGAGGAGGTGTTTGGGAATGTGGCTCATTCTTCCACCTTCATCTTGTGATGGCTCTGGCTTTGTCCCCACGGGAGGGCGGGGGGAAGAGGAGGAGTGTGGGAGGACCACCCATTCCTCGCTTTCTTCCTCTGTCCTAAAGCTTTGGCTTCAGGCCACCACTTGGAACATTATCTCCCTGCCTAACTGGTCATTAGAGCGATAATGGGGACTCCATGGGCGGAGGATGGTTCAGGCTAGGAGCCTGGGAGTGGGGACAGTGGCAGCTCTGGGTTGGGTGTGAGTGGGAATTAGGGCCGGCGGGGGAGGGAAACAGGGCAGAGCCATGTGGGACTGGGCAGGGCAGGTGGCTCAGCTATGGCAGTGCCTCTTGCTTCTCCCAACATCAGCTCCCAGATGCGAGGAGCTGAGGACCAGGATTTCCCACAAGCAGAGAGGCTGAAGTGGCCTGCTTTCAAAGGAACTGGGCCTGATGCTCCCAAAATGCTTCCAGGAGCGGGCCCTTTCGGAGGGAAAGCTGAGGCCAGGGCACCCACGCCAGGCCCTCCCTGCTCTCTTGACTCCGTCTGCTTCTCCACTGTCAGGCCTCTGCCCACCAGCCCACCGCCATTGCTCATCTGGCTGCCCACGACGGTCTCGTGGCCCCCAAATTCCTCAACACAAGAGGCATGGGGGCTTTGAAACGTGAATGCCAGATGACATCACCACTTGCCTCAAGCCTGCTTAGGACTCCCCAGTATTCAGAGACTATTCAAATTCCTCACCACACCTACACGCCCATTATGTCTCTTACCTCCTTGTTTCCTCTCCCCTTGTTTGCCGTGTTCCATTCCTACCCACCCCACGGCTCCCATCACCCCTCAGCTGGCATCTGAGACCCCACCCCACTGCCCCCCTCCCCCCCCCGATGAAATCCCACCTCCAGCTTCCTTCTGCCTAGGATGTGCTGGGTCTACAGGCTCAGTCTGGACATCAGCCAGTCACTGGACAGTATCTGCCCCGAGGGCCTGAGTGGACAGTGGGCTGAGGACAGATTTGCAGAAGAATCTGGTTTCCACTGAGGTCCACAGCCCTGCTTGGAGTCCTGGGGCACAAGGACTTAGAGGAGGACACAAGATGAGGACTCTGAACGAGGCGGGAGACACAGCCATGGCGGCCTGTTTCAGACCCCAAATCCCAACAAACTACCGGCAAGTGGCCCATGTGCTCAAAAAGCCCGTAGCCCTGGCTCAGGCAGTGGCTTCCTTCCCCGGGCCTCAGTTTCCTTCTCTGGTCAAGAAGATAGTAGCAGGTGGGTCACTGAGAGGGGTGTGAGTGTTTGAGGAGCTAACAGCTGGCTCTTCCCAGGGAAGTAGGGGAGCTGAAGGGTGGGAGCTCCAGGGTCCCTGGGTGAGATGGAAAGGGAAGGTGGGCCTTGACTGGGTTGACGGGTGATGGCAGAGCTTAGTGGTGTTGCTGAATGATTCAGAAGGGCGGAATGAGGAGAAAGCAGTTTCCCTGGCAACTCAGCTTAGGAGACGTTGGCAGCAGCTGGCTTCTGGCTTCGTTTCTCAAACGAAATGCGGGGTGGGCCTTGGATCCCCCTAGGCCCCATCCCAGCCATGCCCCTTCCTCTGATCTATCCTGCCCATGATGCCCCCTCCCAGCCATGCCCCTGCCTCCGGGCCGCATCCCTGCCATGGTCTTTGAGGTCCCCATCCCTGGCTGACCTGAGGAAACGCCGCTCCTCGGGCGCCTCCGCTGGGTCCGGGCGGGCCGCGCTGCTCATGGCCAAGGTGAGCCGGGACGCGCGCAGCGTGGCCGCCACCGCCACCGCCTTTTAAGAGCATCCCAGGGCAGAGGAGGGTATCCTCGGTCCTCCTCCCTCCCCACCCACCCTGCGTATCCGCCAATCAGGCAGCGCCGCGAAGGCGCTGCGCGCAGGGATTGGCTGGCGGGTGGAGGCGGACTCAACCCTTTCGTGCCCGAAGTGGAGCTGCCTAGGGAATGGAGTAGAGACGTGGGTGTTAGCAGGGCAAGGAACGGATGGGTAGCAATCTGTTAGCCCTGTAATGCGGTCCTGGCCTAGGAGCAACGGAACCTGCCTCTGCCGCCCCTCCACCCCATGCTCCGCTCTTCAGGTCCCCCATTCACTGAGGAGCCCATGGTGCGGGGTGGAGAACCCGGGCTTGGAGGGGTGGGCTGCTGAAGAGGACGTCAACAGAGGTAGGAAAATCCAGGCATGTTTGTGAGCCAAGGCTGATGGATCCAGGGGCAGTCTCTGGGTAGGTTTTGAAACCACCCTACCTGGCATCTTCGGCAGAGACCCCAGATCTAGACCCTGTATCCCCAGGCCGCGTGTAACCCAATGGTGCCCCACTAGCCGTCACTCAGTCGCTGGGACACAGGCAAACAGGTCTCCAGAGCATTTATTCTTCCCAGGGGGGAGGGCGCAGGGGTCCAGTAGTCAGAGGGGTGCCGGCCGCTATGTGTGCCAAATGAAGCCGTAGGTGCTGTTGAGAATCTCTTCGTTCATGCGCAGCCCATAGAGCTCACCCATCACCGGGTTCACCCAGCGTGTTGTGTGGAACACAGACTCGCCCACCTGTGGGGACAGTGGGGTATGGGTGGGCGGGCAGCTACCCCTTCAGGCCCCCACTGCCTACTGGGACCCCACCAGGCCTGGTGACAACCGTGCCTACGGCACAAGCTGCTGTCTTCCCCTCCTCACGCCCGGCCCCCACTACCCCTCTGGGCTCCAGGTCTTCCCGGGAGGCCGAGTTCCCGCAGCGGGCCTGGAGCCCCGCCCTCCCTACCCAGGGCCCACCTTCCAGTCAGGCACGTCCTTCATGATGATGGCCTCCTCTTCCAGGTTCTCCCGAAGCATCTGCAGAACCCTGTGTGGATGGAATGGGAGGTGGGGGCCGGGCCTGAGCAGCCGAGGAATCCCTGCCCGCCCCCTCCCTGTCGCCACCCATCACATCACCTCCTGCCACTTCCAGCCCAGCAGGTGCCAACCTGTCTGGTCCTTTTCTCCCCCTACAAACGCTGACTGTCCTGCTCAATGTCTCCTCCTCCAGGGAGCCTCCCCATTCTAGCCCTTGGGTCTCCAAGTGTGGGACCCTCTCCAAGGGTGACAGCAGCCCCACATATGCCAGGACAGAGCTGTCAGCCCCCAAATGCATTCTGGCCATGTCCTGCACTGCAGGCTGGGACACTCAGGCCTGTGACCTTCCAACTCTGGTTCCAGCAGCCCCACCTCCGGTCCTTCTCTGCCTGCAACAGTGGCATCAACGCAATGCGGGCCTCGAAGTCCTCAATCTGCAGGCGCCTGTGAAACCCCAAAACCGACAGATCAGATGAGGCTGGAGTAGGGGGGAGATGATGTGGCCTCAGACTCAGGGTCACGTGCAGGGAGAGGGGCTGGCAGAGAGGCAAGTGAGTGGGGCAGGGTTTGGGGAGTAAGCTGTACCCACCAGATGATGAGAAGCGGGGGGCATGGGCACATGAGTTGGCACAGACACTGGTCCACAAGACTGATGGCTTTGCATTTTCTTTTCAATTAAAAACTTTACTTTTTAATCCTAAAAATAGCCCTGGCCTGACGACTGTGGTGAACCCCGGACAGGGGATGGGACATTCATCACAGGGCTCTGGGCCTTACAAAACCATATCCCCTTCCTGTCAAATAACCCTGGGGTGTGAGCCCAGTTCTGCATCTTCCAAGTCACCAGCCCCATCTATACGGGGGGGGGGGGGGGGGCGGCACCCAAGGATGTGGCCCCTGGCCCTGCCCCTCATCACCAGGAATCTCACAGCCTCACAGGGAAGGGTCTGGATGAACTTCAGCCCTTATTCCTCCTCCCCTCCTCCCAAACCCAGAGGAGCATCCCCGCCCCCACCACAGCCCCACACTGCTGTCAGCGTGTCCATACTCCCGTGGGTGGTGCATCCTGGGAAGATGGACCTGGTTTGAGTTCCCTCAACAGAGTTGAGCACCTGACACAGGTGGGCCTTCTCCAGCACCACCCCTGGGGATTCCCAGACTTGGGGGGGGGGGCAAATGAGCTCAAAGGGGTGCTAATGACACATTAACACAGGGTGGGGCAGGGCAAAGGGGCCCAGCCAGTAAGGGGCCAATGAGAAGGGGTCACCTGGCAGGGCATCCTGCCAGCTTTAGAGGCAGCAAGAGTCTGAATGGAGGCCACCATCTGCCTTGGTCCCTCAGGCCCCATGTGGCTGGCACGGCCATTGTGCTGCGTGGCTTGTTTCTAAGCCCTTACTGTCCTCTTTGCCTGGTTACCGCTGACAAAAACCCACTAAAAGAGCATGTCCTGAGCCTGCCCTTCCCCCTTCCCCTCCCCGATGGGCTGTCCTCATCCTGACCCTCGGGTCCCTAGCAGCGGAGGCCGAGAAACACCTGGCAAAGAGCTCTGTGCTTACCACTCCTTTCTGGAGGGCCCATACTTCCTGAGCTTTGAGGGGCTGATGAAGGGCCCCAAGGGACACCAAGTCCACAGGTGCACCCCTCGCTCCCCAGCCCAGGGCCTACCTGCGCTCTCGGTTCCACTTCATCATGCTCCAGTACCCAAACAGCAAGGTCCCGATGCCCACAGCAAACATGCTGTAGCCTGCGGGGAGAGGGGCAGCAGCTCAGCACCTGCCCTGGGGAAAGGCCACCCCTTGTAGTTTCTTCTCATGAAGCACAATCCGCTTGCCGTACAAACACACCGGAAATGTGGACGCGAGAGAAGGTGAAAGTCTTAGTGACTCCCTCCTAGAAATGGCCAGTACCATCTCTAGTGCGTCTTTCTTCAGATTATTTTTTTGTCTCTGTGGAATGTCCACCTGCCCTTTCCCTCGGACCCCGTCCTTCCCAATTGCAAACAACTCTCGTTCACCTGTCTTGCAGCCAGGCAGCTGCCACAACTCTACCCCCACCCCCCACCCCATGCCACAGTTTCTGGAAGGTACAGGCTGGGTGGGGCTTACAGGGTGGGCCCGAAGGTCTTGCTGTTTATGGTTGGGCGGCCCCGGCTCCACAACCTTCTAGAGGGTTGCTGGGTTTGCAGTCAGCAGGTGCCTCCACAGGGAAGGACAATGTCTACAGCTGGGCCCAGCTCCCTGGTGGCTCCTGGCTGCCTGGGCCGCTTCTCTGAGTGCTGCCCACAGGGAACTGGGAGGGGCTGCCAGAGGCAGGCAGTGCCCTGCAGGGGGCCGCCCAGCCACCCCTGGGCTCCCGGGGGTGCTGCTGCCTCCTGGCCCAGAAGGGTCAAGCCCCCTGCCTGGGCACCAGGGGACAGAGGCTGCCAGGAATATTTCCTGACACCAGGAGGCCCCTGTGCTATAATTCTGACTGACAGGCCGTGGGCCTGCTGGGGTCTTCAGGGAGGCCCAAGCCGCCTGGGTCCTGGCTGGGACTGGCGCACCCCATACCCTCTCATCTCCTGAGCTGTGATCTCTTCCCTGGACGGGCCTTGTGGCTGCTGGGCAAAGCTGACAAGCTCAGCCAGGTCAAATTCCAGTTAAATAGTGGGGGAGGCCACTCCCTAGAACCTGTGGGGGTGCACAGTAGGGGCTCCGGGAGTCCCAGCCCTGCTCCATACTGGAGCAGGTCTCTGTTGTCCTGGTCCTCGTCTCTATTGCAGCTCTGCTCCAGCACAGGGCTTTTCTGGTACCTCTGCTGGACCCAGAGATGCATGAGAAACTGGTTAGATGAGCCTTCCATGTTACAGGAGGCAGGACGAGGGCACCCCGGTTCCCGTGCACAGAGGCAGACCCTCTCTGGAGAGGCCCCAGCGCCCCGGACCAGCTCCCAGTGCACCTGTGGCTCTTTACACACGGGAGACCGCCAGTGCTGGCAGGGGCGTCTTAGACGAGCTGCCTCTTTCTTTTCAGTAGCTGCAGAGCAGCCCAGGGGCCTCTTCTTTTGACCCAGCCCCAGGGCACAGGCCTGGGCTGTCCTCATGGAAACCTTCCCACCAGGCACCCACGTTGGCCCCCGCATGAGATAAATTCCAAGAATAAGGTGGCCTTTACAATGGTGCAGCTCTTTCTTGCTGACAGTGGTGAGGCCGACACCCCAGACCCTCCGCATGGGTCTGTGCCTCAGGAGCTGCCCGTCTGGTGGTGGAGGCTGATGACGGATGTGCCCAGAAGGGGGTGCAGGCCATGAGGAAAGAAGACCTGAATAAACAAACATCCTGGGGTCACGTACTGGAACTGAACACTCTGTACATGGCAGCACTCCCCAAACTGAGGTACTAATTCAGTGCAGTACCCCACATTCAGAATCCCAACCTTCCCCCTTTACCAGCCCCACAGAAACTGAGGAGCAGATTGTGAAATTCAGGGGGCCAAATTAACCAAGACAGTTCTGGAAAGGAACAAAGTTGGAGGACTCACACTTCACAATGTCAAAACTTAACACACAGCTGTCAGTACACGATAAGATTGTGTGGCCCGGCATCAGGATAGACACGTACATCGATGGAACAGAGCGGAGAGTCCAGAAATAAACCCTCACATTTACGGTCAATTGATTTTGGACAAGGATGCCAAGACAATTCAGTGGGGAAAGAACAGTCCTTCAGCAAATTGGATCAGTGGACGATGACACACAGAAGAATAAAGTGTCCTTTTTCCTTCCCCCATACACAAAAATTAACTCAAAACGGATCAAAGACCTCAAACTGAGAGCTAAAACTATAAAGCTCTTAGAAAACAGATGAGTCAGTCTCTGAGACCTTGGATGAGGCAATGGCTTCTTAGCATTGGCACCAGAAGCACAAGTGACGAGAAGAAAACAAATAGATGCACTGGGCTTCAAGGAGATGAAAAACTTTTGTGCCACAAATGGATACTGTCAAGGAGCTGAATGGAAGAAAAGTCTTTGAAAATCCTGTAGCTGATAGGGGAATGACATCCAAAACGTATAAAGAACTCTGCAAACCCAGTAGTAAGATGAACAACCCAATTTAAAAAATGTACAGGGGCACCTGGGTGACTCAGCCGGTAGATCATCTGACTCTTGATTTTAGCTTAGGTCATGACCTCACCGTTCATGGGTTCAGGCCCCTCATCGGGCTCTGCACTAATACTGGGGACCCTGCTTGAATTCTCTCTGTCTCTCCCTCTTCTTCTGCCCCCTCTCCAGCTCTCTCTTCCCCCACCAAAAAAAAAAAAGTACAAAGGACTTGAAGACATTTCTCCTGGAAAGTTATACAAATGGCCAATAAACACATGAAAAGATGCTCAACATAGTCACCAGGGAAATGCAAATCAAAACCAAAGTGAGATGCCACCTCATACCCACCAGAATGACTAGAATTTTAAAAAGAAAGAAAAAAAAGGAAAATAATCAGTGTTGTCCAGGCATGGAGACACTGGAACTCCCAAACACTGTAGGCAGAGATGTAAAGCAGTACAATTTTGGAAACAGTGTGGCAGTTCCTCAAAATGTTAAATGTGGAGTTACCACTCCACTCACTGTCCCCCCTTCTTGCTCACATATTCTCTCTCTCACAAATTCTCTCTCAAACATTAAAAAAAAATACTAAAAATAAAAACTAAAAAAAACCCCTGCTGAGTGAAAGCAACCAGACACCAAAGGCCACACAGAGTAGGACCCATTTCTACGAAATGTCTAGAACAGGCAAATCCCTACCAGACAGAGAGCAGACTGGTGGTAGCTGGCAGCTGAGGGAGGGAGGAGAGGGAGTGACCTGTCCGCGGGGTCTCCTTTTGGACAACAGAGTAATGGAAGTGTTATAAACTTAGATCCTGGGGAGAGTTATGCAACTGAGAATAGACTACAAAATCAATAATTTGTACACATGTAACAGGTGAATGGTCTGGTCTGTGAATTTCAATCAAAATGTTAAAGACACAAAGGAAAAAAAAATAAAGGGCCACCTACTGAGCACAGGAGGGAGTGGAGAGAAGAGCGCAGTGTGGAAAAGATGAGGGCAGCAGTCACTTTGGGAACAGCGTAGATTAAAGGTGGCCTGAGCCAGCTTGGCATGGTCTAGGACACTAGTGGCAAGTGATCTAGGCAGAGAAAGGGGAGTGGGTGCCAGGCTTGGGTGCCTTATGGGAGCAAGGGAGGGTAGGACTAATGGGAACATGGCTCAAAAGCAAGGCTGCAGGAGGGACACAGCAAAGAGGATTATGATGGAGGGGAGGATGGAGAGCAGGGCCTTTGCACTTGCTGTTCCCGCCACCTTGGGGATTCTTCAGAGATGTCCTTTCAGCCCACCCTGGGTAAAGTAGGCCTTGGTTATCTGGGGCCTTACCAAAATGAGAAATTCTGGTGTGATTATTTTTATCTCCTCTGATAGGCTGTGAGCTCCAGACAGGGCTCAGTGCCATGTGCACATTCAACAGGCGGTTAGTGAATGCAGGTACATACACAAAGACCACGCGGCCAGAAGGGTCTCGTCCTCACTCCTCTGCAGCCAGGAAAGATGGGATGGGTTTGTATGCACTACAATGCAAGTTGGTGTGAAGGGGTGTAACCAAGAGGCCCAACCAAAGATAATTTTATAGAAGCACTAGTGTGTCATTAACTGGAAGAGGACTGGAATTAAGGATACATTTGTGACTTAAAAATAAAACAGAGGGGTGCCTGGGTAGCTCAGTTGGTTGAGCATTGAACTCTTGATTTCAGCTCAGGTCATGGTCTCACAGTTTGTGGGTTACAGCCCCACACTGGGCTCTGTCCCGTTCTCTCTCTCTCTCTCAAAATAAATAAATAAACATAAAAAAGAGAGAGAGAGAGAGAGAAATGCTGACTAGGAGGAGTCCAGGGAGGACCTAGGGCTGGGACCCTTCTGCAGCCTGGTCTGGGTACAGGTCACACAGGTGCGCATGTATAAACAGACTTCATGCCATACACCTGAGGGGTACACTGGCCTGGGTGTGAAGTTATACTTTGAGGAAAGAAATGAAGACATTTAGACCACATTGTATTTGTTCAATCTGTTCTAGGATGAGTCAAGTGCCGATGTGGTGCCAATCTAGACTGTAACCTGTTTCTGTAATGACCCTTGGGTTAAGAACACTTTTAGGTTTGTAAACAGTTGTTTAAAAAAAAAAAAAAAGCAGCAGCAATGGACAGAGAGCATCTGGCTAGCAAAGCATAAATTAAAAAAAAATTTTTTTTTAATGTTTATTTATTTTTGAGACAGACACAGGGCATGAGTAGGGAAGGGGCAGAGGGGCAGAGAGGGAGACAGAAACCAAAGCAGGCTCCAGGCTCTGAGTTGTCAGCACAGAGCCCGATGTGGCGCTCGAACTCACAAATGGCAAGATCATGACCTGAGCCAAAGTTTGGATGCTTAAGGACTAAGCCACCCAGGTGCCCCCAAAGCATAAAGTATTTATCGGGCTTTTAACAGAAAAAGTTTGCCAACCTCAGTTCTGGGATACAAAAAAGCCAAGAAGGGGCTGGGAAGAGCTTGAGTTTTTACCTGATACTAACTTTCCCAATGGCTGAATTTTTTTTTTTTTTACCAAGTCCATAATTTTTAAAAATTGAGGCATATTTGCATAATATTAAATGTATAAAGTTCCAAGAGTTATGAGAACTGTATTTACCCTTGTTAAAAATTTTGTATTTCTCTGTTAACTCTGGGTGCAAAGCATGTGCCCCTTCTACCTTTTTTTTTTTTTTTTTTACATTTTTCTGTGTTGAACCCAGTAACAAAATTTTTAAATGTTATTAAAACATCTGAAAAACTTAAGAATACATATTCCTGGGACATTCACAGGTAGGGACTACCAGAGAGGAACATCTAAATTCCCTCAATATTCCGGCTTCCGCAACCAGTTTTACTCTGGATGGCCCTGGGTGCAGCCTCCCCCGGGTCTCAGTTTCCCCACTCGGAAGTGTGGCCGAGGGCTCGGGGCACGGGCTAAATTATGCGGTTTAACTAACTGTAAAATGGAAACAGTGGGAAGGACCTCCCGGTAAGTTCTGTTAAGAAAGCAAAGCTTAGTAATCGTTCGACAAACTGCAGCAGTTACCATCGTTACTACTGAAGCGATAAGGGATCCTCGGGTTCCACCTCCCGTCACACCGCAGCGGAAACTGAGGCCCGCGAGCCTCCCGGGCGTCCCGTTCCCGCCGCGGCGCTCTGGAGCCCCAACCCTGACACCCACACACAGTGAGGCACTAACCCGACAGTCCCCGACGTGGAAGATTCCGCTTGTAGTCGATGGGACCATAGCCCCCCGGCGGGGGCATGTCCTGTTTCACCTTCGACGCTGCCATGCTCCCAGGACCCGTACTTCCGGCTGCGGGCGGAAGTTACGTACAGCAGCCGCCGCCATGATGAGTGTGGCGGAACGTACCGCGCATGTCTCAGGCGGGACTAGGGCACCTAGGATACTAGGGTAGCGATCCTACGGCGAGGTAGAGCTCCGGGAATGGGTTCAGGGATCATCTGGGCGACCAGGCTGCAGCTGAGGCCTCTCTATTTCTTCTCCCATATGGGGCTTAGCCCAGTCGGTGTAGACGGCTGGAGTTCGTCTGGTCGCCCGGGCCCTTGCCCTAGAAGACTTCACTCACACCTTCGCCATGGTGCTATGCTTAGGTCATTCAGAGACCCCAAGCTCCTGAGGGAGCCAGGTCACCGTTAAGCTCCCTCTCGTTTTCTCCCCATCGCGGGTCACTGAGGGCAGCCCAGAGCTTCACACGGCCAGGTCAAGGTACACGAAGTTGGGCGACGACTGCTGTTCACATTTGACTCATGAGGAGCCTCCCCAGTGCCAGACACAAATTTTGCTCCCCAGTCATGGTCGAGACCCCTTGCCAATAGTCTCTCATGGGAACTGGAGCATTCAGAGCAATTATGAGTCACAAAGCCTGATGGCCTTTGGGAGGCCCTGCGGGGCGGGGTCCAGGGGGCCCCCACCCTAAGGCGGGGTGACGCCCACAGTCACTTCACAAGGCAGAAACTGTTACCTGGGCAATAAAAGGCACTGCAGCGGCAGGGTCCCGGGAGTGGGCACATGGGGGTGCGGGGGTGCAGGTGCCAAGCACCATGGGTTAGGCCCGAGGTTGGAGTCCGGCCGCCCTCCGACAGCAGCCGCCTCCTGCTCCCCGCGCGCCCCTGGCGCCACCATGTCGGGCGACAAACTTTTGAGCGAACTCGGCTATAAGCTGGGACGCACGATAGGCGAGGGCAGTTACTCCAAGGTGAAGGTGGCCACGTCCAAGAAGTACAAGGGCACGGTGGCCATCAAGGTGGTGGACCGGCGGCGCGCGCCGCCTGACTTCGTCAACAAATTCCTGCCCCGCGAACTGTCCATCCTTCGCGGCGTGCGGCACCCGCACATCGTGCACGTCTTCGAGTTCATCGAGGTGTGCAATGGAAAGCTGTACATCGTGATGGAGGCGGCTGCCACCGACCTGCTGCAGGCAGTGCAGCGCAACGGGCGCATCCCTGGGGGTCAGGCGCGCGACCTCTTCGCGCAGATCGCTGGGGCTGTGCGTTACCTGCATGACCACCACCTGGTGCACCGTGACCTCAAGTGCGAAAACGTGTTGCTGAGCCCTGACGAGCGCCGAGTGAAGCTCACTGACTTTGGCTTTGGCCGCCAGGCACATGGCTATCCTGACCTGAGCACCACCTACTGCGGCTCGGCTGCCTATGCGTCGCCTGAGGTCCTCTTGGGCATCCCATACGACCCCAAGAAATACGACGTGTGGAGCCTGGGCGTCGTGCTCTACGTCATGGTCACCGGCTGCATGCCCTTCGACGACTCGGACATCGCTGGCTTGCCCAGACGCCAGAAGCGCGGCGTTCTCTACCCCGACGGCCTCGAGCTGTCCGAGCGCTGCAAGGCCCTGATCGCCGAACTGCTGCAGTTCAGCCCGTCCGCCAGGCCCTCAGCGGGCCAGNCCGCCCCCCGCCCCCCTTTTCCTTTTTCTGGATGGTTGGGGCTGCAGTCGCCCCTGTTTAGAATCTAGCTCCTCTCCCCAACTATACCGAGGGCAGGGCGCAAGCGCTTCCTCTGTTCCCCAAGAGAAGGCCTCGGTAGGGGAAGGGACGAGAGGAAACGGAAGCACTGCGCCAGCGCGGAATGAGCGATGGCTGCGGGCAGGCCGTGGCTACCTGGAGGAGCTACCTGCGAGTGGACGCGTGCGAAGGGCGTCCTTCTCAAGACAGCCGTGCATGCGGGTGAGGGACGGTGCGCTCCTGGAGCTGCCTCCTTGGAACTTGCAATAAACTCGCTCTTCCTCGCACCTGCCTCTGGCAACGGCCCCCTTTTACCGAGGCGGGGTTGGGGCGGGAGTCATCCTGCAGGGGAAGGCAGTCGTGGCGCCCCCATTGTAGAAAAAGTCTCCTTGAAGTTCTTGCTCTAGGTCTCAGAAGGGAATTGGGAGGATTCAAACCAGATTTTTGGGCTCCCCAACCTCAGTCGACTCGAAAGGGCTTTGGGCCCATCCCAAGGGTTGTGATGGGAATGGAATTGCTGGTCTGGGGAGCAATGATCCCAGCCCCCTGCCAGTGTTTAAGGATGGAACCGCATGGGGGTGGCGGCCTCCTGTCTTAACATAAACTGAGCGTTTACAGATGAGGAGATTGAGGCCCGTACAGATGTCGTTTGCCCAAGAACACACCTGGAATTTGAAACCAGAAATGGCTGGAGTGGAGTTGGGGAGGTGGTGGAAACTCTTAGTAAGGGCCCTTCCTTGGTAAAGTTGTTTGGGGTAGGGGTAGGGGAGAGTCAAGCGTAAAGCGTTAGTCTGCTGGGCAAGCTGGTTACTTCAGTCCTTTCTTCATACATTTATTGAATGCCTACTGTGTGCCAAGCTCTGGGACTTAGCAGAGAGACTTGGATCCATCCCTGCCCTCAGCTAGGAGGCAAGTAAAAAGTCAAGTAAAAGTGCATGGCGTTTAAAGAATAGTAACTTAGATGTGGTTTATCTATACGATGGAATACTACATGGCAATGAGAAAGAATGAAATNGGACTGATGGATGTGGGGGGGGAGGGAGGAGATGGGCGTGGAGGGGGGCACTTGTGGGGATGAGCACTGGGTGTTATATGGAAACCAACTTGACAATAAACTATTTGTTAAAAAAAATGTAAGTAAAGCTATAAAAAATAAAAAAAAAATTAAAAAAAAGAATAGTAACTTGTGCTAGAAAGCTGCATGAGGGGAAGGACGAGTTACCAAGGAAGGACTGAAGCAGACATTTGAGCAGAATCCTGAAGGAATCAGCTACTGGAAACAGAGAAGTGTTCCCAAGATACTTTGGAGCTGGTGTGTTTGGGTAATGCCAGGAAGGTCTATGGCTGGAATGGAGAGGGAGGGAGAAGAGGTGGAGAGGTGTGTATCTGGACAGAGAACCCCACAGAGCCTGGGGGAGATTGGGGATCATTTTTTGCTGCAGTGAGATTACTGGGTTTGGTGACAGCACCTGTCTCTCATTTGGGGTGTGTGAGATGTCTCCCTAAGCCCTAATCCTGCTGGCCTCTATCGGAGCCCCACACCACAGTCCCCAAGGAGGGTGATCATCTGTGGGTCTGACCATGCCCTGCTCCTCCTCACTCACCCTTCGTGGCTCTCAGGTGCCCTGGCATTAAGTACCAGCTCTTCCCTAATCCCCTTCAAATAGATGAGGCAACTGAGGCTAAAAGAGGGGAAGCCCTCTAGTCTTGCTAGTCTTGGCTGGTTCATATCTGACCTGAAACAGAAAACCCAACCCCTCTGGTTCACACTAGAAGGGCGCCTCTTCTGGTCTGGACCATACCTTGGAAAATGGAAGTGGGAACAACCTTGGGAAATGGAAGTTGGGAAGGGCTGTGGCTCATCAAAGGATGGCATCCTGAGCCTTCTTAAGGGTCCCACCATCCTCAGAATGAAACCCACTTCTTCATCCCTTTCCCCTGTGGTCCAGACACACTGCCTTCCTTGTCCTTGACTCCAGGTTTGGCCTCACCTCTGAGCCTTTGCATTGGCTGTTGCCATTCCCTGTACCACTTTCCCCCTCCTCTTCAGTCCAGACTTGGCCTAACAAGTCACCTCTTCCCTGACAATCCATTCTTTCCCTCCTTGCCCTTGCCACAAGGTGGGGTCCTAGTATCTGGGGTATGGCATGCACCTTTTTCTATCCTTAATCTGTGTGAGCAATGGGGCCTGGGGCTCCTCTTACCCCATGGCCACAGACCTGTGTATGGCTCAGTTCAGAGGGGACAAGGCCTCAAGGACCAGGGCAATTGTCCCATTTGTTGGCTGGAAAAGCTGCTTGAGACTCACCCCTGACCAATTAAGGAACCTGTGCCTGTCTCAGTGAGAGCTCACTTGAGGGCTGAATTTGGAGCCCCTAATGCCCCATAAGTGTGCTGCTTGCAGCCAGTGTTGGGTCATGGGGCACCAGTCAGGAGGTGTCACAGGTGGACTGGGACAGGTTTGGGCTTCTGTAATGTCTTCTAGCAGTTCTGTGTCTTGCCCATGTGAAACCTAGCCAGCTGTGGTGGTTGGAGAGGACAATCACCCACCCCAGGCCAGAGGCAGGAAGGTCTTAACAAAAAAAGACAAAGTAGGGAAAAAAGGGGGGGGGGGAAGCACCTAGGAATAACAGGCTCATATTTTATGTACATTAGAATTTACCAGTGATCGTCTCACTTTATGCATAACTTTTGAAACTGTGTGTCGATACCTGAGAGCAAATATTGATGAAATCAACACCAGAAACTGCTCATTTCAGAGCTGGCGGGACAGCTCTGTGCTAGAACCCACATCTGCAGTAACGTCCTGCAGCAAAGACACCCAATGTAGATGCCAAGCTTGAAGATTCCAGAAAAAACTACCACTCCAGGGTGGAGGCTGGAAGGGGCTAAGAACCAGCAGATGGGCAAAACTCACTGGAACCTCACTCTCCTCCGTCAGTTCTGTGGGTAAGTAGGCCACAAAGCTGCAGGTTCTGGTGAAGATGGGAGGCCCAGAGGCAAAGCCACAGTGTCCACTCTGGGGAGGTGTTCCAGACACTTTCGGGAATGAAGTCTGAAAGAAGCCCAAGAAGCAGGTGTCTCATTGTTTTCCCATGAACAAGGGATGACCCTACTACACCTACCCCAGTCCCAAGCTGCCCCAAAGCTGGGACAAAAATAATGCAGGGAAACTAGGACCGAGGGGACAAAAGAAAAATACAGCCAACACATTGTCCATTTCTTTATTTTCCTTCAGATTCTAAGACTTCCTCATGACACAATGTATAGCCATTGATTCCAGCCTCTGTTCATTGGAACTTCTATTCCGGTTTGGTGGTCAACTTTTTACATTTATTATCAAAGATTTAGAGTCACAATAAATACAAGTGACAATCTCTCCACCCACCCCCAAAAACCCCACCTTCCAAATACCCTGCACTAGTGTAACTGTCTATTACACTTTCATTGTTAAGTATTATAAAACTTCAGCTGTCCTTTAAAAAAAAACTCAGTCCAAGTTTTTTAGGCAACCATCATGTGCAGCATAGCTCGGCATCAAATAAAAACCCTATGGTGGAGAAGCAACAACTGTCTTTTTCATGATCTACACCCCTGTGATGAGAATACTTAAATTATATAGAAAATTCCTCCCCATGTCTTTCTGTCCACAGGAAAATGACATGTAGGACACAGGAGCCATAACACAGCAGGGCTGAACTCAGTTGCCTTTCATTCCCTCTGCACTGGGGCCAACCCTTGCTTCATGAGGGTCTTAGGATGCAGACAGGACCAGAGGCTACCCCTGGAAGGAGGGCAACTTTGGCCTTGTCAAAGGTGTGGGTCCCAACATCACGGCTGGGACACTGGGGGACCAGGGCCCCATGACATGGGCAGGATGACCAGAGCAATGGGTGGCACTAAGTGGACACACATGTATCTATGTGCACATGCATGTATACACATATGGCCATTTCAAACATGCAATCCTTCACCCTCCCAGAGTGGCTAACATCTTGAACAGTTTCCAGTTGCCACTGGGACTTCATGTCACAGGTAACTCCGGATCTTTATCATTTGGGACTGAAGGCTCCCAAGTTCTCACTGCTCCTAGGAACCAGGTCCTCTCCGTCCTGCGGCCTCCCAGGGGTCATCGGGAGACCAGAATCCCAGCACTGTGGCCAACTTTGAGATGGGCTTTGCTACTGGGAGAACACCCTGAACATTATCTTGTCTGAATATGTCCAAACCCCACATGCAGAGATTTAATATGCCTTTCCTATAACCTCATAAGCCTCATCAAAGAACTACTTATTTGGGTCTTATCAGAGAAGTTACACCACAAAGAGAGAAAAAAAAAAGTGGGGGAGAGTAGGAGTTTTGATACAGTAGAAATGAACAAAAGATTAAGGCATCTCACATTCTTGTCCCCTTAAAAAAAAAAGTTACATGTCACAGTAAGTGGCCCCTGATGGGATCATTCCCAGGGACCCTGGGCTGGAGGAGATAGAGCCAGGGCCTGTAGCCCCATCCTCCACCAGTGGCGGTCGGATTTGTACTGAATTCATGAGGCCCACTTAATAGCTCAGAGGCTGGTAGAAGTCCAGCCACGCAAGGTGAACAGAGGTGGTTCCTGAGCACAGTGATGAGCGAGGTTCTAATGGGCTGAGGTTGAGGGCCAACCTGCGCAGCACAGCTCAACTCAGGCCCTTGAGTCACAGACCCATTCAACTCCAGCTGGGGCGTGACCATCCTGGCACACCCCTCCAGTGCAGAGGTGACTCTTGCCTGGATGCCTGATCCCGAGTTACTGCATAGAACTGAGGTCTGTTTGCCCACGAAAGAGGCCAGCCCAGGTGCTCCTTCTTGAAGGATTTGGAAAATCTGGCCCATGTCATTGAACAGAGAGGGCTAACAGCTCAGGGTAGTATAAGACAAGTATTTATTTGCCAGGCACACAGAAAAATGTGAGGAATAGAAATGCTTGCATACTCTTTGAGTTTTTGGTGTAAGAACACCTGCCCCCCCCACCCCCAATGTCAATTTCCCTATCACCCAAATCCCTGGATCTTGGAATGAAAGCCACCCTTCCCCACCCTCCCCTCCTTCAGCCCATCTAAGTTATGCACTCAAAAATCAATAAGCAATATAGGGTTTTACACAACAAAAAAATTAGAATGTTGAAAAACTAGGTCTTCTACCACAGGTGAAAATGTTGCTAAACATGGATATTCACACAACATGAGAGAAGGGGTTAAATGAGCCTTTATTAGAATGTTGTAGCAGTGTGTTTTGAAGGCGGCGGCCCTACAAAATAAGGATTTTAAATTAAGTCCCTAACTGCATGGATAGGAAAACTGGGGCTGGGGCTGAAGTGGGCAGCAGTGTACCCCATCTCCACATCAACACATGTGTGTGCATGCACACAGGACACCCTTGCACCTGCACGGAGACAGCCCCGTGCACAGCACACTCATGACAGCTTCTGCCTATCCTCATGGAACCGATTTTTTAAGAGTGGGAGAAACCAAGATGAAACAACTATGAGCAGACCTGATCCTCTGTAAGACATTTCTGTAGACTCAAAAGAGGGTTNAAAAAAGGGTAAAAAAAAAAAAAAAAAAAAAGTCTGAAGGCGAACCCGGGCAGCACGGCCCAGCTTTAAGGAAAAGTTCTAAACTAGACCCAAATGGAAACCCTGAAGTCTTGGGAGGGGCAGGGGCACCTCCCCACAAGACACACCTGACAGGAGCATAGGCCAGGGTAGCTTAGGATGTTGTCCATCAAAATAAGTAGGAAAAGAAAAATTTAATAAAATAAAACCACAACAACAAAATAACACAATAGCCCGCCCCTCCAATTTCCCACTCAGGCTCCAGATGTTGCTGCCAATTCTCTCCTCCCTCCTCCACTGACTGTGCGTGGCTTCTGGGATTCCAGGCTCTCTGGCTGGGTCTGGGTTGCAGTTTGTTCTTCTGCTAAGTGTGGGAGGTCCGGGGTCTTCGGAATGAGCAGCAGCAGAGGCCTTCCTCTAGACTGAGAGCTGGGCAGTCAGTGGCCCACCCTCTGGGGTGTGGGGGCCGTGCTCGGCAGGGACCCCTGGGTCTGCACGGTTTACTTTAAACTCCATCATCATGAGGTGATTAAAATAAAAAAAAAAAAAAAAAAAAAAGCTGTCAACCTAGAGATTGCCATGAAGGAAGGCAGTCAAAGACTGGGAGGCTAAGATGGGGAGAAGCAAAAACAAAACAGAACGCTCTGCTCGACTTCAGAAGCCCCGGGCGCTGGTCTTGCTGAGCGTGTCACAGTGTCCAGGGTGAGCAGTCCGTGCACCCTGCCGGGCTTGGGGGGATGGGAGGGAGAGGGGGGCTGAAAGGAAGGGCCGGAAGCAGAACCAGCCCCCGAGGTCCACTTTTCTGCTGGTGTTGGGCAAACTAAAGGCAAAGAAAGGAAAAAAGCCCAAGGGAAAGGTCCCCCAGTGATATTCCTCGTCCACCTGTGAAGCAGCCCCTCAGCTGCGACGAGACTTTGCAGCCAAGAATGGAGCCCTTGCTTCTGCAGCATGGCCGGCGCTCGCTCACTCATTCTCTCGGGGAGCACGAGGTCTTCCCGATTGGAGGGTGGCAGGGCCAGGTGGGAGGGAGGAGGAGGGAGCCTGTTCTCCATTGGGCCCGAATCGCACTATTTCCACGTGGCTGACTGGGGAATGGAGCGTGGCGGGATCATGTCCAGGAGGTACTCCCGCTGGCGGTCCACAGCTGAGGAGGTCTTGTGCACTGCCAAGCCTGGGCTGACAAACGCAAGGGCCCCGCCTACAAAAGAACAGAGGGACAGTTTTAATGGTACCATAACACTCTAATGACATTAAAGGGAACACAGAATGGTGAAAACAGCACGATACCTCTGTAGGGCACTCAGTTACACAAAAGTGACACACCAGTGGAGAGGCAGAATGGGGGAAAAGCCCCGAAGTACAGCATTTATTTTCCTGGGGTAGAAACACCATTTAATTTGTTTTGTATTCTCGAGATTTCCACAATGAATGAGCATCTCTTTTACAAGTGGAAAATGAAGAAATGACCCCCAATCTCCCAACACACACAGGTTTTTGGCTGGCCTGGGGGTGAAGACTGTCCTGTCCCGTCTCATCACTGTGTTACCACAAGAGTGCTTTTGGTGGAGGTTTATGTATTTTGTGGAACAAGTGTTTTGGGGTCAAATGCAATTGGTAAACCTCTCTACACTCTAATGAGAAACCTGACTGAGTCCTGCCCAGAAACCGAGGATTAACTAGAGAGACTGATAGAACTCTTCCGGGAAATGCTGTTTTTAAAGGTATTACGCATTTACCTCTAGTCCTACTGCTGAACATAGCAACTATTTATTCCTTCATATTCCCTTTCAAACATTACCTTAAATATGCAGTTTTCACACGGCTCCTAACACTGTGTACACACATGCACACACCTGCACTGGACTCTTCCCACTGATTTCATATACTTTTGAAATTTCCCACAAAAGGAATTTCCAAACAGCTAAGAGTTCTTAGCTGCATCTTAAACACGATGCGCAAAAATATCTCTGCCAGCTTTATGTTTACAAATACTCTCTGCTCTCTAGAATACTTAGATTCTTCAGAAATCAGACCAATGTCCTCCTTTTCCTGAGCTTCACGCTGTGGAAATGATATTCGGCCATATTTCTAACTCTATGGTCAGCTGTGTGCACACCAGACTCCTGTGTTTTGTTTGCAGACAGCCTGGCTTTCCCAGTTCTGCTTAGGGAGACAGATCTCATGATGGTGCCTCCTCTTCTGACAAGGACACAGCAAGCTCATGTGGGGAAAAGGGTATTTGCTCCCACAGTGAAAGTGCTCATCTGTTTCCTTCTCTTGTTTTTGATGGAAATAAATATTTAACTGTCACCTTAATGACAGCACATGAATAATAAAAAATAGGGCAAGTGGTATGGGGGACGACCCAGGGACGATGGGCGCTGTGGCAGACTAGGGAATGCTCACTTGAGCGTATCCCCCCTCCCTTGAGTTGTTTCTCAAATGTGGTCTCCTCAGAGTCCCGATGCCCACTGTGGTGTGGTTAGAATCCTAGCTCCCGTCCCAGGTGTTTCCCCCCACCTCCTCCCCATGTTGTTTTTGTTGTTGTTGTTGTTTTTAGTTTTTTATTTATTTTAGAGACAGAACACGAGCAGGGGTGGTGCAGAGTGGGAGACACAGAATCTGAAGCAGGCCTCCAGGCTCTGACCTGTCAGCACAGAGCCTGATGCGGGGCTTGGACCCATGAACCTTGATATTGTGACCTGAGCCCAAGTCAACGCTTAACCAACTGAGCCCACCCAGGCAGCCCACCACATTCTCATTCTAGTTTGCAACTTTGCACCACCCAACCTGTCCAAGCCAGAGGGTGGGAAGAGTGTCCCACAGAGCAGGGAATGAAGAACACTGTCTAGTTGAACAAGAAATTACCGCACTAGAGAAGGTACAACGTAGTAGCAAAAAAAGGCATTTCCTATGGCAGGAAAGTTGGGGTGGGGGGTGGGGTGTCCAGATTTGGCAAGATAAGTGTCTGTGCTGACAGGTGTCCACTGGATGGTGTGTTCTGAGACACACACTACCTAAACTGGGTCTACTCCATGTTTTGGATCCAGAGCTAAGCGTCTGGGTGTAGAGTGAGCAAACAACAAGGGCAATTAGTTATCTACCCAGGGCTACCTGCTGTTCAGGGCATCTTATTTAGTGAACAGAGATGAAGCTGAGGAGTCAGAAGCTGTTCCTCAAGGAACAGGTCTGGGGTCTCAGGGCTCTATGTAACATTTCTGTTCACTTTATATGTGTGCATGTCTTTTCTTCTTTTTTTTAAAGTTTATTTATTTTTTTTAAATGTTTTATTTATTTCTAGGAGAGAGAGACAGCGTGAGCAGGGGAGGGTCAGAGAGAGAGGGAGTCACAGACTGAAACAGGCTCCAGGCTCTGAGCTGGCAGTCAGCACAGAGCCCGACGCGGGGCTCGAACCCACGAACTGTGAGATCATGACCTAAGCGAAAGTCGGACGCTTAACCGACTAAGCCACCCAGGCGCCCCTAAAGTTTATTTTGAGAGAAAGGAGACACAAGCTGGGGAAGGGTAGAGACAGAGGGAGAGAGAGGATGCCAAGCAGGCTCTGCACTGCCAGCATGGATCCTGAAGCAGGGCTTGAACTCACGAACTGTGAGATCATGACCTGAGCCGAGATCAAGAGTTAGATGTTTAACCAACTGAGCCACCCAGGTGCCCCTGCAGACCTCAACACGACAAGGTCCCCACTTTGAGCCCTGTGGGGGCCTCCCACCTGTACTTAGGGGTGCCTTCTTCCAGTTGGTGGTGGCATTGCCCTTGCCAGTGCTCACAGCTCTCTCGGAATGTCTGCCGGTCCTGCTGACAAGGGCTGTGGCCGAGGCTGCATTCTGCAGTTTGGGTGACTGGCTGAATGTGTGCAGGACACCTCGGGGCGTTGTGGCTGAGCCCCGGGACAGCTGGCTGGAGGCCTACAGTGGAGAGAGGGTATGATGACTCATGTGGGGAAGGGGATGACAGAGGGCGAGACGCTCAGCGCAGCCTCTCCGTGCTCTGGCCGACCTCTTCCCACCCACACAGGGTCCCTAAAGTCCAAAATCAGGAGACCAGGTAAGTTACACCGGGGGGAGGGGAAGGAGGGAGGGAGAGAGAGACAGACAGACAGACGCAGGCAGCGTGACAGTCGGCGACTGACGTGGTCACGGTCTGGGGCGTGAGGGCTGGTTGGTGGCACGGTGCAGGGGCTCCCAGCACCGTAGTTCTGACCTGTAGCACAGCCCCGTTACTCCAGTCGCGGGCCTCTCCTGAGCGGAACGCCAACTTACGCCGGGGTTTTATGACCTACACAAATGGGGGGGTTGAAATCGAGGTCAGCACCATCTCACAGGCCGGCCTAGGGTGACCTAGAGTGACCAAAGGGCAGCAGCTGTGGCCGCATGAGGCCCAATCCCCATGGGACAGTTTCCCGAGGGCAGCACAGCCACCCACTACATAGGGATCTTGAGAAGATGTGTTTATTAGTGAATTACAAATGACTTCCAAGGACACAAAAAATTGCCAACAGGGTGCTTTGGGTCTATAGGGGGTGGGAAAGCAAAGCATTAAAAAAAAGCAGCCAAAAAACTTGATTTCAAACTTGTTTCTCTCCTTAATTTAGCTAGAACATTTCTTCCAAATGCCCCTTTTGCATCTCAATGTGGCTTTCAGAAAAGTCCTTTTAGACAAGAAGTACTTGTCAGCCGGAACACTGCAAGTGAAAGCTACAAAATCTAAAGAAACTGCAAATTAGTATTTTCACCACCAAAGGCCACCATTAAATGCAATTTAGACACACAGTTAACAACCAGGCAGATGACTGCCCAGTGTGAGACAGAACGTCGGAACATCTTGCTTGCTAGCAACAACTCCCAGCCAAGGAAACGAGGCCCCTCTCCTAGAAGGCAAGGCCACCCAGTCCATGTTCCCAGGCCTCAGGGCCGCAGCTCTGGCTCCCCAAGGACTCTCACCTGCTTTAGTGCGGGGTGTGGGGCGGTGGCAGGCTCAGTCTTGGCCTGTGCGGGGGCAGCACCCTGCTGCAGGAGGCGCTGCTCAATCTCCTGCTCCTGCTGCAGTGCCTTCACAAAGGCAGCCTTCAACCGGCTCGTGTGCTCTACCTTGAGTGCCTTCTTCTGGTTGGATGCCATGCAGTTCTCGCACATAATGGCGCCGCCCTTCTCCTCCCGCCAGCGGCACGTGAAGTCCGTCTTGCACTGCGCACACATGTAGGGCTCCCGGGACAGAACAACAGCGGCTGACATCCTGCCTGCTGCATGGAGAGACAGGTGGGCTCATGTCAGAGGAATAGAATGCCAGAGTCAGAGCCCCTACCACCCTAGCACAGGATGAGGACACATGACAGATCTGGAGCAGTGCCCTGGGCTGCATGGCCCAGCTGGCATCAAGAACCCAAATCCCAAGTCGACAATGTCTGTTTGGCACACGCATACTGGGCGCTGACTGTGTGTGGACACTAGGCCAGCTTTGGGGAAGATTTGCCAATAGAAGGGAAGTTGAGAAGCTTCGGAAAATGCCATGGTACACTGGGTACCAACTCTCAAGAACATCTGTGCTCTCAGACTGGCTCCTCCCAATTGCCTTTCTCACTCTCAGTGCAACATTAAATTTCAGAGATGGAGGTTTCCAATCCTCCTGGACCTCATCACACTAAAGACAAGATGGTAACCCCCTCCAGGTGCCACCTCACTGTGATGGGCAAGTCAAATAAGGACCAATCATCCAGAAAGTACTCATGCTGACAAGTGTCATACTCAGTGTCTTGTGCATATACAAATGTGTTCGATTCTCACGATAACCTCCTAACAGCGCACTCTACTCCACTGAAAGTTCTTCTGAGGAGAAAACTGAGGCTGAGGAGATGAAGTGACTTGCAGAGTCACAGGCCAGTCAGCCGCAGGGCCAGGACTCACACCTGCAGCCCAGCTAAGAGCACACCAACTGCTCTGGTTTATCAGCCCCCTTTTCTAAGATGGGAACGTGGTATCCCCTCATTTGGCCATATAGGAAGGGTGACTGGGGAAAGCAGGGTAAAGTGCATGCTCAGGCATGGGATCAAAATTATTTTTGTCATCCAAAGTGAAGGGGTATTTTTTGCATTTTATGACTTTATGTCTAGTACTCAAGGGCTTAATTTCCTTTTAACATCAGAGACCATGCTGCTGAGGGACCCTTAGCCTGCTCAAACTCTCCCAAATGCTGAGGGGCTGTGCAGGATCAGACTGCAGGAGGCCCTCACCCTACAGAATAGCTGAGCTGTCACCAGATCCATCCACCCAGGGTCTACTTCATGCCCGCAGCCCCAGCCCCTCACCTGCAGCTAACATGCTCTGGTGAAAAGAGTACATCACCTTCCAAACATCCAACCCTGGAGGACACGGTACCTTTACCTAGGCAGCTGCGGTGGGCATGAACAGCACCAGAGTGGAGATACCGGTATGAGGCTGCACAAAGCCAACCAGCCTGAGGCTCTGGGAGGGATCAGGAGATACCTCAAATAGGGCTCAGAGCTTCCTCCCATAGTTAGGACCAGTTTGGGGCAATTATGAGAGGGATACTGACTCCTGATGAGAGAACAGGTAAAGAAAGGCTGATCTGGGAGAGCAGATGCCCATGGCAGATGGCTGCAGACAGACAGGCATTTTGTCCTGACTTGGGCCTCCTACCCACCTGTCCTGCACTGGCCTCAAGGCAACTTTTTTTTGCCAATAACACTCCATCATAAAGACATCAAAGGGATCCAGACATACCCAAGCCATGTGAGAGCTCATACCTTTACCCTGCTGGCCCTGGTGCTGCGGCCCCCTGACGAATGGAGGACACCCCCCCCCTGCCCCATTTTACAGAAGCCAATCAATGATGGGTCTTTGTGGCCTCCCACTCGCAACCTGACTCATGATCAATCCTTGATATAGTCCTGTGGTTGAGGGCTGTTTTAAGAGAATGGGGTTGGGTAGATGGGTAGGGTGCAGTAAGGAGGCTGTAAGTAAATCTGAGGTGGCCTCTGCCTCTCAGAGGCACTGGATACAACACCTGAGGAGAAAATTCCGTGATATGCTGACTAAAGAGGAAGAAGAGAGTACTCCTCCAACACCCTGACAGCAAGCAGGCACTGCAGGGGTCACAGCTCCCTGTTATACAGACCTGCCTCCCTCCCTCTCTGCGTAAGAGAAGCAAGCAGGCAGAAGGTGCTTTTCCTCTGTACAGGCCCCATTACTATTGCCCCCAAGTCTGTGCCCTGGGAGCAGTCGGCATGTACTAAGGGACAATTCCAAGGTATGTGGTCTAAAGACTACTGAGCCCTCCCTCGTCCTGGACTGGTTACGGCTCCACCACCTCCTCAGCTCTGAGCATTTGCTGAGATCACACAGGGAGAAGATTCAGGCTGGCTGCCTAAATAAAGTCACCACAAATCGATCTCAGAGCAAGAACGTCTTCATATCAGTGTCTTGTGGAGACATCAACACTTGGTTTCCCACCTCCATTTCCAGTGTTACTTTTGTTCACTACCCTATAATATGCCTTTTTCTCCCTAAAACCCCCTAACATGCAAGTGGTGCTTTCCAAACTGCTTCCAAGGAGGATGTTCAAGGGAATCTGGCCCAGGCATAGGTGTTACTCTCCTACCCTGAGGGCTCAGAGCACTCAAGGCTCTGGAAAGCTCTAGCGAGACCCCTGTCTGGAAGGAAAGCCTGTCAGCTTCCTGCAGACATTCTTCCTCACCCTCTTCTGTCTGCCCCAACGTCACAGAGCTGTTGGGGGATGATCCTCACCCCTCTCAGACCATGCATTCAGGGCCTCGGGCTTCCTCAGGGCCCAGCTCTCAGAGGCAGTCCCGCCAAGAGAAGAAAGGTGACTGCAATGTGTTTAAGAAGTTATCTAAGGTGACAGATGGTGACTACATTTATTGTGGTGAACACCAATTAACGCATAGAACTGTTAAATCACTGTGTATACCTGAAACTAACACTGAACGTCAAATATACTTCAAAAATAAGTATTTTTAAAAATGCAAGAACTAAAGCAAAAAAGTTATCTAAGCCTCGCAGCAAGCGGAACTGATGAAAAAAGGTCATCCCTAAGATACCCCACCCCAAATAGTTCTTGGTACACAGTATGCATTCTAACATGCTGTGCACTGAAAACAATCTACGTAAGAGAAACTTCAGTGGCAAGAGATGAAAATGGCCCCAAAGCCCACTCACCTTGCGTCTCCAGCAGGTTCTGCACCACTTCCTCCAGGCCGACCAGGTAGATGAATTCGTTATTGGCAGCACTGGGCAGGAAGTTCATCTCTGGGGCAGGGGGCTTGGGAGGGGGGATTTCAAGCAGCGTCTTCTCTAGCTGTTTGCGCAGTGCGAGCTTAGCAGCCGCCTGACGACTGGCTGGAGAATCCGCAGAGGTGACCACAGAGGCCACGCTGGTGGGGGTGGAGTTGGCCTGAGCAGAGGTGACTGTTGTCCCTTTCAGTGATGCTGGGGAAGGCTTTTGGGAGATAACAACCTGGTCAGTGTGCTGGGGGTGCCTGACTCCACAGCCCAAGATGGCATCATTAGCTGCACTAATGAGTCTTTAAGACAATAACTCTGAACTGCCTGACATCAGCAAGCAATAGGCAGAGCAGCATTAAACTCATCACCCTATGAGATGACCAATCCTGTAAACATACTTGAGGTTTAGCTGATATCCAATAAACGATACACATTTAAGATCTGTAATTTGTCGTGTTTTGCCAACATGAGGATATCCATGAAACCAAAACCATGACTAGGGCAGTGGGCACCCCTACTCAGGCAACACAGCCACTGTCCTGTCACTATGACCTAGCAGCCCTCCTCCTGGCACAGGGCTAGATGACTTCCTTCGTTACAGGGGTACGGCAGTGGATCACTACAACACTGGTGGCATTTACTTCATGAGCATCTTTGTGGGTGCTTATCTGGAGACTAATCTTTTACTCAGCTCATGTGTCCTTTTTGGGGATCCAGGGGAGAACAGCTTCTGGACCCACCCCTGCTCCCTCCCCCTCTTGATCTTTGGTGCTTCTGCACTACTTTCTTGCCTTCATCTGGACCCCAGTGGCCAATGCTCCATTTCCTCCTTGCTCTAGTTCACCCAGCCCCCAACCCTGTTGAGCGCTTTCCCCAAAACTCTGAGTTGCCCACACCAGTGACCTTCTGGAAATCTAAGGAAAGCAGCATATACCACCCCCAGGAAAATACACACACCTGACAACTTGCATACAACACATCACAGGACTCAGGGAGCCCAGGATGCTATCCCAGGACTATCACCCTCACAGAGTTGAGCAAGCCTCCCAACAGAGAGGAAGCCAGCCATCACAGCACATTGGCCTGGCCTGACTTTAGAGAAGGCAGGGATGCTGCCCAGAGCCCTGTTGGCTGGGCTCTTCTCTGAGGGAGGCAGACAAAGATGCACCATGCCACAGAAGGAAGAGAAACTAACACACCCATCAGCAAAAGCTGCTGTAGACCCAGTAATTTTATCTGTCAATAAAGCTCTTGCTTCCAGCCTGCCCACCACCCTGGTTCCATCTTCTTAGCTCTGCTGGGTAGGGACAGACCCACCCCATCTCAGAGGCTCCGTACAAGAGGTGAAGGGACTCATGGCTAAGAATAGATGTGCCAGTGCTGTGAGGACATTTGCAGACATGCTCCCCTCACGTGCTCATGCCGACAGGGAGGAGGGTGGGGAAGGCTCTGGTATCCCGCAGCCACCTCCAGGCCTATCAGATTCTTCGCCTGGCCTCTTCCATCCCCCCAAAACACTCTGGGTCCCACACGCAGCCTGAAGCTTCCCCCCCCACCCCTCAGCTCTGCACCTCTCCCCCTCTCAAATAGCTATCCACCTCTGCTAGACCACAGTTCTGAACACAGGACTTCTGCCCATACTGACAGGCTTTCATGCTATGACATGCTCCAAGGAGCTCTAGTCCAAACCTCCATGGGGCCTAAAAAGCCTTGCCTGGCTCTGAGTGGGCAGGCCATGCCATACCACTCTGGAGACAAGACTGTGCACCCTTGATGTGTTGTGTCTGTAGGGCATGTGCCCCACCCTGACTCAGCAAAGCCCTCACCTGTGGGATGTTGACGAGCAGACTGGTGTTGGGGACATTGGCGACGCGGATGAGGCCTTGCTGGATGATCCTCTGTCCCTGAATTTGCACACTGGGCACAGAGGCCCGAGGGGCCAGGAGGAGCGGTGGTGGCCCCGTGCTGGAATGTTGTCTGATGTTGTGGATTTGCTGTGGGGTGGGACAGGGGATAAGATGGTAAGAGGGATGATGGAGGGAGGGAAGAACCCCAACTTGACCACCAGGAAGGGTTGTTCTCATTGAGGTGGCTGGCTATTTGGAGTTGCCTGGATACTCTTGCATCCTAAAAGCACGCCCTGCTCACCTGAGCCCCCCTGACGAGTGGGGGCATGACGACCTGTGAGCTCGCCTGTGGCCCCAGCTTGGAGGACACCTGCTGCCCGCCGCGGACCAGGGGTGGTGGGATGACACTGCCAGGCATTCTTGTCGAAGAGGTCTGTCAACGGCACCAAACCCCAGGTTTTACATGGCTTTTTTTCTTTTTTAAACAAATAGGTTTGCTGTTTTGTATAAGTACACACTTGTTTTAAAGGGGGAGCACTAAAATGCCTATTTATTCTAGGCACAAAAAAAGAAAGAAGGAACATGGACTCTGACGATAGCTATGCAGACTGGGCTCACTCAGAAGTGAATTGCACCAACAAGGTAGCATATTTTCACACACAGTAGGTGTTCAGCCAACCCAGGCCGGGTGTCACCTGCCTACTGGCCAGAGCTGGGGGCTCAGGCCTATTTGAGAGAAGGTGGGCCCCTGTCCAGACCTTGGTCTCAGGTCTGGGAGTAAGAGCTCTACCCTTTTTATAGTGTGGACAGAGGAGGTCCTGCTGGGTTTCATAACCACCCTTCGGAATGTCAAAATGAAAGGAACCTGTTCTGCCTAAATCTTGGTTCTCTTCCAGTTTTGCTAGTCCTTCTCCTAGCAGTGGCATGATTTATTCATGTCAAGAGCCGCTAAGCTTGGGCCTCACTCAAATCTAATCAGAAGGAATGGGCAGCCTTTCACAGGAACTGGATCAGGACTGCCCAGGAGTACAGAGGAGACACTGACCTGAAGGGATGGCTTGCCAGAAGGAATGTTCTGGGTGCCCCGCACGAGCGGGGGAGGGGTGGTCACGGCACTCCCAGCAGACCCTGTGGGCTGCAAGAGAGCAGGACATGTGAGAGATGAGGGGGCCATCAGCCTTGCTCCCCTCACACATAATCCAGAGGAGAATTGGTTTTCTTCTTCTTCCAAAAGCATCAGGCTCCTTTTCAAAGGTTCTGCTTCCAGTCTGCTTACGTCTGTAGTAGGAACTGACTTGACTGAAATGGGCAGGGGAGAGATGTTCCAGCACCCTTCACCTCTGGGGATGCTTGGCATCATTTTGTGGTTCAAGAGCAAGTTCTGCCTTCCAGGGGATATGAGGGCTGGTGGTGGTGACCGAGTCAAAGGACCCCAGGCCTGGATAGATTAATCCCAAACTTGGTGAAAAAATATGGAGTCCAGGCACTTCTTAAAGTAACATTACACTAGAGAAAAGACAGTGACAGACTTGGTTTGCTTCACCAAGTCTTAAACAGCTGGCAAGGAAACAAGTAACAGGCAGGGCTCTGTCCACTGGGAGATTAATAGATGCCAGGCCATGTCCACTAATTGACCATGCGCAAGTGGGAGCTCAAGCAAAGCCTTAAGTCAGACCAAGGAGTATCCTCCTGTCCTGTTCCCTTAAGAGGACATGTGTTCCACATAATCTGTTAGCTCATACTACCCAAGACACACTTTCTAGCTTACGGAGATGGTGGTTAAAGAAAATAGAAGGGTAGCTTAAAACACCCAATAAAACAAACTTGACCTTGGCCTACACAGTAAGTTGCATTAAGAAGCAGCACAAGGAGCCTCAGAGACCTGGGGAGATAGCACTTGGCATGCCCTTGCAGCCTTAGGGAATCTGTCCACAAAACCTTGGTAGCCACTGATGCCATCCACAGGGCAGGAGGCCCCTCTGTAAACGGGCTTGTGACAGTTCTCAATCCAGAAATGTTCTAACAGCTTTAAAGACATCTGTTTTCTTAAGGCTTATAATCTATAAGGTATAAGTTTTACATAGACTGAGAATATGCTAGACCAAAATGCACCATAATATCCTTTTACTCTGACATCCTTTTCGCTAAATCTAAAATTCAAACTTGAAACTTCAGATCTTGACCCTCACACCCTTGAGGAAACCTGTTCACCCATGACCAGCCACTCCAGCTCTTGGTACTGAGGTGGGCCAAGGTAATGATTGTGAATTTCCACTCCCTGTTCTAAATGGCTCCTGCTGGCCTTGAAGAGAGAAGAGATGCACACACACCTTCTGGGTGGTGGTTTCCTTTTGTATCTGACTCTGCCGCAACTTTTTTAATAAAACAAGTTTTGCTTCTTCTAATCTTAACTCTTCTTTCAGTTGCTTAATCATCCTTTCTCGTTCTTCAGGACTGCTTTTCTGTAAGGGCAAGAGAACAAGGGTTGAGGAGGAGGGCCACAGCCACGGAGCACAAGCCCCGCTGTCACCACCTCCATTTCAGGGTGCTGTCAGGCAGGGTCATCCCCCAAAACGGCAGGGACAAGGCTCACCATGAGGGCCTCAGTACTGGTCTCCTTCAAGGCCTCCTTCGTCAGCCCGTTCACCCTTGGGCTCGCGGGCTGCTCATTGTCAGAGAGCACGATCACATCAGGAGAGGGGGCTCTCCTCTCAGACTTCATGTCACTGTGGAGCAGGGATAGTAAGTTGTTACCAGATTGCCTGGACACTGCCAGACACCGTTCCCCACAGCCCGGCACACACACACCACAGATGCCCAGATTTAGTCACAGCAAGTTGGTGGAGAGCATGGCTGCCCCGCTCAGCCTCCCCAGCCTCTTCTCCTTTAGGTCCTCCCTACTGCATACCCAAATTGACTTCTCTCACTGCACTCACCATAAGGCACACAAGCCCCCAGCTTGGCCCCCACCCAGGATCATTCTTGGTGCCCGCCTCTGTGTACCCAGGGCTGAGGACAAGTTGGTGTGCTCAAGAGTGTTATGACGGTTTTGGAAAACATCACAACTTCCTTCTCTACCATGTGGTTCAGTGTTGACCCTGAGGCTGAGGCAGGGTCTTGGCCTACTGTTGGAGCTCCTATGTGTGGACACTTGACAGTGTCTAAGCCTCTACTGTGTCACAGAGTCCACACACAAGGTCCCAGAGACAGTGCTTTGCCCCCCACCAAGCATTTCTGTTTTGGCAAATGTGAACTTTCTCTTAAGACCTGGCCTCCACTTGTGTTGAAAGAGATCTGATACTTCCTTTCATCAGCGGGAAAACCAGCTGAGGACCAAACACACCCACTAGGTGGCACTGTGACCTAGAAAACAAATTGATGAACTTAACTGGGAAGAAGAGCTCTAAGTTGTCCCACTCCTCCTACTAGACCCCAGCCAAGGAGGGACAGAGTTATAGATGGAGAATTAGTACTTTAATAGCTCAATGAACTACCTTTTTTATTCCTGGAATGAGCTCTGTCTTTAGGGATGGACAGACACAAGGGACCGAATCCTGATGGTTCAGGTCTACCTCTGGACCCTTGCCCCACACCAGAACTCTCCCTTTGTTCCTCCTGAAGAGCCACATGGTGGCTACACCTCAATACTCCTAATCTTGATCAGATTTAACCAGTGTAGCTGTTGACTGAACTCTCACAAGAGGTCAGGAGAGTGGACTAAAAGGTATACAGTCTCCTCATTGGGGTGGTCAACCCACATTCTCAAGTCCAGAAACTGGTTGGCTATTTATAAAGTAACTCAGAACATTACACTGGGCCTCACCAAACCAAAGACCAATGCAATCTGGGAACCACTACTCATCTGTGTGTCTGCAGACTCCCCACTCTGCCCAAGATCAACTTTCAAGATGACCTTGGGGCTCCAATTCCAGGTTCTCTGGATGTACACAGAGATACTGAGGAGCAGTGCAAGGCCCCGGCACAGGAGCTGTAGCCACTGGTCCCAGCTCAAGTGGGTTCCCAGGTGGCTGTGTGCAGACAGAGCAGCAGCCCAGGCAGAACCATGTTTACAGTTGCAGACTGCAGGCACTTCTTCCTGAGCAAGAGTGCACTGAGACCATGGTAATCACTTTTTATCATCTTATTGGGGGCATGCAGTTTTCTGAAGGTGAGAGGTCTAATAAAAGTCAAATTTGCCTGGGGGAAGAAGGCAGGGTGCTGGACCGAGACCATCTGGAGGCTGGAGCTCCCTGAGATGGCCAGTCTGACCACAGCACTCCCAGGTCTCCTCTTGGCCTGAGACTAATCAATAACTCATCCAAGAGATGATGTCATCCCACCCCCCATCAATGATCACTCAGCATCCCAGCAGCCAGCAGGGAGTGAACTTCCTGTATGCTAATCATCCACCAAAAAGTCATGTGACAAAGGCATTTCCCTCCTTGGTCATGTGACCCTTTTAACTGTGCCTTCCAACATGAAAACCATGGCAACAGCCAGTTCTAACCGGTTCGTGACACACAGCCTTCATTTTGAGAAGTGAGGTAGGGTTCAGGTGCTGTCAGAAAATGGAGGCAACCCAGCTAACCCTGGGGCTGCCCAGCTGCAGGCACTTCCTATGCAGCGCCAGCCCACGAGGAGCTGTTGGTGTATTACAGGGATCAGGGTCACCTCTTCTAAACACAGAGAGGCCACGAGCCCTTAAGTTTCCAACATGGAAAACTTTGCTGAACTCAATTTTTAAAGTAAAGGTGCTTCAAAAGTCTCAGTACTTTCTCAAAGTGCTTTTAATTCAGGAAAAAGAACACCCTTTTGACACAGGCTGAAAATTACTATGGGCATTCTTTTTTTTTTTTTTTTTTAATGTTTTAAAATATAAAAACACTTAGGGAGAAGAACAAAAGCAGAGGAAATCTAGCCCAACATTACCAGGGGGATCACATTGTGGCCAGGTACACTGCTCTACTGCTTCAGTCCATGGTAGCCGCCTGAGCACCAAGTTTATTTGTAAGTTACAGGATTTCAGGGTAAATCCAATAAGCCCATCCTATCCATCTTGGGAGTCCCTATTTAAAATAGTACGATCAGGGGCACCTGGGTGGCTTAGTCGGTTAAGCGTCCGACTTTCGCTTAGGTCATGATCTCGCGGTTCGTGGGTTCGAGCCCCACGTCAGGCTCTCTGCTGACTGCCAGCTCAGAGACTGGAGCCTATTTCAGAGTCTGTATCTCCCTCTCTCTCTGACCCTCCCCTGCTCACGCTGTCTCTCTCTCTCTCCTAGAAATAAATAAAAATATTTAAAAAAATAAAACAGTATGATCAAAAGGGATTTTATGTGACCTATGAAAATCCTGGAAGCAGACAAGCAAAAAACAGTCTCACCACCTCCTCCCCTATATGTCAGCGCTGGCTAAACAAACACAAAAGTCCTGTTGCCTGTTTGAACCTCCCATCAAGTTTCCTAGAGGGAAGGCAAGGATTATAATCTTAACTCACAACAGATCCCATGTCCTCAGAACCAGGCTACCATCCCAGCTGTTCATCAACCAGCAGTCAGTGCAAGGTTGATATTTAGTGTCCCTCTTAGCCTGTGCCAGGGGAAGCAGTCTCATCAAGAGAACACAGAAACTGTCCTTGGCAGCTCTGACCTTTGTTCACATGTCTGATGTGTGGGAATGGGGACACTTCATCCACACTCATTCATTCATCCACTCGTATTTGCTGAAAACCCACCTAAGAAAGTAGGTGCTATGTCAAGCAATGGGGATAAATCCCTGGATAAAAGGCAGTTTTATCCTCAGGATCCACCAGGAGGAACAGACCCCCAAACCAAGAGGAAGAAGGGCAAGCAGGACCCAAGAAATGGACCACCACTTGCCTAGTCTCACTGAATAGCAGGGACAGCTTCACCAGAGCTCAAAGAAATGCAGCATCTTGTTACTCCAAAGACCTGCTCCATCAAAGCCTACATTTCACAAGATCCCCAAGATTCCTCACACACTAGGGAAGCTGGGGAGGACTGTAGGCACGACAAGGGCTCAGGAGAACAAACTCCTCCTCAGTGACCGCTTGAGGCGGCAGGTATAGTCAGCCACAACCATTCCCTACCAGAATCCTCCCCTACTCTCCTCATCTTTTGGGCCTGGCTGGGTGGGGAAAGGGAGGTAACTATTAGCTGTATTTAAGAATTGGGTAGGGGGCTTTGCCAGACGTAGCCTCAGCCACTCTCTTGGCTCCACTTGACCCTCCCTCAGTGTGTTCCTCTGCTGGAGCCCATTCACACCTTCCAGGCCAAAACTATCCACTGGCTTTTCCAACTCCCAGCCCCTGTACCCCAGGCTCCTACCCACAGATACATGGTGCTATGGGTTTCTCCTGACTTCACTGCTGGTCCCTCCATGGAATGTCCCTTCACCAAACTCCTGAGGCTCCTTTGTGAGCCCCACCTTCCACTTCAAGACTCACTTCAAACCATGTGCCCTCAGGAGGGTCCCTGGCTGGCCCAATCCTCTGACATGTCAGCCCTGGGAGCATGATCAGCACTCCCCTAGTACACTCATGCATGCCTGAGGAAGCCTTCTTAGCTATGCCTGGTACTATCCATCCTGGATAGAGAGAGCCCAGGAGAGAATTCTGGGGTTCCACTGAAGGGCAGCACAGGCCTGAGCAGAGGCTTCCCTGTCAGTACCAGCTTATTCACCCTCACTCCAGCAACTAGTCTAAGGAGAGTGTCTTCACCTTTTTCCTGGGTCAACCCACCATCCGACAGCCTCCCATGGTGACAATGTCACTGCTTGTTTGACAGGCAGGTTCCCCCACTGTAAGCTGGGTCTGCAGGCCATCACAGGCACAGTACCCATGGTCCTAACTTGGGAGCCTGTCACCAGAAGGCCCAGGCACTTCACTCCCAATGAGGACCAAGATATTCCCAGGGTGGACCAACAAGCAAAGGGCAAGAGAGAGGGGTCCAGCCCTAATATGACACCATGGCCCCAAGAAAGGGGTGATGCCCCCCTACCTCCCCCCAGAGTGAGAGGGGCAGGAATCTCTCCCTAGTGCCATGCTGGCTGAGAGTTGGGGACAGGCCACAGGGCCTCCTCCAAAGCCTGTGGCGGCATTCATGAAGGCTACCAGAAATAGGCACTATGAACCAAGCTTACACACTGGGGACTTCCCCAACAAAGCCACCAGAGTTTCACTTGGTTCTACCTCTTATAAGTGAAGAGCATTGGTCAGGACATTTTCCTTCCTGTGGCTCCTAAAAGGACAAGGACAGGAATCCTGCTCTGCTGCCCCTCAGGATTGGTGGTGAGGTGAGATCTTGTTGCCAAGGAGGCTCAGACACCCTATGAGACCATCAGGGGGGTTCAGGCTTCAATCTGTCCTAAAACAGTAAGGAGCTGCTTGCCATGAATGCAAGCTTGGCACACAGCAGACAACTGGCCACTGAGGGTTAATAATTATTCTCAAACCCAGAGAAGGCAGGAATGTGTCTGTTCTGTGAACTGCTCTGTCCCAGCAGCTGTGCAGGGCCTGGTACAGTAGGTGCTCAGGCAACACGGCTGGTGGGCATGCCCACCTCTTACTCTTCCTTAGCACCTGGTTACAGGATAGAGTCTGTGAGTTCATGAGGAATCCAGTGATGCCTGTAGACTGACTGATGTGGCCAGCTCTTTCCACATACACAGATGCCAGGTTGCTAAAGGATGTGCAGATTCACTTAAAAGGATTTCTGAATTCTGTGTCATTATGTCTTTTCAAGCAATAAGCCCTGGAAGTCTAACTCCTAACCTGTGAGTCAGGACTTTGTTGGATGTTAAGAAGGAGCCCTAGTACCCACAGTCAAAAAAAAAAACCATGTAGAGAAGACCACTGTGTTATACCCTGACAAAGCTACTCATACCTCTCCATGTTCACTTACCCATCCAGTCCTATCCCTAGGGTCTGGGCTGGTTTTGTGGCTCACTCTCTGAACTATAGGAATGCAGAGGAAACAATGCTACAAGCCTTGCAGTTTCCACTTAGCCCCTCAGAATGCATGCTCCAGTAGGGTCTGACTGTGCTGAGGATGCCAAGCTAGCTGTACGGGTGGAGGGTCGACAGACACACAGAGGTTGCCCAGACATCCTAATGAGTGACAATGTCACTGGGAACATCCAGTCTGGTTGACACAGGACCACAAGGAGGAGAATCCAAGAAGCAGTGCCTAGCTAGGACCAACCAGGACCAACAAGCAGACATGACAGACAATGCTACACTAATAACGTCAATACCTTAAACAATTAAGCTAACAGGGCTGATAGCCCAGCTCTGCCCTCCCCAGGGAACCAGCCCATACCCCCTATAACTCCATATTCTAAGAGAGACACCCAACATGGAGACCAACTCTAGAATTACCCTGGAAAAAAAGCAGGAAGAAGGTGGAAAAGAAAGAAAAGGTTTACCTAAGCAGTCACCCCTGCTGAACTTTAAAGCACTCCCAAAAGGGGGAGGGGGCAGTTCTCTGAACATGAAGGAAGACCATGGCAGATGCAAACTTGAGAGGATATGGGAGCACAGCTCCAGAAAGGCCTAAGAGACCAGAGCTGCTCAAAAAAAAGAAAGGAAGTCAACAGAGGATCCCACAGGAGGGGCGAGGGCCATCTGTGGGTCTGACAGCCATCACAGCTTCAAGCACTGCATTGAGTGGTGTGAATCAAAGCCAGAAAGCAATTCTGCATGCTTAATCTAATGAGCATCCCCATCCCAGAAACACTTCTACAAAAATCCTATGAGAGAAAGAGAGAGAGGGAGAGAGAGGGAGGGAGAAGGAGGGGGGGGAGGAGAGAGAGAGAGAGATGGTTACAAGTTCCCAGGTTAGTCCTACCACCTCGAAACATTTCACTGGCAGGCCCTGCACATGCCTCTGGGATATTTCATGGCCATCTGGACATGGGGCTGCTCATTAGGACCCCACAACACCCCACCCTCCTTTCCCAAGGGGCGCAGTTCACTAGAGACACTTGATGCGATTAGAGAGGGAGTGCTGTTGCACATAGATACGGGTTGTGCCCCCAAAGCTAAAGACTCGCCTGCCCCAAGGGATGGTAGGCACTGACGGGTGCCTGGTCCCTTCCCCAGACCCCCAGGGCCCTGGAGCCCACCTGCTTCCTGCCTGCCCTGGCCCCTCTTCAACTCCCTGGACTCCCTTCTTGGCATCCATTACCACTTCTTCCAGCCCTGTAACTTGACACTCTGTTGGCTGGGATGTCAAGAGAAAAGCCCAGAGCCTGCTTTATAGGGGCTGGGAAGTCAGAACATATTTTGCTTCTTGGCCACAGAGGCCATGGAGGTGAGCAGCTGGGGATGAGATTTTTGAAACCCAGAAATCATTCTTCCTGGAGACTCCAGGTCCAGCTATCACTCTGGGAATACATTATGGTACACCCTGCCACAGCTACAGCTGAATATTTCAGGAGAAAGAGAAGGAGCTCCTGGAGTCAGACTCTGGCCCTGCAAGCCCACCTCCCCTTCTAAGTCCCCCACCACAGAGAAGGGCAGTTCCAAGGTGCATGGCCAGAGCAGAGGAGCACTGTGCTGGTATGTTAGCAAGGCCAGGAAGCACTCAGCCTTTTCTGCTGGGGCTCCTTCTACGAACACAGGAGCCCCCGGAAGTCACAGCCTGGCCAGAGAGGCCCAGAGGACTTCACTGCAACTGGAGATAGCAACAGGGGCCAGTTTTAGGGGCGTGCAGAGTCACCAAGGGCTATAGACACAGGGCAAGGATGGGTTAAAGAAAGCACTCTTTGGGCAGAGAAGATAGCAGTGGCCCCACATAAAGACCCCAACACCAAACAGCAATGGAGTCACCTGGAGGGCTGGCATCCACCCAAGGAGGTCATTGCAGCCTAACCCTGACAGCATCCAATAAGGTCTAGCCAGGATATGACACCAGCAGAAGTCTAAATCCAATTCAGTACAGTCTGCTCAGAAACCTGGGAAGGGGCACTTGTTACAAATGACCAGTCACAGAACTGAAAGGCTGACCTATGTTAGGTTTGGAAAATCACCCAGGATATTTGCTGACCCTTTACAGTGGTCATCCCTGTGCCAACCACCATGATGTAATCTTGTAATCTGTGTATTCCTCTCAACTGGCTGATTGTCACCCCATTCTATAGGTGAGGAAGCAGTCTGAAAGGTATAACTTCTCCAGGTCACACATCTATGGCCTGCAGATAACCGGGGCCCACACTAGGCCCAGGTTTCTGTGGACTCTTGGTAATCCTAATTCTGGGATATCAAGGGCTGCCATGTGTACCCTGCACTTCATCGGGACCCGAGCCCCCACCATGGGTCAGAACAGCTGCATGGCCATGGGCGTAAAGGGCTCAATGGCACCCCAGAAAAAGAAGCAGTCACAGCATAGGAGAGAGGATGGGTTCCACATGACTGTCAATCTGACACCT
Organism: Crocuta crocuta; assembly: GCF_008692635.1. NCBI lineage: Eukaryota > Metazoa > Chordata > Mammalia > Carnivora > Hyaenidae > Crocuta > Crocuta crocuta. The sequence continues at coordinate 2,642,584 of NW_027532172.1, read as the reverse complement.
CTGACTCAGATGATCAAGTACCATTTTTGGACTAGTTTAAAAAGGAAAATGTTTTTATTTATACTTACGATCCTGGACAAGCCAGGAGCATCTACATGCCAAGTCCCTGAGGTGAGAAAGAAGACAGTGTGACATGGATGTGGCCCTCAGATTGACTGGGAAACAACCCTTGCTACATGGACTGCTGCCTGCCTAGGAAATGGGGAAGTGGAGGATGGCGCAGTGCAGCACTCAGGCATCCAGACTCCCAAAGGGTCCAGGGCCTGGGAGAGTGAGGAAAAAGGAGCATGGGACCCCAGATGCCACAGCACCAACACTGGTGTTCCTTCCTTCCCCTGGTCACCAGACCCACATGCTAGACCAACCTTCCTCCAGGTAGGAACACAAAGAGACCCCATGAACACTCTGCAGCATGGAGGGACTCCCTACATCACATAAACCCAAACATATCTCCTGGATGCCAGCTCCCTCACCAACTCACAGCAAGAGAAAAATCACCTGTGTAAAAATGAAAACCACACATTAGAAATAAACATTGCTTTCCAATTTGCAACAACTACAAATTTGTGATAAATGGAAAGTGCCTGCTTTGCCTGAAAGTTTACTGCCCCCTTAAAAAAATTTGTGTTTCAAGCAGCTGGATCCTCCCCCACCTTCCCCTGGCAAATCCCAACTTGTTCTCTCAGCATAGTTCTGGTGCTTCTCACCCCCCACCAGATCTGCTCCAGCTGCTCTGAGTGCAGCAGGACCACGGGAGGCTGGGCTGCCTCTGCAGCTATCGGGGCTCCACTCAATCACCAAACCTCAATGACCCTCAGTTCCTTCATCTACAGAATGGGATTCTGCTGACCTCCAGGGGATGTTGTAAAATGTAAAAGGCACAAAAAGTGCACCTAGTCCACAAATGACAGCCCCACCTCTCTTCCCCATCCTTGCTGAACATGACGTGCACAGACAGAACAGCCTCCATCACCTTTGCAACTATAATTTAGCTCTGAATTGACTCATCAGGCCACCTGCCCTCCAGTCAGAAGTCCCTGAGGACAAGGTTCCATGCTGAGGGCTTCTCTTCCTTCTATTGTCTAACTCCAACAGGCCATTAACCACTGTTGCCGGAGATGTGCTCGGATGGACGTCCTGGTCTCTGTCCATGCCAGATGACCTATCCCCAGCCCACCTAAGCAACTCTGCATTGCACTGGGCTCTGCCAGGTCACTGCCACTGTAACACTGAGACAACTGCATTTTTCATCAAATTAGGACAGTAGTGCCAAACTGCCAGGACTCAGTGACACCATGCTGTAGGCAAAGCCCTGAATGAAGTACGACCCAGTGACTTTATTAAACTTCAACCCTGGAGTACAGACCTTTTTAATATTCTGTCCAACTTTTTAATATCTGTGTCAAGATAAAGCACTCCTCCTATATACCAAAGGACAGCCATCCAGAAGAAAAGCATGTGTATGAGCACTCACAATGCATGAAGGAAGGAGACTGACACACACGCTGTGGTTAGACTTGGTGTTTGGCAGACATTTTCCCCAAAATGGTTAAAGCAAAGTCTGTTTCTTCAAGGAAACAACCGACAGTATTTGTTGCCAATGATAAAAGCCCAAGCCCCCAACAAACAAAATGTAGAATTTTGAAAAACTTGTGTTTGCTTCCATGAGCCAAAGGTCTCTATAACTCTGTAAAGTACTATTTTCTAATGATCCATGGTACTACAAACTCAAACATGAGTAAAAGATCATTCAGGGGGAGAAGTCACAAATCACCAAGGCAGAAGAATCCCAAATAATTTATGCAGCTGTTTTGTTCTTGAGGAGGTGTGTGTGTGTGTGTGTGTGTGTGTGTGTGTGTGTGTGTGTGTTGTGAGAGAGAGAGAGAGAGAGAGAGAGAGAGAGAGAGAGAGAGAGAGAGACTGACTGACTCTTCAGGTGTGTACTGCACCTGGTGACTTCCTTCCAATGAGTTCAACTTAGAGAGAAGAGAGTAACTTTACAGTGGAGACATCTGACAGATGCCATGTCAATCAGGTGATTAAGGTCAACATCACAGTGAAAAGTCAAGATGATGGCACGTCTTGTAGATACAATGTGGTAAGAAGAGTAGTACACTTCTGTGGTCCTCTCCAAACCCATCAGACCAAGGCAACAGTGAAAAAACACCAGACATATTATAACTAAGGGATTTCCCAAAACACACCTGACCAGTTCTCCTCAAAACTGCTGAGATCATCAAAAACAAGAAAGTGTGAGAAACTGTCTTAGCCCAGATGAGTCTAAGGAGACGTGATGACCAAATCCAGGACAGAATTAATAAATATTTTCAAATTTCTAACATAGCAAATGGCCAAAAGGTATTTTTTCACATAACCAAGATGGAAAAGGCATTTGCACCAATGCTTTTAGCAAAGGGTTTCCCATGGCAAGGGCTAGTGTGAGCAAAGGCTTTTGAGTGGAGTCCTCCTGACACATCACGGCCCACGTGGCTGTCTCTTGCTGCCAAAGTTGTGTTTTGAAAAGTGAGACATGCTAAAAACTTCACAGAACTCACCCCACAGATTTGCCATAACATCTCTATAAAACCTATTCAATTATAAACCAACAAAATCTGGCCCTGTATATGGCCTTAAAAACAGCAACTGTAGGAGCTCCTGGCTGGCTCAGTTGGTGGAGCATGCAACTCTTGATCTTGGAATTGTGAGTTCTAGCCCCACATGGGATGTGGAGATTGCTCAAAAATAAAATGAAAGGAAGAGGGAAGGAAGGAAGGAAGGAAGGAAGGAAGGA
>NW_027532172.1:2622045-2639763 GCF_008692635.1 Crocuta crocuta | reverse complement strand
GGGGGAGGGGGAGAGAGAGAGAAAGGAAGGAAGGGAGGGAGGGAGGGAGAAAAGTGGCAACTGTACAGGCTCTGCAGTTACCCAACTCACAGTGAACTTGGTACCGTCCAGGGCAGCCTAGACACCCTGCATATGCAGATGGGGAGACCAAGCACAGACTTCCCTTGGAAGTCAGTCAGGTGCCCCAGGCTCCTAATGCCAGGGCACTAAGGGTGGTGTCCCATCTCATACCCCATTCCCCATATACTTGTTCTCCAGTTAAAGGCATCTCCCTCCCTCTTCCAGACATGTCTACCAGCACTGTCACATTCAGGTGTCCTAGAGCTTCAGGGTGTCACCCAGGGCCAGAGCACATCAACTCTTTCCCCTCCAGAGGGTGCCCCGTGGCCTGTCCTTTGCACCCAACAACCTGGCCCTGCTCCTACTACCACCATGGGCTTTCTTGGGCCCTCTCACCAAACCCAGTGCCTCCAGGGACCTGAAGCCCCAATTTCTGGTCTGTGAGCTCCATAAAACGTGCTATCCAGATCACTCTTTCCTATACTGCCCATGGACACTGCAAGTTCTCCTGAAGGAGGAAAGGCTGGGTACCTGGACTTGTTCTCTTTAGAGAGTGTGGTTATGTTAAAGTTGCTTCTGAATGCTATCAAAGCCCTGCACCGAGGAACTCTGCATGTCACCAGGTCTTAGTTCCAACTAAGACCCGAATAAAGCTTTTCAAATGTGGTTATTTACATCAGGACTATTTTTAAGATTTAAGCTCTAAAAATAAGCAGTCTTATGGCTTGAGACCCAAGGAAGGGTATTAGTAATGTCTGGTATGTCTCCCATCTTCACTCTTCAGACAGTCCCTACGTCCTCTCCCATCCCACCCCCAGGCAGGTCTCTCTCACTGACAACTAGGCTGCTTTGGCCACTTCAGTGTCTCTGAAAGCAACTGACCCTGCCTGGCCACTGTGTCACCACCTTCTTCCCACAGGAGTCTGTGACCATTCCCCTGCCCTCCTTTCCCTCATTCTTGGACACCTGTAAGGCCCAAGGCTTCTTCCTGTCAGCACTGTGACACACCTTACTAGACCACACTGGGAGCTTCCAAGGCATAAGAACGACCAGACTCACATCAGAGGAGACAATGAGCTTCACCAGGGTAGACTGAATGGTCCTGAGCCACATGGAGATGTGAATGGAATGAGGCTGCTGGACACCAATTTTCTTTTTCCACCACATGCTACTCCCCTCCAGCTCACAAATTATAATTCGCGTGCTCATCTCTTTGACAGAAAGAAAACCCACCCTGGAATCTCTTATCACTGGGCCAGCTCTCCTTTTCCTCCAGGCACTTTCTGCTGAGAAAAGTCTTCTCAAGGTGCGACTCCTGGTTGCCCCACCTGGAGTCACACAGGCCCTTGAGAGGTCCCAGGCAGGCATTCACTCCTCTTTCTACCTGTTCTACACAGGGCCCCTTTCATCCTGTTGTTTCACCAGGCTAGGTGGCTGCAAGGGACAGGACAGGACCCCTCAGGCCAGTGTGCTTGCCACCCCCACCATCCAAGTTTGTTATGGTTCTGGTACAAACAGTTCTCAGTACAACACAAAAATGGTTGCAAGATATAAAACAAAGCATACGAAAGCAGTTGTAACTGGCATAGTGGAAGGCTGTTAAGAGACCTCACATATCCGCTCAGGCAAAACATTTAAATGACCTACTACAGCAGCCAAGGCACTAGTTACAGAATCAAGAGTGTGACAAAGTAGTAACAGGAATATATGCTGAAGAGATATCAGAAACCTCAACTGCAGAATTAAGCCAAATAATTTCAAAATAAAATGGCCTGCTTAATCTACAAATCTGCTGAACTCACATATGTTAAGAGTCCCTGATTACTAAAGAAGTCTTGATAGGCGTTTACCTCACTGAGTGTACGCAGTGGCCTTTACGACTAGAGAAAGGTATTGTGAAGGCAATGGGTAGGTGGCTCCTGACCTATCATCAGGCTTGCTTACACTAGGCACCGTGTGACCTAAGTCTCTTTGTGAGTTAGAAACAGGACATCCAGAGTCTGTCACTCTGATATCCCAGCATTACCTAATGATTTTTAGAAGTTCAGGTGAACCCCTCAAATTTCAATAATTTCAAACCTGGGATAAGATATGGTCCAGAATAAAAGCATGTGGAAAGACAGAATTGGGTGGGATGAAGAGCCTAGAGGGAAAGGATAAGGCAGAGAATGAGGAGATTAAGAGAGGACACAGCTAAGACAGGGAAGGAAGCATGTAACCAGAAACAGATTTCCAAAGGAACATCTCTCAGTTCCCATGCACTAAACAAACTAAGAAAAGCAAGCAGGCTATGGAGAGTTCTAGTTTTGAGTTGATGGAGCTGCTCCTTGAGACTGCCCAGGCCCTCCTAGAAGTCACCCAGTAGTACAGAAAATTAGACAGTGAAAGGCAGCAGCCAGCCCACAACAGGTGCTAGGGAGGGGCTGGGCTCCAGAGAGCCTTCCAGAAGAGTGCAGGAGCCCCCAGACTCAGGAGAAGTGATGGCTGAGAGACTTTCAAAGCTCTCACACAAATGGGGAGGGAGAGGCAGCCATTCCCTATGAGGAAGGCTGTCAGAGAGCCAGAGTGAGGGTCACAACCACACCTGCCCAGGCTGTGCAAGAGCCCAAGTCATCACACCCACAGCTGTGTCACATTCACCCAACTCACTCAAAGTTGCACATTCCAGCAGACAGCTGGCCAGACCAGGTGTAGCTGTGATGGGGCATGGTCCTGAGAAGAGAGTAGATGGGGGGCTCAGATCAGTACATAGCTGGTGAGAACTCCCTTTCTATCCCCACACAGCCCATGTGGCAACAATCGCCATTCTATCATCATGGGGTAAAGGTGGAAGTCACACAAGCAGGCTAGGACCTGGACCCAGACCTCTTTATAGACCCCATGGCTAAAACTGTAAAGAATGACAACACCAAACTGAGAATGAAGCAGCTGAATACCCATACCTGTGAGAGCAAAACAGCCCAGACATTTTTGGGGAAAGGCCTGGATGGAAGGTTTTTTGTTGTTGTTATTTTGTGTTTGTTTTTAATTTTTTAAATGTTTTATTTCTGAGAGAGAAAGAGAGACAGCATGAGCAAGGGAGGGTCAGAAAGAGGGAGACACAGAATCAGAAGCAGGCTCCAGGCTCTAGGCTCTGAGCTAGCTGACAGCACAGAGCCCAACGCGGGGCTCAAACCCACGAATGTGAGATCATGACCTGGGCTAAAGTCGGAGGCTTAACCGACTGAGCCACCCAGGCACCCCTTTTGTTGTTGTTGTTGTTGTTTTAAAAGAACAATTTAACATGCACCTATTCTGTGACCCTGCAATTCAACCCCTAAGTATTTAGCAAGAGAAATGTGGATTGATGCCCATGTGAAGACCTGTAGGAATAATCATAGCAGCTATACTCACACCAGCCCCAAACTGAAGACTGCCAGGTGTCTACGGACAATGAGTGGATACATACACTGTTGTATATCCACTGGATACCCACACAGGAGGCACTCAGCAAAATACTGGTACCACACGGATAAATCCGAAAGCACATGGAGAGAAGACAGACCCCATTGAGCACATGCATGATTCTGTTTCTAGAATCCATTTCTGAGAAGGGGCAAGATTAGTGTACACCCAGTCAAGGAGGAATTATGGTTCCTTCTTACGGTGATGACTAGGGAATATTTCATGTTGATGACTGGGTTCTGTATCCTGATAAGGCTTTGGGCCACACAGGTGAAAAATATACCAGGAGAGGCTCATTGTGCTTTACCTCCTCACAGAGCAGGCAATCCAAGTGTTTAATCTTTCCTCTCCCAAGAGGCTGCTGGCAAAGCGCATCCACCTGTCGCATCCACCTGAACAACAAGAACTCTACCTATGACCTAGGGAGTCATCTTGGAAAAGGAACACACCATTTCCTGCAGGTTCCATTCCTACATTGAACAGAACAAGCCTGTCCACATGATCCCACATTGTAGACAACAGGCGGCTGCTGCTGCACTATCATGTTACTTTCAGATTCATTTTCACTTTGGAAGAGAACTCAGGTGTTAACGTGAGTGTAGATGATTGTGCCCTCTCACAACACCACTGAAGAACACCCAAGCCCTGTTTCAATACCAAATGATGAGTAGTGACATCCCTAGGCACAAAAGAGGGGACTAGTTTATTTACACATGTGTCACCTCCCTGGTGAATGCCAGTCTTTAAAGAAAGACGGGGCAGGGATTCTGTCATCAAGAATACCAGCTTTAACAAAAGAGTCCTGCTTTGCAGGCTTAGTAAAACGGCACTTTTATGCATTTTTAGTCTCCTCAAGTTCACAAGTGCATGACCAGAGAGGCAGAAAGGCAGAAAACAAAAGTCAGGTACAGCTCTAACACTTCTGATGCTACTGCCAGTCCCCACAGGCCAAGGGCCCTTCATTGCCAGATAGGAGCCCCTTCAACCCAGAGCACAGGGCAAGTCCTTGGTTTGAATGAAGCCCCATCCTATGGGTCAGATGCATGATGCAAAGAGGGAAGGGGAGAGAGAAGGGAGACATGCAGCTACCCAAAAGCCACACACCCCAACAGAACCTGACAGGAAGTCTTCAGAACATCTGATCCACATCCACTGAGGGCCATGTAGCAGGCTACTGAGAAGTGGAAACTGGCCTACTAATCTGCCCCTACCCCACTGTGGGACTCAGCCATGTTTCCTCCCAGGTAAAATGAAGTAGAGATAATCTGCTTTGATGCCCACTGACTTCCATCCCCAATGAGCCATACTCTGTAACTACTAGTCTTTCTCCCCAAGACCTCTGCACATTCTCTCATATAACAACAAATCAGAAAGCAGCTGTAGTCAGATCCTGTCCAATCATTTCTACCCTCAGGGACCACCACAGTGCCTGTCAGAGTAAGCCTGGCCCTGGCATGTTAACAATCCAGGGAGAGCTGATGTCTCAGAAAAAGGCATATATAAACACATTTTCAGTAAAGCATGGGGGTTTACGGAGCTTCCATCCCACAAGGCCCAGAGCAACAAGACACCTACTCCTTACTTTTCAGGTGCAGAACATCTAGAGAAGAGGACTAAATGCTGCTCCACCCAAAATGAGGGGGGGAAAAAAGTTCTCATCTATGTGTGGCCCAGATTATTTCTAAAGATCAAAAATCTGTGACAGAGATTCTCTATAGCAAAGTACAGGAGTAAAATCTACTTATCACAGAAACAAAACAGAGAACCCAACATAGCTTCTACTGCCTGCCCCAGCTATAGCCTCCCTCAATAGTCCTGACTTGGGGTGAGCGAGGGGGAGGGTAGGCATGTGCCCATGACCTTTGGATTGGTCTCACAAGACCAGCAGGCTAAACTTCCACTTCTGTGGATTTCTGTTTTCCTATGAGCACGTTTACGGATGCCAGAACAGAAACCAAACTATTTTAACGTCATTAATTTTTTTAAATGTCCATATTCAGGGGCGCCTGGGTGACTTAGTCGGCTGGGCGTCCAACTTCGGCTCAGGTCATGATCTCACGGTTTGTGGGTTCGAGCCCCGCATCGGGCTCTGTGCTGACAGCTAGCTCAGAGCCTGGAGCCTGCTTCTGTGTCTCCCTCTCTCTCTCTAACCTTCCCCTGCTCATGCTGCTTCTCTCTCTCTCAGAAATAAAACATTAAAAAAAATTTTAAGACTATTTTATCCCAAATTAAAAAAATAATAAAATGTCCACATTGAGATCTAATTTACATACCATGTTCACTGTAGTACAATTCAATGATTTTTAATAAACTTAATGTGCAACCATTACCAAAATCCAATTTTAGTTTTATAATACTTTACACCACCCCCAAAAAGTTCCCTTTTGCCTATGAGATGTTAATCACTGGACCCACCCCTGCCCTTAGGCAACCACTGATCACAGTCTCTACAGTAAGTAAGTTTGTTTTGGACATTCCCTGTAGATGAAATTCTATACCAAGCAGTCTCTGGATCTATTGTCTTCCCACCAGCATAGTGAGTCTGAGGTTTATCCACATGGCAGCATAAATCTAGTTCATTCTTCTACTGCTAAATAGTAATCCACTGCATGGATACAACGTTTTATTTAACCTTGGCTATCTGGATTGTTTCCATTTTTTGGTTATTATGAATCATTTTATGAACATCCATGTACCTGTCTTTGTGTGGACACGTTTTCTTTCTTTTTTTTTAATTTTTTTTTAAACGTTTTATTTATTTCCGAGAGAGAGAGAGAGACCGCGTGAACAGGGGAGGGTCAGAGAGAGAGTGGGACACACAATCTGAAGCAGGCTCCAGGCTCTGAGCAGTCAGCACAGAGCCCGACACGGGGCTCGAACCCACACACTGGGAGATCGTGACCTGAGCCGAAGTCGGAGGCTTAACCGACTGAGCCACTCAGGCGCCCCTGTGGACACATGTGTTCATTTCTCTTGAGTACCTTCCTTGGATAGAATGCTGGGTCAGGTTGAAAGTTCATGTCTAACTTTATAATAAACTGCCAAACTGTAATGCATTTTATGTTCCTCCCAGCAAAGTATGAGAGTTCCACTTTCTCCACATCCTCACCAACACCTGTTATTGTTTCTTTATAAAAACAACAAAGAAACAAAAACAAGAGAAAACAACAACCACCACCATCCTGGAGACTTGTTCTATGGCCCGGCATCTGACCTACCCTGGAGAATGTTCCATGAGAATGTAAAAAGATATATTCTATTTTCTGTAGTCACCAGGTGTTCTATAGATTCCTATTAGACCAAATGAGTCAACAATGCTCTTGGAGGCTTATAGAATCTTACCAAGTTTCTGTTCAGTAGCTTTACAATTATTGAGTAGAGTACTTAATTAACTATAATTGATAAATTGTCTCTATTTCTACTCTCAATCCTAGCTGTTTATTCCTCAGGTATTTTGGGGTTGTTGTTAGGTGCATATACATTTATGACTGTTATGTCTCCCTGATATATTGTTATAAAATGCCACCCTCGGGGCACCTGGGTGGCTTAGTCGGTTAAGCATCCAACTTTCACTCAGGTCATGATCTCGCGGTTCGTGGGTTCGAGCCCCGCGTCGGGCTATGTGCTGACTGCCAGCTCAGAGCCTGGAGCCTGTTTCAGTCTGTGACTCCCTCTCTCTCTGACCCTCCCCTGCTCACACTGTCTCTCTCTCTCTCTCTCTCCTAGAAATAAAAAAAATATTAAAAAAATAAAAAATAAAATGCCACCCTCTGGCTATAGTAATATTTTTTGTCTTAAAGTCAATTTTATCTGACATGGATACAGTCACTCTAGCTTTCCTATGGTTATTTACGGTATGGCTTTTCTCATCATCCTTAAATCTAAGGGATGTCTCTTATAGACAATATATAATTAAGCCGGATCTTGCTTTTTTTATCCAGTCTCACAATCTCTGCCTTTATAATTGGGGTGTTTAGACCACTCACATTTTTTTGAGAGGGAGCAAGTGCAGGTGAAAGGACAGGAGGTACAGTGAGAGACAGAGAATCTTAAATAGGCTCCACATCCAGCACAGATCCCAACACAGGGTGATGCAGGGCTCTCTCTCACAACTATGAGATCATGACCTGAGCTGAAATTAAGAGTCAGATACTTAACTGACTGAGCCACCCAAGCACCCCTAGACCACTCACATTTAACACAATAACTGATATGACGGAGTTTATAGGTATCACTATGCTATTTGTATTCTACACACATTCATTCTTTTATGTTCCTCTGTTGCTTGGTGATGGTCTCCTTTGGTGTTAAACATTTCTTAGTGTACCATTAAATTCTTCTGTTGATTTTTAAAATCATATTTTAAAGCTATTTTCTTAATAGTTGCTCTAGATTATTACAATAATTTTATTGATTTGCCATCGCTTACTTCAGATTAATACCACCTCAACTCTGGTAAAATGCAGAAACTTAACCCAAACAGAGCTCCATTTCATTCCTCCTATTTTGTACTATCATTGTCTGACAGACCTATAAACATTATAAGCAGATTTTTGTATGTCTTTGGTCAATTTCCAGAGAGCTGAAATGGTATTTTTGTCTATGCTGACCAGTGTTAGTTACAGTTAATGCTTTACATAATGTTACGTGTTTTAAGAAAAATGAGAATAAAGTCTTTTATATTAGACTGTGTATTCACCATTTCCAATGTTCTTTATTTCTTCCTGGGAACCTAAGATACCAACATGTTTTCTTTCAGCCTGAAGAATTGGCTGGTCTGCCCATGATGGATTCTCTCGGCCTTTATCTGAAAATGTCTTTTTTGCTTTCATTTCTGAGGGAGTTTTGCTCTGCCCCTTCCCTGTTGGCGCACGCACTCTTGCACACACGCGCTCTCTCGCGCGCTCTCTCTCTCTCTCTCATTTTAAAAAAGGTAAGGGGCACCTGGGTGGCTCAGTTGGTTAAGCGTCTGACTTTAGCTCAGGTCATGATCTCATGGTTTGTGAGTTTGAGCCCTGCGTTGGGCTCTGTGCTGACAGCTCAGAGCCTGGAGCCTGCTTTGGATTTTGTGTCTCCCTCTCTTTCTGCCTCTCCCCCACTTCATGCTCTTTCTCTCAAAAATAAACATTAAAAAACACACACACACAACTTTTTTTAAATACATAAATTGGAAGCCTAAGTCAGAAAAACCGTTAAGAGATAGACAGGGGAACTGTAGACAGGGAAAGAATTGACTTTACCCCTTGTCTGCCTATGTATGCTACGTATTACCCCAATGTAGTTAAAAAAAAAAAAAAAGTTTTATCCTGGTGATTTCAATTCACCAGCCACTGCCTTAAAGGAAATTCTCTCTCCTAGAGTCACCAAAAATTCCCTCTAGCTTTCAACAAGCCCAATTTGAGTCATAAGACAGCATCAAAGAAAATGAGGCAGTTCTGAAACAGAGCCAAACAGAAATTCTAGACACAGAATACTATACAATAGTGAAAATGAATTAACTACTGCTCAACTCAACAACATGGGTAAATCTCACAAACATTATATTGAATGAAAGGAAGCAAAGGGTACAGACTGCACAATTCCATTTATTTAAAGTACAAAAACGGAAAAAAATGATCTATGCTGTTAGAAGAAACTGGTTATCCTCAGAGGGTAGTGACAATAGTGGGCTAACGGGGGCCTCAAGGTTCTGTTTCTTGATTCTAGTTACAAGTATGTGTTCAGTTTGTGAAAACTGGCACCCATCTGTACTTTTCAGTATGTGTACTACACCTCAATTAAAAAACAAAAATGAAATTCTCTCAGCACAACAATCTAAAATTGGCATGTTAGAGACGTCTGGATGGCTCAGTCAGTTAAGCATCAGACTCAGTTTCAGCTCAGGTCATGATCTTACGGTTCGTGCATTTGAGCCCTGCAATAGGCTGTGCTAAACCTGCTTGGGATTCTCTATCCCCCTCCCTGTCTCTGCCTCTCCCATGGACGCATGCATTCTCTCCCTCTCTCTCTCAAAAATAAATATACATTTAAAGTAAATGAATACATAAAAATAAAACTGGCATGTTAGTCTTACAAGATTCAGTGAACTTGAAGCCAAAGAGCTTCAGCTAACCTAATCTATGGCCAGATACAGCCATGTTGCCTTTTGATCTGTCCAACAAGGGACCTCACACTAACCTGGGAAGCAAGAACAAGCACATCGTGCCATAGGAAGATCCTTAAAGGAATGTTCTTGAGCCAGATGGTCTCAACGAGGATCCAAAGACTGCCTGTTCCTTACAGAAACTGGGGCCACACTCCAGAACAGATTACAGTTTAGACAGCCTCTGTGGTAGACTTGATCCTGTGATTTTTGTCAAAACTCACAACTGGACTTCTCCAATGAATTAAACAGAACATTCTACATGGGAACTTGGGGAGATACTAGCTCTACATATGGACATCTTATTTGAGCAAAGACTGAAGGGCAGTTTTCACCAACACTTCCTCTCCACCCTAGGACAAATTCTGAGTACATGTCTGTCACCCATCAACCTGCAAGCCAGAGATTATCACCCATTTTACTAATGAAGAAACAAAGACTAAGATCTTCTGCTCAAGGGGCGCCTGGGTGGCTCAGTCGGTTAAGCGTCCGACTTTAGCTCAGGTCATGATCTCACGGTTTGTGGGTTTGAGCCCCACCTTGGGCTCTGGGCTGACAGCTAGCTCAGAGACTGGAGCCTGTTTCAGATTCTGTATCTCCCTCTTTTTCTGACCCTCCATTGCTCACCCCAGGTCTCTCTCTCAGGAAAAAAAAACAAAAAACTAAGATCATCTGCTCAAGATCAGCCAGGGAGTATGATGCAACCCCCAACCCTGCCTGTTGGCCACCAAAGGCAAACTCTGTCCACATTCTCACACTGCTTCCTAAGTTCCCTGAAGTGTCTCTAGTCCTGAAGGACCGATCACCAATGCCCTGAGTACCTGAGTTAATCTCTGATCCCTGCTCCCTTGCATCCTTTATGTGTTATAATGATATCATTCACCATCAACTTCAGAAAATGTGGTCTAAGTGACCTTGGGTTGGAAGCCAACAGGCATAGTGGGGAAGTCTGGAAGCAAGAGGCCCAGAGGCCAAATGTAGCCCCACAGGCTGTAACAACAGAAAGATCTGGTAACCTCTCCCTCACAATCCACTGCGTTGCCCTGCAGGGAAGCAAGGTGATTACATGAGAAGATATACATTAGGAGCCCAGGATCTCAAGAAACGTCCAGCACCCGGGGTGCCTGGCTGGCTCAGCTGGTTACGCGTCCGACTTCAGCTCAGATCATCATGATCTCGAGGTTGGAACCTGGAGCCTGCTTCAGATTCTGTGTCTCCCTTTGTCTCTCTGTCCCTCCCCTACTCGTATGCTCTCACTCTCTCTCTCAAAAATAAACGTTAAAAAAAAATTAAAAATGGGTCTCCTGGGTGACTCCATTGGTTGAGTGTCTGACTTTGGCTCAGGTCATGAACTCACAGCTTATGAGTTTGAGCCCAGCATCGGGCTCTGTGCTGACGCTCAGAGCCTGGAGCCTGCTTCGAATTCTGTGTCTCCCTCTCTTTGCTGTTCCCCTGCCCATGCTATGTCTCTCAAAAATAAATAAACATTAAAAAAATTTTTTTTAATTTAAAAAAAACAAGCAAGAAACATTCAGCAGATCTTCACAAACATGGGCTCTCTCTCCTCAACTACGTGATATAGTACCTGAGACACTATTGAGGACCAAGTTAGAGGAAGAGAAAGGAGAACTAGACTTACAGTTTTATTTCTGGAACTTTAAAAGAGGCCTCTGGGACAAGAACAGCAAAAAGCAGAGCCAGACAGAAAAAGGCCTTTTGGGGTAGTAGAAACACAAAGCATACCCCCCCTCAAACTAAGATGCTTACCCAGCAGAAGAGGTTGGATTTTCCCATTTATCTCAATGAGGTAAAAATTGTAAAAGCTGAGAAATGCCAGGCCAGATGATCTCGGAAGTTCTTAGGATTCCAGCGTCTGAGATCCGAAATGACTTTAACATGAAGACTACAGGGTAGAGTCCCTGTATGAGGTTAATCAACACTCATGGGAAGGCAAAGCACTCCCAGCTTCCTTGGCTCTGCACCTGCCACCCTCACCCCAACTCTGGGCAAACAGACATGGAAGGGAGTCTGCAGGGGAGGATTAAGGGGTTGGTGAGGGATGGCCAGGAGACCGTGGCCATACCAACACACCCACTGTGGCTCATAGGACATCTAAGTGTGAACATTCTGGAGAAAATGGTTCCCATAGTTCCAAGGGGAGTGGTAACAGCAGAAGCTAGGCCCAGACTTCTCTTCACAAAAAGAATGTTTCTGAGTGAAAAAAATGAGGAGGTGGTGGTTTACATTGGGTCTTAATTATTTCAAATTTGTCCCTTAAGAACCTCACAAAACTGAGGATCAGAATACTTTTTGATGTAATCAGTACTGACTAAAGAAAAATCAACAGACCACACCACAGACTTGAATAGTGATCTCCTCCTTCACAACATGCTGCCTAAGAGGAGTGGTGGCACGCACGAGAGGCATCTCTGAGCTGGACTCCAGACTCTGCCCACAGCTCAGTGACCCCGACACAAGTGTAGAATCCCTGACTTCCTGAACCCCAGATCTGTAAAGCAGGGAGATATACTGAAATGAATAACTCCCAACTTTTTCTACAAGCCAAAAGCACCAGCCAAAGAGACAAATAGTATCAGTTTAGTGAAGACTCACTGCCTTGCAGGGCAGCCAATGGAGGATGCTACTCCTTCCTTCTGTGAGACCCACACCCCTTGCTATTGATGTCCAGGCCCCAGTGAGGAGGTCCCTTGTCCAGGACAGCACAGCAATGCTAGGCCTAGAACCTGTAACTCACCAAAGGCTGCTTCCTCAGGCCTGAGGGGCAGCCTCACCCCCATCTCCCCACCACCTTCTCACACACACAAGACCTGGTTCCAGGTCCCTCCTGCTCACCTGTATGAGGTACGCATGTCCACGGGCCCGTCGCCCGCCTGCCCTTCGCCTCTGCCCATGGCTGTCACCTCTGCCCCCCTCAGCAACCCTTGGGCTGGGCCTGCTCCTGGCTCAGGCGTCACTCTCATGTCTCCGTCAGTGTTTAAATCTGAAGACAACAATCCTCTCTCCATTTTTATTTTCTTGCTTTCCACATCATCCTCTGCTGGGTCCCGTTCAAGCGCTCGTTTCTGACTCCGTGTTCGGCATGCTTCTTCAGTCATTCTGAACTTTGGAAGGAGAAAACATGACATTTAAACTTGGCACAACCAAGTTGCTACCTTCTTAGAAACTTTTCAGTGTGTCAGCTTGAAGAGTCTTCCTTGCCCCATGATGATGGCATAAGTATCAACAAGTGCAGGCCTCACAAAGTGTGCCCAGGACCTTTCTTAACTGACTGGGGAAGGCTGGGCAGGATCCACAGAACATCTGGGGAGCTGAGAACTACAACGACCTGGACAGAAACAATGGAAAGTGGCTGCTTATTAGAAGAGGAATTCTCTGTGCTCTAAATTCAAAAACAAAGAGAGGAAAACTGTTCTAGATCTGAACTCCCTGCCTATGGGATTCTGAGTACCTGCCCTGGATTGGAGATTTCTGAAATCCGGGAAGGGGAGACACCGCTGTACCAGGAGCACAGTCACTGCCCAGGTCCAGCACCGCACTGCACTGACTCGGGTTGACCATTCTTCTCCCCTTTTAGTGAGGGGTGGCCTCCTTACTCCCTGCTCACCTCAGGGGAGTGAGAAGTGGTGGTCACCTTTAACCCTTTGACTGCCAGCAAGGTAAACTTTGAGTGGGGTGAGAGCTGGCCCGTCACTGTGCCAGCACCCTGTACCTGCAGCACACACATATCTTGATTTAAAGAAAGAAAAGAAGAAAAAAAACAGCTGAGTCAGTTTTTGATCCCATGACATCACTGGGCTCCACATGACCCTTCCCAGGATTCAGTCTGAGAGACAAAGCACTTTCCAGAAAACCAGTCTGAACCGGTTCCAGACAACAAGCTGAAGTGTTGTTAACCCTCACAGAGACAGGACGGAGGACAGAGCAATGATGTCTGTCTGCAGGGAGGCTGCTGGCATTCCACAACAGTCTGGGACACAGGCGCTCACTCTTAAAGGAGCCACTCCAGCCTTGACGTCCCAACAAGGCAGGACATGGGAAATAAGACTGCAAGAGTCAGGTCTAAAAAGCCAAGCCAGAGTTTATGAAAGACAAAAAAGAATTTAGCTGCCAGGCTCTAGGAGGATTCCTAAAGTGCCAGTTCTACACAGAAAAGTTAAGTGTCTACATCTACCAACACAGCGTCCACAGAGGAACACACTAGGAGCCCCTCTAGAATCTCAGTTCATACCTGTGGTGTGCCTACAATGAAGGCCTCCTGGCTCTGTGTCCACACAGGCAGGGTATCTGGCACATCAGTTTCCTCACCACCGAATACCTTGAGAGGCCTGTCCTGGAGACCACCTTCTGGGAGACTAGGGGCCACATCATCATATATGGGATGCACTCCTAAGATGACTCACTCACAACCTTCTTAAGGAGCCAATTTCTCAAATGAGCAGCAGTGCAGGACCAGGCCTCAGTGGTCTCTTCGGCGGACTTAAGAGTTAAAGGAAAGAAACTGACTGCTGCTTCATGCTCCTGGCTCAGGAGGAAGAGTGGCCCATATCCACATGTGTTGGGGCCAGTGTGGCCTGGCCAGGGCACTCAAATATCTGCTCCTACAGGCAGTCCAAAAGGGTCAAAATGAGCAAGTCTCCTTGTGGTTATGTCACCCCCAGACTGTTCCCCACTCATGTTGATAGAAGGTGGGCTGGAGAACTCTGAAGCCCAAGGGCATGGGCTATTGACAAGATTTCCATCTGCCCCCAACCCCTCCTGGCATCCTAGCCTATGCCTGAGGCCCACCCTGTACCAACTGCTCAGTCCTAGTCGCCTCCCAAACATCCCCCCATCTCCTCCTCCCACTCTCTGCATAGACATGGTCTCCTAACTGCCCCAGAGAAAAGCAAGGGATGCCCCCATGTCCCTCTTAGCCTAAAGCTCTATGGCTTCTGTCCTTCTTTGATATGCCCTGACAACAAACTCTGTCAGCCTGCTCACTGAATCTATCAGTCCTCTGTGAGATTGCAGATAAGGCACTTCCCTGAGTGTCAGTCACGCTCTGCTCTCTCACTGTGGGAGGCATGGGCATCTTTCCTTTGAGGACTGCCTAAAACAGGAGCTCCTTAAACATTTGGGAAATTGGACAAGAGGAACAATTTCAGTAGCTGCCTTGGACAGCAGGTAGCTGTGTGCCCAGAGCAAGAGAGGAGCCTATCAGAATAAAAAAGGAGAAAGGACAACACCAGAAAAGAAGCAAAGAGGGCCCCCACTAGAGTCAAAAGAAAGGGAGAAGCTCCCAGTCTGGCCCGGTGCACACCCGGGAAGAATGGGGACTGAGGTGGAGGAGGATGTCCCTCACCAATCCTGTACTTAAACTCCTCCATGCTTCTCCACTCTGCCACTGTTCCAGCCTGCCACACCCACCCAAGTGCAGTCTTTGGCCTTATAAGCTCCAGGCTCCAATCCAGGAAAGTCATCCAAACCCAGACCCTGCATGAAGTCCTTCCTCTCAAATACCCACACACAGACTGGGGGGATGGGGACCAACAACCAGTTCACTGTGTGCCAGGTCACCAGACTGACAAAGTAGTGCCCAAGTGACCTCACTTCATTGCCACTGGTTTAAAACAAGCAATCACAGGGGCGCCTGGGTGGCTCAGTCGGTTAAGTGTCCGACTTTCGCTTAGGTCATGATCTCGCGGTTCATGGGTTTGAGCCCCGCGTCGGGCTCTGTGCTGACTGCCAGCTCAGAGCCTGGAGCCTGTTTCAGAGTCTGTGACTCCCTCTCTCTCTGACCCTCCCCTGCTCACGCTGTCTCTCTCTCTCCTAGAAATAAATAAAACATTAAAAAAAAATTAAAAAACAAAACAAAACAAAAAAACAAAAAACAAGCAATCACAAGGGGCCAGGGCAGAGCCTCACACCCACACAGGGCTGCTCCTCTTCTAACTCCAGTGACCACTCTGGGCCCCAGGGCCTAGCAACATCCTAGTTCAGGTAGCTGATCAGAGTCCCCAGCAGAGGGTCCAGAACACAGCCTTGTTTATGTTCTGTGTGCAGTGTCAAGGTAGCTCACTCTGAGGCTGAGGAGCTGGAAATCTGCCAACCCTGGACCCAGAACCAATGGCCAGCCTGGCAGTGCACACATGCCCTGCCCTTCCGGCTCCAGCAGGGCATTCTCAGGAGCAGTGGCTGGCTACATCCTTCCCCCACCACAGAAAGGACCAGCACAGCTGGAAGGGGCAGGGCTGACCATGGCAGAGTGTGCCTCCAGCTCTGCACCACCTGCTCCCTGTATCTCTCACCCCCCACCCCCTCCATCTTGGGTAGGGCCTACTCCACAGTAAGATGGTTGCCTTAGAGGCTACATGAGGCATTTGCTCCTGGGAAGGACAGGTGCTAATAAAGAATAGAATGGCTCCTCTCTCCTCTCAGCAGGAAGGACCAGTGCCCTAGCACATTAGGGCTAGTGTCCACCACCCTGCAGATACAAACCCATGATCAGGGACAAAGCTATAGGGAAGAAACCAGCCTTGAGGAATGAAGCATGACCTACAATTTCTGCAAAAAAGCAGCGAGGAGTTACCTCAGAATACTTTCTAAAGAGCAGGTAAAGGGGCTCCTGGGTGGCTTAGTCCATTGAGCATCTGACTTCAGCTCAGATCATGATCTCACAGTTCGTGAGTTTGAGCCCCACACTGGGCTTGCTGCTGTCAGCACAGAGCCCACTTAGGATCCTCTGCCCCCCTCTCTCTGCCCCTCCCCTGCACTCGCGTGTGTGCGCGCGCACAAGTTCTCTAAGATAAACATTAAAAAAAAAAAAAAGCAGATAAGACTGGATTACTGTGATGGCAAATTAGAATCTGCTTCAAAATCCCTAGCCAGTGAGGGTTCTACCACAGGTCCATTCCAGAACTGCCAGCCCACAAAAAGCAGCCCCCTCTTCCTGGAGTAGGACCCTGTCCCAGCTGCTGCCTGCAGGCAGTCACAAACCCTGACAGCAGCAAGCCCACTCTAAGGATGAGGCTCCCAGGACTGCAAGGCTATCTGAGGCACAGGCTGCTACCCAGGAAGCAGGGCGGGAGCCCAGGTGGCCTCAGGCCTTTCTTCTCACTCTCACAAACACAAGCAAGTAACCCAGAGCCTGCTCTAATGCATCCTCATACAGGGCTGAGCGGCCACAGAGGTGGCAGGATGCAACCCAGATCTTCCTTGCCCCAACAAGGGAGGTTCCAGCACAGATCAACCTCAGGACGAAGGGGCAACCAAACTACAGGTGGAATGTGGACTGGGGCTTTGAGTCAATGCAAATTGTAAATTCCCCTACCAAAAGAAACTTTATTTTAGTAAAATACCACTGTCTAACTGATCTGAGAAACTTAGGTGGAAAACGTGTTCTAAAAATTGTTTTTAATGTTTTTTTTAAATTTATTTCTGAGAAAGAAAGAGAGGAGAAAGAGAGAGAGAGACAGAGACAGAGACAGCATGAGCAGGGGAGGGTCAGAGAGAGAGAGAGATACAGAATCTGAAACAGGCTCCAGGCTCTGAGCTAGCTGTCAGCACAGAGCCTGACATGGGGCTCTAGCCCATAAACCATGAGATCATGACCTGAGCCGAAGTCAGAAGCCTAACCGACTGAGCCACTCAGGTGCTCCTGAAAAATGTGTTCTAAAACAACTCCAAAGAGGTGAATGTTGCAGGAACCAGAATTTTTAAACAATGCTCAGGAAACCAACAGAAAGCACCCGGCACAAGTTGATCATGTAATACCAGTAAATGTATCTTTTATCATAAAAAAAAATTACTAAACTCAAAAAAAGTAAACGAACACAAGTCATGGAGCCATAACCCTGAAGCATTCTCATTATCTGTACTAGGAAATGCTATTTTAGATTACTCTTTTGCTAACATGCCAGCAGGAATAGTGCCAATAATACTCCTGTTTCAGGCCTGAGAAAAGTGGGGTGCTCTTTCCAGAGCCTAGAGAAGAATGAGTGTGAGGAGCTGGAGGAAAAGAGGGTACTAAGTGTGGACTGTCCTCAGGAACATGGAGGGGTGGGGATGAGGCG
>NW_027532172.1:2594757-2622039 GCF_008692635.1 Crocuta crocuta | reverse complement strand
GGGGGGGGAGATTTAATTTGTTCTAAAGGATCATCTCATTGATCTGGGGATAGACTGGAGCAGGAGCTGGTAGGGAGAGCAGTTTGCAGACATGACCAAACCCTGAGTATACCTTAGACAACATAACATACCAAGAGCTGGACAGGAGGTGAGAAATGATTGCTTTGTTTTGTTAATTTTTGCGTGAACAACTGGAAAGATGGAATTGACTTTCTGAGATGAGGAAAGAGCAGATCTGGTAGAAGAAGGGTAGAAGCAGGGAAGTTTGGACATGCTGAGTAGGAGTCTACCAGACACACAGAGAGAGGCTGAGGAGTGTCTGCTGACAGGTGGAGGCCTGCACATGGGGCAGCCACTGTTTTTGGCAGCACAGAGCACTCCTTCCTGTCAGAAAAGAAGGGCCAGTGAAGCATCCAATGCCAAGTTGGGGGATGATGAGGTCCAGACACTAGTTTCACTTGGCACTGGCCAACCTCCACACTGTGACACACAGGCCCTACTGGGTGTGCAGCTCCAGCAGGCCTGCAGCCAGGGGCCCACCACCAGAGTGCCCCTCAGCAGATGCACAATGCAGGTGGATATTTGTGTCCTGGTGGTCCTGAGGCTGGAGCTATCTACGATTCCCCTCTGCATGGCCTCCCTCTTGTCGCCTGCCTGGACCCAGGAATCGCATCCACCCTCCCAGACACAACAGCCTGCAAAAACTCCAGAAGAGGGGTCCCAGACCTGTATACCCTTCTGCTCACCCTCTGGAGGCTCCCTATGTTCTTGAGAGTCAAAGCCAGGTACCTGAGGAAGGGACAGGGAGAGAACAACTAAGTTGTACTTTGGTGTCAGCAGCCTCTGGCTGACAGGCACATATCTTCCCTTCTAGAACAGAGACCTCACTCTGCTCAAGTCCTGAGTCACTTCCTGATGCCTCTCTCTGAGTGACAGTAGCAGGGATGCAGAGGCTGTGTTCTGGAAGGAACTCGTGATGAAAGTGCCAGCTCTCAAGTTTTAAACATCAAATCCTGTTAAGGCTGAGTACTAAGGATGCAACTTAACCTGGGGAATGGAAGGCACCTGGATGGCTCAGCTGGTTAAGCGTCTGACTTCAGCTCAGGTCATGATCTCAGGGTTCGTGGGTTTGAGCCCCACATCAAGCTCTGTGCTGACAGCTAGCTCAGAGCCCAGAGCCTGTTTCAGATTCTGTATCTCCCTCTCTCTCTGACCCTCCCCTGCTCATGCTGTCTCTCTCTCTCTCTCAGAAATAAAACATTAAAAAAAATTTTTTTTAAAAAGAAGGATGACCCCAATAGCCAGCCTCTACTACCAGACACAGCAGAGAACAGAGGCCAAATCTTAGGCAACAGTGGGCTGAGGGTACCTGTTACTCTTTGAGCCTCAGTTTCCCTACCCATACCTCATAGACATGCTGTGTGAAGAGAGAGAGAGTGATATTAGAAATAACTCAAATTGAGGGCTGCCTGGGTGGCTCAGTTGTCTGAACATCCAACTCTTGGTTTCAGCTCAGGTCATGGTTCCAGGGTTGTGGGATCAAGCCTCCATGCAGAGCATGGAGCCTACTTGAGAGGCTCTGGCTCTCTCTCTCTCTCTCTCTGCCCCTCTCCCCCACTCACGTGCTTTGTGAAATTATAAATTTAAAAACTTTAAAAAGATGACTTGAATGAGAAAATAAATTTGTAGAACAGTATAATACCATTCACATAGTTTAAAAATGCTTATAATCTTCAGGAAAAAAAATACTGAAAAAGCTTACTAAAATCAAAAGTGAAAGAAATTGGGCTAAAAGCCACAGTACTCATTTCTGAAGAATAAATTAACACACTTTCACTTTCTGTATTAAATTATTTCTCCTAACAGTGACTGTCTATCAGTCTTGTATTCAAAGAACACAAAGATAAAAAGGAGAGCTAGATAAAATAACACTCCCACATGCAGATGTTAAAAACTAAAAGGACAAGTGTGTAGGGATGAGACAAGGGGAGAGGGCTCTTTGGAGGTAAGTGCTCCCAGGCCAGAGGGAGAGTACTTTGTAATGCAGGAAAATCAGGAGGCTGGCTCCTCCACCAGGCAGGACCAAGAACATAAGACAAATATGCAACCTTCAGTGGACTCAGAGGGGCCACTGCTGTGACTTTCCCATTTGTTACTGGCAAGTGTCTAAGCAGCTTAAAAGTCCATCCACCATGTTACTTACTAAAGTGAATCTCAAGCTCTACACAGTGAACTCAAACCCCTCAGCTCATCCCTACAACTCACCGTCTACCTGGGCCATCAGTTGTGCTGAATGGCTGCCAGGCCACAGCTTCAGTGTGAGCTCACTCTGAGGGAGCCCATGTCTCACACAGTTCCTCATGAGGATTGCCAAAGCAATAATCCCATACTATTCAGCTGCTTCATCTCTCCTCCCAGCCTGTTGCTAGACTCCTCCATGGCAGAAAACTTCTTTGTTTTTCCATTCACCTTCATCTTCAGTGTGGAGCAAAACAATATGGGTTAAGTACCTGCTATTGAGTTAAACCTACATTTCTGCACATTACCCTCATGAAATGTACAATTCCCGCAGTTTGCCCTATAGGTCAAAATGAAGCAAACAAGTACTTTCATTAAAAACTCTGCATCTGGGGGGCGCCTGGGTGGCTTAGTCAGTTAGGCGTCCGACTTTCGCTTAGGTCATGATCTCGCGGTTTGTGGGTTCGAGCCCCGCATCGGGCTCTGTGCTGACTGCCAGCTCAGAGCCTGGAGCCTGTTTCAGAGTCTGTGACTCCCTCTCTCTCTGACCCTCCCTGCTCACGCTGTCTCTCTCTCTCTCCTAGAAATAAATAAAAACATTTTAAAAAAAACAAAAAAACAAACTCTGCATTTGGACTTTCTGAAAGGCAAATATATAGAGATAGAGTCTCACAGATTGAGGCTGAGACAGGGACAGGAATCTGGGGCGATGGTCCAGTCATGGGTATAGACATCAAGGGCCAAGCCACTGAGCAGGGAAGGTCTCAGGCAGAAGAAGGGAGCCATACTAAGTCTTGTGCTACAAGTTTGTTCAAAAGGAGAACTAAGTCTTACTACTCACTGACTGAAGCTGGGTTCTTAACCCTTAGTGGTCTGAAAACCTAAGATACGTCAAAAATATAGGCACTTCCTCTCTCATACACCATTAAAAAGGCACTAGGTTTACCTGCTTGGCCAGGAGCTCTATGGGCCCTCAAAGATCTGGACTAAAAAGATGCTAGGGAGACCCTCCCTGCGGCAGTCCAGCAACCAAGGTAGTACACAATACCCCAAAACTTAATTGTGACATAAAAAATGACAGGAACCTGATTTTTTTAAATTTTTTAATGTTTATTTATTTTTTATTTTTGAGAGAGAGAGTGAGAGCAAGTGGGGGAAGGGCATAGAAAGAAAGGGAGCCACAGAGGGGAGCCTGAGTGGCTCAGTCGGTTAAGCATCCGACTTTGGCTCAGGTCATGATCTCACGGCTCGTGGGTTCGAGCCCCACATCGGGCTCTGTGCTGACAGCTGGCTCGGAGCCTGGAGCCTGCTTCAGATTCTGTGTCTCCCTCTCTCTCTGACCCTCCCCTGCTCACACTGTCTCTCTCTCTCTCTCTCAGAAAATAAATAAAATATTTTTAAAAAAAGAAAAAAAAAAAAGGGAGCCACAGAATCTGAAACAGGCTCCAGGCTCTGATCTGCCAGCACAGAGCCTGATGCGGGCCTCGAACCCATGAACTGCGAGATCATGACCTGAGCCGAAGCCAGATGCTTAATGACTGAGCCACCCACGTGCCCCAGTCAGGTGCTCTTTTAGCTGGGAGCAATTGTCTCAATTTATCTAGTGAAGGAATTGGCAAACTTTTTCTTAAAGGGACACAGTACATATTTTCAGTTCTGCAGGTCTTTTTCTGTCTCTGTCCTGATTACTCAGCTCTGCGGTTTTAACAGTATACGTCCTCAAATGGGTATAGTTCTGTCTCATTCAAACTTTATTTACCAAAACAGACCACCAGCCTGTGGGCCATAGCTTCCCAACACCTAACCTAGCACTTTCCTGGACAAAATGGCACATAACTACCTACAATGTATGTATCATGCTCCAACTGTGTCCTAATATATCAACAGCATTGAAACAAGTATACTTTTCCAAAACAAGCATTATCCACAGAACTGACTGCAGAGAAAAACAGGTTTCAGAAAAGGACTTGAACATGTAAATTCAATCTGAGCATAGGGCTCAAGGTTAACCCTTGACAAGTCAGAAGAAATTCAGTTTCGAAAAGTGCTGAGTGCAGAGCGCTCACCAAAGGGTCAGTCTGTCTCACTACACGGGTCAATTTTATTCCATCCTAAATGCCCTATACACTCTCAAGATAAATAGGTCCCTCGTATAAGGAAATTATGTGCTATAAACTCGATAACTGCAGTGGATAAAACTTTACCCCAGTTACAGAAACAAGCAGTTCCTCAGCACTCGTGCCTGAGCATCAGACCACAGCTCTAAGGAAGAGCACAGAGGTATGTGAAGGACCTTGATGGGCACAGGGCTGAGAGGAGGTGGGGTGAGTCCTTCTTGAAATAGGATCGTTTGGGATGCCCGTGTGGCTCAGTAGCAAGATGGCTACCAAGAGTGAGTAAAATGAGACATGTTACCAACAAATTCTTCTATCGTATTGAAGGGGCTCACTCACTCTTTCAAAGGCTTCTCACAAGGTAGACAATCTCACTGTCAGCCTCCAAGGGCTATGGCACCTGGGCTCTGGTTGCTGGGGAAGCTGAGACAGTGAGAAGAGAGGAAAAGGGACAAGGAACATATAGCACCCCAGACTTGGGATCATTTGACCCCACTCAATGCAAACCCTATTGGTAGAAGAAGGACATGGGAAACTGGGGCATTGACAAGATAGCTCCCCACATCCCAAGGCTGCAGTGCACCAAGTTAGTTGCACACCAAGCAACCTTGTACCACAAATATACATATATGTGCAACCACACTCATGCATACTCAGACACACGTGCCCACATACACATGTACTCACACATGTGCACAGAGTTTTCCTCCCCTCCTTCCACTTCCAAATCTTCCCCAATTGTCTCAGAAAAGGTCTTTCTTTCTCTGTTGAATTCTGAGCAAAAGATCAGCAGTTCTTATGTGTGATCAGTATTCATTCAACTCCTGATTCACCTGTCCTGAAAAGAAAAACCCTAAAGTATGAAAATGAGATTAGACACAGGGGCCAGAATCATCAACTTCTAAAACACACGAAGAAACCCAGAGCCCTGCAGGACCTCAGGTGGATTCCCAAGCACTTCAGCCCACACTTTCCCAAGACCTGTCCAAGATGAACGATTTTACACCTGGCTGAAGCAGCAGAGTTTTCAAATCACTAGCACTGAAACCATGCTCATTTCTACTACTTTGTGCATACAGTAATTTAAGCTTGCAGAGAAGGCAAAGAACCAACTGCTGCTTAACGGTTGTTTATCTGAATAATGCCCACACCCAGAAGGGAATTTCTGCAGCACAAGGGGCCTGGTCAGTTACTAACCATATAGGACACCCCATCTACTAGTACGGAGCCTGTGTGGCCTAGCAGGATGTGAATGCTGTCAGGCTCCTAACAAATACTGCTACTGCACCAGGCAGCGACCTCTCCAAGGGACCAGTGACCCAGGGGGTGCCTCCTCTGTGGAAGAAAGGAGAAGAGTAGCTCAAGGTCCCCACATTAATGGGAGCATAAGCCCAGTAAGGGCTATGAGATGCATGCGCTCATCACCATTTTATTACAAGTCTACACCAGAAAAGGAGTTTACTCTGCTGGTCCAAAAGAGGAGGGGGAAGAATACAGAAATGCTTCATTTGAGCTGGGCCCCAAGGGCATAATCTGGATTTGTAGAGATAGAGGAGGGAGGAACAAATGCTAGAAAAGATGAAGTGACAAATACATAAACACCTGAAAATCCATCTTCAAGAAAAGTAAATGAAACCAAATAAAAGGAGACCCAAACTTCAAACAACCATTCTTTAAAGGAGATGAGATCGTATAGAAGAAAAAAGCATCACTGTTGGAGAGACCACTTATACTCAGTGTGAAAGGCTCATAGTGATGACAGGGCCTCCCATGGACTTCCCTGGGCACCAGGTGTCCTCCAGGACTCCAGGGACTGGGGGTGCGGTGAAGGTCAGGACCAGCCATCAGCCTGTGAGCGTGAGAAGGGCTGGAACCTGTAATTGGGTCCTAAAGGATGGGAGTTGGCGGGGAGTAGGGATGCAGTGAGAGCTGTGAAACGGCACAGAGTACACTCCAAAGATACACACAACTTAGATAAATTGCCTCCAGTCACGCCATCAAACAAATCAATCTGAGCACCAGCACTCTCTTGGGAGAACTGCTCTGTTCCCAGGCCCTACAAGAGCTCCCCACCTAACCCTTCCATGAAAAGACGCCATTTGTAAATGCAGCGCTCAGCATGGACTAGGAGCCAAAAGGAGGATTAAGTTCAGGAGCATCTCAGCCTCCTAGGGCACTTCAAACTCTCAGGCATGCCCACACACCACACTCCATCTGAAATGGACTAATGACCCATCAAATATAAGCCTGTTACCACCAACAGGGTGGAGCGAGCCATCCAAGTTGTAAAGTCAGACCATGAAGTCCATACTATCTGGTCACTTTCAGTCCTTGGTTCAAGAACCACCAAGAGAAACAGGTTGTTAAAGTCATAAAGAATAGAAAGAATCAGCACCACATTTACAAATAAACACGTATTTATAATCTTGAATGTTTGTTTTTAAAGATTTCATCTTTAAGTAATCTCTACATCCAATATGGAGCTCAAACTCACAACCCTGAGATCAAGAGTTGCATGCTCACTGACTGAGCCAGCCAAGCACCCCCTACAATATGATTTTTTGTTTTTAAGTGGAGGATTTGTAAATGAGGTCTCAGAATTAATGCTTTTTTGGGATATATTTAACAAAGTTAACCTGGAAAGTAGAAACTAACATACTTATGTGGTGACCATCAACATTTTAAAGACAAAACCTTAATGGTCTTCAGATTCTGAAACACAAATCACAGACAGCACAGTAAAAAATACCACCAGTAGTATCTAACTCCAGCATTGTGTGTGGGAACAAAGCAGGTTTGGGGACAAGTCATCTCCAGAAAAGAGACAGTCACGAGGCCGGCCGGCTGACAGTTCACTGGGCTGTTCAAACTCACCCCGGATATACAGGGCCAGGCCTGGGACATCAGGTCCCCAGACCTCAACCTCCCTCCCTGGAGTCATGGGAGAATGGGGGTGGGGAGGGGGAGACGGGTACCGGAGAAAGCACAGATCCTATCCTGGGAAGATAATGTAGGGAATATATTTTTATCTTCTCTCAGACACAGCTGATCTCCTGCAAACTTCTGAAAATAGGGAACAACATGGACCACACTGATTCCACTCAACTCTGTCTGCACTCCGGCCCCATGCCTTGGCTTCTGAGTACCCTCTCCCAAAAACATCAGATGAAAGTCCATCTTCAGCTCCAAGTCATAGCACACAGTAGGAGAAAATGCACCTATATTGATCACAAGAGTGGGGAAAGACTGGTAACAAGTATCTTTAAAACCATCAGTAGCTCCCCCCAGCTCACACTGGAGATAAGGACATGGCTTTTGTGTCTGCTCTCTCAAAAGTGAGCACCCAACACCACCCACCTGGAAGTGGCCCGACATGAGCATCTGAAGTGCCAGCAGCCAGGGCCACTGGGCCAAAGCCCAACCCTGCAGCCAGAGAGAAACAGATGCTGTTGGAGAAGCATATAACACAGCAACAAAGGTACTGCCTGTGAAGGGGAATCTGAACAATATTAAATGTCCATAGGGAAACAGCAACCAGGAGTCCCCTGGTGTGGGATGTCACTGTGAGGGCGAACTGGCTACATTTGCCTCCCACGGGAAAGGAACAGCCCTCTGTTCCTTCCCAGCTGCCTCCTAGGCCATGTGCTCCATGGCCTACAAAGGGTTACACCTGCCATTTCCATGCCATCTGCAATGTGCCCATCGGGTGTCATATCACAAAATGGGAAGTCTTAACCCTTCCAGTGCCAACTCCCTCAGAGCCTGGCCAAAACACAGCTCTAACCACCAGCTCCACTGAGGCCCATGGCTGGAAATGGCAGGGAGGTTTTGCACAGACAATTGCAGGAAGGGCCAGAAAAGCCACCTCCATTCCTAGGAGGTGACAGGAGTAGAAAGTAGGGGAGCCAAGGGTGCTTCTTTTGTCATTTTCATCAGGGTGCCCAGCAATGTGGTAAAGCCTAGAGGCTCTTCCTAGGCCTCCTTTGTCAAGCTCCTCCCTGCACATATTCTGCAGTGTCAGAGCACACTGGCAGCTGCCCCAGGAGGATCAGAGCCAGCAGGGAAACTTACTTCTAAGACTACTGTAAGTTTTCAGTATCAATAAAGCCCACGGGCCTAAGAAACAGTTCCTACTACCGAAAAGTTCTCTTGGCACTTTCTGCACAGCTGTAAGAGCTGAACCAGAAATCCTACATCTAGCTTCTACCCTGTAAGTGGAAATCTTCCCCTTGGGCAGGGAGCTGTTCAGATACCTACAACAATCTCTGGGAAACAGCAGAGCTGGACTTGAACATATGATATTAGTGGCCCTTTTGTGAAAGATACTATTCAAGGTAAAAGCAAGACCCTCACCACATTCTTGAGGTCCGGTCAGCCTCTCTGACCTCATCTGCCATCTGTGCCCCACCGACCCTGGATCCCATTCTCTTAGATCATAATGATGTTTTGGCTGCTCCTCTGACAGTTAGCTTACTCCCACCCCAAGGCCTTTATACTTCCTGCTTTCTCTGCCTAGAAGTCTCCTCCCTCCAGGGCTCTGAACTACCCTCTTTTTTTAGGTCTCAGCTGAGAAACCAAAATGCCATGTATCTCCCTTTCACACATCCTCTGTGGATCTCTAACCTCTTTCCTACTTCATCACCACTTAACATCCTATTTGTCTATGTGCCCTCCTAACCCCATCGCCCACAGGAACAAGGAACACCTCTTTGTTCACTGCTACCATCCTAGGGCCCAGGACAGAATAAGGGCTCAATACATAGGTGTTTAACACACGAGAAAAAGGATTTTCAGAATTCCCAGCTATCACTCTCCCTTCCTAAAGAAACCAAAATGTCTTCATGCCAATAAAAAAGATAAGGATCAAAAGCAAAACCCTTACCTTTTAACAAAAATTAACTCAAAATAGGTCAAAGACCTATTAAAAACCAAACCTATAAAACTCTTAGGAAAAAGCTGAAGGGCAAATTATGACCTTGGATTCGGCAACAGATTATTAAATGTGATACCAAAAGCACAATGAAAGAAAAAAAAAAAGAAACAACTTCATCAAAATTAAAATCTAATGTGCAAAGGACACTACCAAGAAAGTGAGGGGTGCCTGGATGGCTCAGTCAGTAGAGCAGGTGACTCTTGATATTAGGGCTATAAGCTCAAGATCCACATTCAGTGTAGAAATTACTTAAAATCTTAAAGTGGCCCCTGGATGGCTCAGTAGGTTAAGAGTCTGACTTCAGCCTGGGTCATGATCTCTCAGTTTGCAAGTTCGAGCCCTACATTGCGGTCTAAGCTAAGAGTTGAGAGTCTGGAGTCTGCTTCAGATTCTGTGTCTCCTTCTCTGCCTCTCTCCCACTTGCATGCTGTCTCTCTCAAAAATAAATATTAAAAAATTTTTAATAAAAAAATAAAATCTTAAAAAAAGTGAAAAAAACCCCACCCATGATATAGGAGAAAATATTTGCAAATTATTTATCTAATAAGGGTGTAGTGTCCAGAATACATGAAGAACTCTTATAATTAAACAAATCCAATTTAAAAACAGGCAAAGGACTTAGACATTTCTCCAAAGATATATAAATGACCAATAAACACATGAAAAGATGTTCAACATCATTTGGCATTAGGTAAATGCAAATCAAAATCACAATGAGATACTATCTCAAACCCACTAGAATGACTATAACAAAAAAAAAAAAAAGAAGAAGAAGAAGAAAAGAAAAAACAAAACAAGTGTTGTCAAGGATGTGGAGAAACTAGAACCCTCATACACTGCTGACAGGAATATAAAATGGCGCAGTGACATAGTTAACAGTCTTGCAGTCTCTCAAAAATTTAAACTAAACACAGCATTACCATAGGACCCAGCAATTCTACTGCTATGTACACAAGCTAAGAGATGTGAAAACATATACACACAAAAACTTATACACAAATGTTAAAAGCAGCACTGTTTACAATAGCCAACAAGTAGAAACAACCCAAATGCCAAATGTCCATCAACAGATGAACAAATGAACAAAATGTGATATATCCATACAATGAAGTATTATTCACTCATAAAAAGGAATGAAGTTCTCTGATTCATGTCACAATGTGGACGAACGGTAAAAATACTATGTTGAGTGACAGAAGTCAGGTTAAAGAAGGCCATATAGTATACGATTCCATTTATATGAAATACCCAGAACAGACAAATCCATGGAGACAGAAAGTAGACTAGTGGTTGCTAGGGCCCTGAAGGACACAGAGATGAGAGTGTGGGTAGTGACTGCTAATGTGTACAGGCTTCTTTGGAGGATAAAAACGTTCTGGTATTTGACAGAGATGATGTTTGTACAATATTGTGGGTATATTCAATATGCCAAAGAACTACATACTTTAAAATGGTTAAACTGGTAGAGTTTTAGGTTCTGTGAATCAACCATCCAGTTCTCACAGAGACTGAGGCCACAAAAAGCCCACCACACAGGTGGGAACTAAGAACTACCTCCAAGCAAAGGAGAGCTGATGTCTGGAAGTGTGGCCACAAGGTACACACACAAGTACCAATTTAGTAATGGGGAGCCAAGGCAGAAGAGGGCAAGGCCTCAGGCAACTGGGGTCACACAAACCACCACTACAGAATACAAGTTAAGTCAGGCTCATTATAGGCTCCATACTGCCCAAAATCAAAACAACACACTCTACGATTTTACATTAACACACTACTGGGAATGTGCCACCCACCTCAGTCTCACAGGTGTTTTGCTCACTCATCTATCCAAATACCAGCTTAGTTTCTACCAAGGACAAGGGGCTGGGGTGCCTGGGTGGCTCAGTCAGTTAAGCATCCGACTTCAGCTCAGGTCATGATCTTGCGGTTTGTGGGTTCAAGCCCTGCGTCAGGCTCTGTGCTGACAGCTCAAAGCCTGGAGCCTGCTTCGGATCCTGGGTCTCCCTTCTCTCTGCCATGCTCATGCTCTCTGTCTCTCAATAAATAAACAAACATTATTAATAAAATTAAATAAAATTAATTTTTATTTAATAAAACATTATTGTTTTATTAATAAAATATTATTAATAAAATTAAAGAAAATAAACATTAATAAAATAAAATAAAAATTAATAAATAAACATTGAAAATATTTTAAAAAAAAGAACAAGGGGCTGACTGAGCCCCCGGGACACCCCTGGAGCGGGGGAGGGTTCCAATGACAGGCCTCCTCCCTGGAAACCCTGGGAAGATATGCAAGGAGCCAGGTGCAAGGACATGAGAGGAGAGACACACAGTGAGTTCCCATCCCTCAGAGAGTTGCAGTGATCCCTAAATTACACACAGGATCAAACCATCTACTTTATCCACTGGCTATAGCTGCTATCAACAGATAACACCAAGGAGGAGGTAAGACTAGTCTTTAATCAAGAATATATTGGGTCAGAAAACAAAGTACAGGGTATCACAGAGTCAGAATACTAAAGTGAAGAAGCACATGCAGTGGTAAGGTGAGCTCCAAACAGTGGGCAGGGAAGCCAGGGACTCAGAGATAGGAGGGTGCCCTCAGCATCACAGTGCATCAGGTGGAAACCAGAATGCCTGGTTCACCTCAGTTTCCTCACCTGTGAAATGTGAATAGCTCTCACTTTATCACTAATGCTCTGACAGCTCCATGAAGGGTAGCTGTATTATTATTACTGAAAATAAGACTGTTGTAATTGGAGGTTGTTCCACCTGACAGGCCACCAGCCACAGCCTCTTATAGTAATTCCAGAATCTCTGCTGAAAGTATTATGCTTAAATTTAAACTAACCACAGTGGCTACCACTCTCACTTTTGTAAACAGAGGGACTCCCTGCCCTGGGTGATGTCCGTCATAAAGC
Source organism: Crocuta crocuta (assembly GCF_008692635.1). NCBI lineage: Eukaryota > Metazoa > Chordata > Mammalia > Carnivora > Hyaenidae > Crocuta > Crocuta crocuta. The sequence goes on along the minus strand of NW_027532172.1, from coordinate 2,609,830 downwards.
TCCCTGAGGGAATATTCCTGGGTCAAGCCCATTTTTCAAATTTTTGATTATGGAAAATTGCAAAAGTAGCAATGCCCTCAGAAGTAGCACAAACAACAGGATTCAAAGGGCACATGCACCACCCAGGTTGCAGGTCTTCCATACACTGCTCCTTTCCCCCACACCCTACTAGCTCCTGTGAAGCAAATCTTACAACATTCATTTATGAATGCACTGGTCAGAATTTATCTCTACAGGACAAACAAACTACTACAATTCCATGATCTGACCTCTAACAATTTAACAAGCATTTCTTAATTTTTGTCAGAGTCACACTTGGTTGAAATCTACAGGTCCTCCCGAAACCGTTCCTTTCAACCATTTATTTATCTTGTTTCCCCACAGTCAGGTTTGCTGGTGGCATGCCCGTGATATAATGCAACATGCCCCTGTAAACTAGATTTTGAGGCCAAAACAAGTACACATCCTTCCAGGAGTACATGTACCCTTCTTGGGTGCAGGCGGCCACTGAGGATCACGGTCTGGACTCACCATTTCATTAGGTGTCTGAAAACTTATAAACTTCTAATTCCATCATTTCACTTTAATTAGTTAGAAAATGTCAATAGCTGCATTGTCCACTAACCACATGTGGCTATTTAAACAGACTAAAATTTTAAAAAATTAAAATTTGACTTCTTCAAACTATTCCAGGTGCACTGGACAGTAAGGGTACAGAGAATTCTAGGAAGTTCTGTAGGGCAGCACTGATCTTGTTCTCACCCACTATTTTGTTCCTCGAGAGTTCAGTTCATAGAAAAGAGACAGGATACATGCTTGCTTCTCTCCCTTTATTTATCAGTTTCCAAAATGAATTGGTTCCCTAGCACCCTCCAAAGGAGATCAGCAAGATTCTTCCTTTCCTTTGAGTACCAACATAAATGAACCTGTTGATTTTTTTTAAACACATATGACACTCCAAATTGGGAATCTGTTCTTATTCATACTCACCTGTCCCACCCTTGGGAGTCTTACACATTCAGGACATTCCCAATGCAGATTAGAATTAAAACATTTTAACCTAAGTGCCTTGATTTTTTCTTTGTGCCTTGCATTTTTCTTTGGTGCTGAAAATTCTGGTTTTTAAAGACATTAATTATTTCTTCTTTGTTTTCTCCTACAATACAGTTTTCTCCACTTATCCACGGGTTTGCTTTCCACAGTTTCAGTTACCTGCGGTCAATCACAGTCTGGAAGCAGATGATCCCCTGACATATCATCAGAAGGTTAATAGTAGCCTAATGCTATGTCACAATGCCTACGTCATTCACCTCACTTCATCTCATCACATAGGCATCTTATCATCTCACATCATTACAAGGGTGAGTACAGTACTAAGATATTTTGAGAGAGAGACCAAATTCACACAACTTTTATAACAGCAGAGCTATAACTGTCCTATTATTATGAGTTATTGTTGTTAATCTTTTACTGTGCTTAACTTATAAATTAAACTTTATCACAGGTCTACATGTATAGGAAAAATCATAATGTATACAGAGTTTGATACTATCTGCAGTTTCAGGAATCCCACAGTGGTCTTGGAAAGTGTCCTGGTGGGTAAGGGGGCACTAGTGAATGAAACAATATGAATACTGGTATTAACCTAAAGCCAAAAATAATTCCTAAAGACAGTTAATTTTTTTTTAAGTTTTTGCCCTTACAGCATATCTCACTAAAACATTTATAGTCTAACTACTATGTTTAAAAGTTGAGCGAAGAAAACTGAGACATTAGTTAAGTCACCAATTTGAATCACAACTGACATACACCTAGATTCATATTCATTTCCTTTTGCTTTTTAGGGTTTGCGTCTCTCCTCCCGCCTCACAACTTGCCATACTTTTGTTTCATAATTATGTAAAACACCCATCTGGTGCTACACAGAAAAGAAAACCAGAGACATCTCCTGGTAACCCTGTCCTCTCTCATCCCTCCTCCTAGAAATAACCATATTGTTCATTTATGGTTTATATTTCCATATTTAAAAATAAATAAAAATATAAGCAAATACACATACATCCACATCTCCCCACCTTCCCTTGGAGAGGTAAGTACACTGTATACATCTCTTTATCCTCCACCTTGCTTTTTCCACTTCTCAGCTCATCCTAGAAATCACGTCACCATAACATAAGGACATCCCTCCTTCCTTTGCTCAAGGGCTTGATGCCACCCCCACCAGGAGATCCACTCCCATAATGACAAACATCTAAGTCATTTCCAGCTTTGTTACTTCAGAATGTTATAATGAACATACTTGTCACAATTCTTATGTTTGACAGTGTATCTTTGCGATATATTTTTCTAGAAGTCGAATTTCTAAAGCAAAGGGTAAGCAAATCTCTCTCTGAGGAGCTGTGAACCTCCAAAAGCAATATATGGCAGTGCTTGATTCCCATCAATAGACTGGTATCCATCTCTGGGGACAAAAGGTCAGAAATGTTGTCTTGAAACTCCAATGAGCATTATTCTTAGTATCAGAAAGACCTGAGCATCTTCTATACCTTTGGCAAGGGCCATCTGCATTCACTTTTCCTGTGAACTGTTTTTCTCCAAGTCACACCCATTTTTAATCCTTAACACCCAACATAAGGCGAAGTCATTCAGCACATGAGCAGTGTGGACCTGCTGAATAAACAGGACCCCTAACAGGCAAAATTTGAGGGGCAGATGCCATATCCATTAGCCCAAGCAGGCACAGTCTGACCCAAGGTGTGCACACCTACAACTGTGTACAGGGTGGGGCACTGTGTAGGGACTGTGCACATGTCACAGACTAACCAGGAGCCAGCCCTCCTCCCGTCCTGCTCCTCTTCTATGCTCACGGAGTCCTGGGTGGCAGGAATGGGGAGACCCTAGCTGATCACAGGCCACGGTTCAACTGAAAGTGGGTGCTGGGCTGGTGTTAACCAGAGAAAACACAAAATCAATTTTGTTGAGGTGACTTACACCCTACAACAAAGAATACACAAGCTGATATATTTATAAATCCTTAAAAAAATAATTACTCAAGGTTTTTTTTTCCCCGCCATTTGACATTAGCTATCACATGCCATGACTATTCAGACTGTTCTTTTCCATCAAAGCCCCTTCATGCTATGGCTCTATCTTCCTTCCTGGACAGGGAAGGAGGAGGTTTGTTTTTTTTCCTTTTTTCCTCTCTCTCTCCACCTCTTTTCTTTCCCTTTCTTTCTTTCATCATTCATTCATTCAGCAAGTACTTACTGCTCTGACCATGCACTTTTTAAACTATTTTTTAGATGTTACATTTTTGAGAGAGAGAAAGAGAGAGAGAGAATATGAGCAAGGAAGGGGCAGAGAGAGAGGGAGACAGAAGATCAGAAGCAAGCTTCAAGCTGACAGCAGCTAGCCCAATGTGGGGCTCAAACTCACAAACCCTAAGACTATGACCTAAGCTGAAGTTGGATGCTCAACCAACTAAGCCACTCAGGCACCCCTGACCATGTACTTTTGAGTTAACAAAGAACTAAGCAGAGGCAAGGGCACCTACCCTAGCTACCCTAGCTCAGAGAACCCTAAGCCAACCTACTGCCTTCAGACAACCACCGGGACTGCAGGACAAGGGCAATCACTCACCCCACTGGGCTGGGCTTCAGGGGAGACCTTTTTCAGATGTAAAGTTCCAAGATTTTTAAATGCTAATGTCTAAAGACAGCCTGATGACAGTCAAGTGCCAGGCCCACCCTCTATGCATGCCCCACTATGCCAACAACACCAGGTAAGAAGCCCTTAGGACCAGGTATCAAGCATCATCAACACTGGTGATCCTCAACTAGCTCTAGGAAACCAGCATAGACTTTAGGTCACTTTTTGTCTCTAAAGATCTGAGGGCCTCAGGTAGAGCTGGGCGGGGAGGGGTGGTGCAGGGGGGCATAAAATGGTACAGCTGCCATGAAAACAGTCTGGCAGGTAATCAAAATGTTCAACAGTTACCACATGACCCAGCAATTCCACTCCTATGTATATACCCAAAGGAACCAAAAACATATACACATAAATTGTGTTCACAAATGTTCAAAGCAGCACTATTCGCAATTGCCAAAAGGTGGAAACCACCTCAATTTATCCCGGATGAATAAGTGGTCTACCCATGCAATGGAAAATTGCAAAATACTCAGCCATAAAAGTATATGAAGCACTGAATCATGCTACAATGTAGATGAACCTCAAAAACATTACGCTGAGAGAAGCCAGGTACACAAGGTTATATAGTCTGACTCTTTTCTTGAATTTTTTAAAATGTTTTATTTATTTATGAGAGAGAGAGAAAGCATGAGCAGGGGAGGGTCAGAGAGAGGGGGGGAGATACAGAATCTGAAACAGCCTCCAGGCTCTGAGCTAGCTGCCAGCACAGAGCCCGACACAGGGCTTGAACCCATGAACCATGAGATCATAACCTGAACCGAAGTCAGACACTTAACCAACTGAGCCACCCAGGCGCCCCAGTCTATGACTCTGTTGATATGAAATGTCCAGAACGGGCAAATACATAAAAACAGAAAGCAGATTAGTGGGAGAGGGAGGATGAGTAATGACAGCTAATGAGGACTGAGCTGCTTTTGGGGGTGATTATGTTCTGGAACTAGAAGAGATGATGGCTGCACAACTCTTGAATATACCAGATCAACTAACACTGAATTGTAAACTATAAATGGGTGAATGGTATGACAAGCAAATTATATCCCGATTTAAAAAAAAAAAAAAAAATTAAAGCAATGCTAAAACTTTTGTTAGAACATTCTGGAAATATTTTCCTGCTAACAGAAATACTTGGCCATGCTCATATATATACATACACACACACACACACACACACACACACAATTTTTTTTTTGTTATATGCAGACAAGAGCTGAACCTCACAAAACCAACCCACTCTTATAATGAAGCAGGCAAATCCAGGCAGCCGGTTCTCACCCCATGCAGCTATGGTGCTGTTAGAGGGACATGTACCCCTCAGCAAGTCACCTGCTGGCTGGCCTGTAAAAGGAAGCAGCTGACCAATCCAGGAGGTCCTCTAAGCTGCCTTAGAGCTCTAAGACAACTCTCAGTTCTACTTTCTTCTCTAGGTAGGCAGTTCTAAGCCAAAACATGGCTGACCAGACTGATGGTAACAAGATAAAAATCCCATCCAGGTCTCAGGCTCTGTCCTACTGGGTCCTGACAGCCCTTGAGATACAGTCCTAAGAAGGGGATAAGGATGACTCACTTTCCTCACAGGTATGAGTTGGGGTAAGGGCAACCAGTTCCAAACACCAATGCAGGGCCCTGCACCAACAAGAGTTGGTGAGGGATAAATTCTACTCATTTTGGTCAGTGTTGGGAAATCACAAAAATGGCCAGAGGGCAAAGGCTACCTGGCTAGGATTATCCTCTGTTCCTGATGGTCCCAGGAAGGCTTATCCCATTTAGGCCTGGGCTTTTCAACTGAGTGAACCCTGAGATAGGAAGGGTGAGCAAACAGCCTCCCTGGAAGCAACAGGCAGGGCCTGGGTGATCCTGTGGTGAGAGCCCAGTACACAATTCTGGAGGGACTGGACTCTATTTCCTCTAGGAGGTAGCCGTAAAGCTTCTGAAGCAGTGCTCAGTCTTAAATGTCCAAGGAGCTGAATAAGGCACGCTGGACAGGTCAGAGCCTTCATTCCACAGACACCAGACCTCAGGCACTCACCTGGCTTCTGGGCAGGGGATGCTGGTCCTACCAGCTGGCCATGGTGGCAGCCACGTCAAAAGGCAACTTGTGTCAACGTGCTGACCAACCTAAAATAAAGGACAGAAAAAGAAACACTGAGTTTCCAAGGAAAGTTTCTGGAAAATATGGACAATTTTCAATGTCTCTGACCCCTGGTATCACATAGTAAAATCTTAGATTTCAACCAGAGCTCTGCCTCTGCTACCTTCTGCAGGAGGGCAGGCTGAGGAAATAAATTTCATTCTCTAACCTATGACCTGATACAGTGCTAACCAATAAACACTAGTATCACAGACACTGACTTCAGCAATATGTACAGAGATATGAGGTGGTAACATGCAGCCACACATCAACATTCTGAACACACAGAAAATGGCTCAACATTTCAGTTATGACAGTAACAACATTAATAGCAGGAACAGTAATACTTAGAATTTAATAGCTGCTTAGTAGTAAGTTCTAGTTACTATGCTAAAACTCTACATCTCTTTGAATCCCCAAGACAACCCCGGGGTTATACAATCATCCCCATTTTTAGATAGGCGATCTAACAGGTCTACTATTCAGGAATTTGCCCAGGGTCACCCAGGTCTCTCTCTACAGACATGACATCTTTGCTCCCCAGTCCACACGCCAGGGAAACCACTCACCATTCCAGACAGTGCAGGGTTTGCCCTCAAGAAGCTGAGGGTGCAATGTGCCTGGGGCCCAGGCAGACTTTATCTCCATAGGGCAACTCGAAGTTTTACCCCAGGGATCATCTCCACAGGGATTACAAAACTGCCCAGGGAGGAAGGAGGTACCTGTTTTACAGACAGGAAAATTAAGGATCAAGAATGTTCAGAACTCCCCCAAGGTCACAGAGACAGTGTGGCCCCAGGACTTCCCCCTCCTTTATGACATCAGACATGCAGGGCTCCCGGTGCAGAGGCTAAACCTAGAGAACCAGACAAATCTCAGACTCCTAGGCAGTCCCTATCAGTTGTAGCTTGCCAAATATTGTCAGCATCACCTCTGTTGTCATTCTTTGCGCCCACATGACTACCAGGAGGCCTGGCTCTGATATGAAACTTTTATTTTTAAACTAGGTTCACAACAATTCACAGTTCATGGATAGCAAGAAACACTCCCACAGGAGAACTTGCAAAATAAGCAAATATCAATGAACTCTATGCAAAGACCTTTGGGCACCAAGGAGCACATGGCATCCTCCTCAGTGAGGCCCAGGGTCAGATACAGCCACCACCAGAGCTAGTTCCTGTGGAAAGTAGTGCTTTCTGCCACTCCTTTTTGGCTCCATTCAGGCCGGAATACACAGTGGACACCACTAATCCTTGTTCTTTCATGTCTCTTGAGCCATGGCCTCACTCTGCCATGGAGGGGGAAGCCCAGAAGCAGAAGCTTTCTGAGCACCTACCCTCTTCAGAAACAAAGTCAATACACACAAGTCAGCAATATTTCCACACACAGACTTTTAAAAATCCACTGACAATAGCATAAACATGAAATACTTAAGGCTAACTTTTAACTTTTTAAAAAATTTTTAAAATGTTTTATTTATTTCTGAGAGAGAGACAGTGTGAACAGGGGAGGGTCAGAGAGAGAGGGAGACACAGAATGTGAAACAGGCTCCAGGCGAGCTATCAGCACAGAGCCCAACGCGGGGCTTGAACCCACAAACTGTGAGATTACAACCTGAGCCAAGTTGGACGCCCAACTGAGCCACCCAGGCATCCCAGGGTAACTTTAATTTTTTAAAAGATGTTCGAGGTGCCTGGGTGGCTCATTGGTTGAGCGCCCAACTTCAACTCTGGTCATGATTTCACTGTTAACTGAGTTCAAGCCCTGCGTCAGGCTCTCTGCTGACAGCTGAGTCTGGAGCCTGCTTCAGATTCTGTATCTCCCTCTCTCCCTGCCCCTCCCCTACTGGTGCCCTCCCTCCCTCTCATAATAAACATTTTTTAAAAATTACAAAAAATGTTCAAGACCTATCAAATGGAACCACAATAACACATCATTGAGACAAATAAAACATAAAGGGAGATACGTCTTGTCCATGGATCAGAAGGTATCAATTCTCCCCCAAACTGATCCACAGATTCAATGCAGACCCAATCAAAAACTTCCAGCATGTTTTTTTGTTGATGTAGGGAAAACATTCTGATTCTAAAATTTATATGGAAATGCAAAGGAACTAGAATAGTGAAAACTGAAAAGGGCGAACAAATTTGAAGGACTTATCCTATCTGACTTCAAGACTTACCATAAAACTACAACAATCAAGACAGTGTGATAAAAGCAGACAAGAGATGAAGAACAGAATAACCTATGCTCCTGTGTACAACTGATTTTTGACGAAGATCCAGAATCCAATCTACAAGACCACAAGACATACTGGACAAAATTTTCCTGAAGGGTTATTAACCCTGCAAGGAAGAAGGCCTTCTTAATATGTTATCACAACACATGCAGTGCGTGCTGTGAATGCAACGTGCAAGAAATTTTAAGGTAAACTCAGACTTTCACACTCAAGCATGGCTTTCACCATCTCAGCTCATGGCAAATGCAGTCTTTCAGCTACTCAGATTAAAATCTTGAGCTACCCTCCTGATAGGACTACACCATCCAGTCCATCAGGAAATCCTGTTGGTTCTGCCATTACACACATTTGGAGTCCAAGAGCTTCTCACACCTCCAGTGGACACCGTGCTCAGTCTCTGCTCAGAGTGAAGCCCTATTGTCTCGTGGCCCAAGTCATGCCTCCTGCTATCCTACCCTAGCCATGCTGGTTTCCCGGCCATGCCTCCAACATACCAGGTACCCTCCCTCCCTTTTTATGTTTTAAACAAAATCCTAGATACTTTATCCTTTTAACAATCACTTCTCCAACTGGCACCCCAAATTGAAAATGACCTTTGAAAACATAACTACCATATAATAATCCCTAAATGACAGCAAAAATCCAGTTCATATTCAGCTTTACACAATTTTTCAGAAACATCTGTGCACAGCCTAATAGTAACTGCTAGAGTTTTTATACTACACCTGCTCCCTCAGCCTTGACCACTCTCACACCCAGATGGCAGACCCTTCCATGCTTCCCCCCACCATGTTACTGCTCAAAATGTCTCCTTTGCAGAGGTCCACCCTGCTCCTCCTCTGCAACTGGGCTGACCTCTCTGCATGTTCCATATTACGCAGCTACTGTATGGACTTTCTCACCCAATAAGAACCTATTTGCCACAAGTAAAGGAGTGTCTTGTCTGCCTGATGTGACTGTATATCAAGCACCTAAAACAGTGTCGGACACACACCAGTGCTTGATAAATATTTATGGAATGAATGGGATGATTTAACATTGAAGAAGGAACCTATCTGAGAAGCCCACACAACAGCAGCCCCTCCATACAATTAGTGCAAAATCACAAAGGAACATAAACCAAGCAGAGATCACTTAGCACCATCAGAACTAGAGGCATATCTCTAAAATAAACTGTAGCTGCTTTTTACTGATATATCATCTGGACTATTTTGCCATCTACCCGCACTGGCTGGATTTAGAGAGCTTTTACAGTTTTTATTTCCAACCCATACATTTAAAATAGTATCAAGTAACCCTTAAGTACACAATTACCAGCTCATAAGAGACTCTTCCACTCCCTTGATAAATCATTATGGCTTGGCTTTGACCCCACACCTGGGTACTGTGTGTGTGTGTGAGTGTGTGCACGCATGCACACACTCACACACACACCTCAACTCTGCAACCCACACAAACACAATGATTTCCCAGTCTAAAGGAGGTCACACTTGGTAAGAAGGCAGCCATAGTAATTTACATGAAATCAAGTCACTGCACTTTGGGTAACAGAAGTCCTTTGTTGCCATTTCATCCTCTCTAGGTCAGGCAAGTGAGGTTGGTTCCCTTTAAACTTGAGGGGAGCAGCACTGGGCAAAACCCAGCTAATGTCTGGGGAACTCCAGTTCTGAGGATACACTTGGGTTGCAGCGCCCATGGCCAGCACAAGGATGAGTCTCTGGGGCTGTAGGCATTTGACCAGGAAGCCTAAGCTCTCCAAGGCACCCCTGGAGGGCCCCATCATCCCTTCTGAGGTCCTACTCTATAGAAGCTGCACACTTCTGGTCTCCTCCTACCATCATCTGCATTCACCAAACAGTTGTACTGTCTAAAAATTCTTCAAATGTGTCTATAACCAAGTATTTACCACCCTGGCTCTAATCCAGTACTGGAAACATGACATTAGGCCAAAAAATTCCAAGACGAAACCCAACAATATCCTTCACCTTCTCCCACCTCTAAGTCCACAAAGTCTCCTAGCTCCATGAAAAGTGATGCCCCTGAAGAAAATAATTACCTAGACCGTCTCTGGCAAAGGTCTTAGTGACTGCATCACTAAATGGTCAAGGAAAGGTGTTGTCCCTGGCCTGTCCTATCAGGAAGGGAGAAACTGAGGCAGAGCAATAGTAAATCATCTCAAGGAAGCCCAGAGGTCACACTGTTCCATGTGCTGGCTGGCTGGAGAATGATTAACTTGGGCCAAAGATTCCATTTTCTAATCTGGGGTCGGCAAACTTGCTTGAGTTCTCCTGGTGAACGGGATTCCTGGAACATAGCCACACCCACCAGAATATGTACTGTGAACAGCTGCTTCCACCTATAAGGCAGAACTGAGTAATAGCAACAGAGACAGTATAGCCCCAGAGACTGAAAACATGAACTGGTCCTTGAAAGCAGGAGGAAAACTGCAACCCTGGCAGGCTGTGCTCAGTATCAAAGGGACAGAGGGGACCCAGACAAAGTGGCACAACCACGACAAAAAGTCAGGGCAGAGGCACACCAAGGAGATGCTCCAGCTCTGTGTCAGCCCCAGGGCACAAAGCCATGCTTACTCTCTCCAAAGCATGGGGCCTCATTAACCCTATGTCCCCATGGGGGGGGCGGAGCATGACTTGGCATACTACAGAGGCAAAGAAACAGCCCCATGAGGGCCAATGAGCCAACGGTAAGGCCAGCTACACAGGCTCATCCTTGGCAACCAGAACTGGCCTGTCTCCACTGTCAAGGGGAAAAGGCATCCACTGGGGTAACAGCCAGTATGTACCCTCCAGGACCCTGGATCTATCCCTGCCCGCCTTCCCTTGGCCATGGTAACCATGGCCTCACTGAGGATGACGGATCATCCAACTCCTCATGCTGTGACAATGCAGCTCTTCCTAAAGCCCCTAAAGCCTCCCAATGCTTGTAACATCTTACTGTGACCTTTGAGGCCCTGCCTGCTTTAGTCTGAAGGGACTCTATGAAATAGCCATCTGGCATGCATGTATATATGTGTACACACACACACCAGATTCTTGGCTCTGACCACAATGGCCTTGTCTCAATTCTTCATACCACACCTTCCCTCCACCACTGGGCCTTTGCACATAGTGTTCCCACCACTGGGGAAGCCCTTCCCTCCTCCCACTCATCCTTCAAAACCCAAGCACCTGTTACTCAAGCATGCTCTCCCTAATCAGTCCCTCCCCACTCCCCATTCTATCACTGAGGACTACAGCCCCACTACTTGGCAAAGCTGATCCTGACATTTGACATACAATATCCCTTTAGGTTCTCCCCACTCTTGAGAAAGGGCTCTTTCTTATTCACTTCTTTATCCAGTGCCTAATGAAGCACAGAGGAGGAAATAACATCCTCCATGAGTTATGAGTACTCAACCACTATGTTTCCACCATGAACCAGAGGCAAAAACATAGCAATATAAATATAAACCCTACCCTTAATTAGAATAGCAAGTCAACACCAGGAAGAAGCAACATGGAGATAGGCAAGGCCACAGCACCATCACAGCCCCTGGGGTGAGCCCAGAGCTTCCCAGAGGGGAAACTCTCCCCACCTCCCTTACACTACTGTTTGGAGAAAGGCAAGGAGCCTAGAGAAAGGCACTCAGAGGTTCCAGAGGCCTCTACAGCCCTATATCCGGGAAGGCCTCCTCTGTTACAGCTGAGAAGTATGCGCATCCCAGTATCTAGGCACCCATCCCTTGTACTCCCCTTCTCCTTTCCTAGCTTATCCTAAAACACCCAGCACAGTCCTTCCAACAGATCTTCCTCTCCAAGCTAGGCTCCAATGTACCCCTTTATCCTGGGCATTCCAGGAATCCCTCCCTTTTACACCACCAAACCATCCTGAATGTTACAGCACTCTCTCCTGATGAATCATGACTAACTGCAGGAGCCCACATGACCCCTTGGGCAGACCATGCTGAGGACCAAATGAAGGCCCTGGCACTAGGCAGGCTCTCTCAGAAGCAAATAGTTCTCACTTTTGACTTGTGTGATTAATGTTGTTCCTCAAAATATTTCAACTCCTATCTAGAATTTCCACCCTCAACCCCCAGCAGCTGTCCTGGCAAGTCCACTTGGCAGTTCAAAACTTTCGAGGTGCCTGGGTGGCTCAGGCAGGTAAGCATCCGACTTCGCCTCAGGCCATGATCTCATAGTCTGTGGGTTCGAGCCCCGCATTGGACTCTCTGCTGTCAGTGAGGAGCCTGCTTCAAATCATCTGTCCCCCTCCTCTGCCCCTTTCCAGCTTGCGTGCATGTGTGTGTGCTCTCTCTCTTTCTAAAAAATAAACATTAAAAGGTTCAAAATTTTAGATAAACCCCCATATTTTAAATGTTCGGGAATCAGGGGCACCTGGCTGGCTCTGTCGGAAAAGCAGGCAACTCTTCATCTTAGGGTCCTGAGTCTGAGGCCCAAGTTGGGTGTAGAAATGACATAAATAAACTTAAAAAATAAAAATAAAAAGCTCAGGAATCAAATGTCTCCATCTATCCAGATATGTGTGAGATTTTGGAAGTGTTAGTGTTTATATTCCTGAGGATGCCTGAAAGGACATCTTGAAGAAAATGTCACAAGAACAAAAGAGGAAATAACTTCTTTGTTAATAGTGAGGACCTAAGAATTGTTGTCTCCCATCCTGTGTACAAGCACCAATATGTGCTACCTTAAGGAAACTCTCTGACAAATAGCCATTGGAAAACAAATACTACCTTCGATCTCTAAGCCAAGCTCTGGAGCAGCAAAGACCTCAGATTGTTTCTGGACTCTTCTCCTAAGTCCCCTGCAGACTCCCAGAGTCCTGTGTCACCTCACACAGCTGGAGAAAGTACAGACCCCATCCCAACAGGGACCAGAGAACACCTACAGAATCTCTGCTCCAACACTCCCAAGATGATGTTACAATGAGTCTTCTAGAACCACACATATTCTTTTTTTTAACCTTATAATATCCGGCACAAGCTAGGACATCAAAATGTGAGTGCCTTTGTTCCTTTCTCCCTAAGCTAACTCTTGGGAGGATAAAACACATGCTCATAAAGATGCAGGATATTTCTGAATTCAGAAAGGTTCCATTTTTCCTTACTGTATTAAAATATAGGTAACATCAAATTTACCATCTTAACCATTAAGTGTACAGTTCAGAGGTGTTAAGTCCATTCACACTATTGTGCACCTATCACCAGCATCACCATCCATCTCCAGAACTTTGTCACCCTGCAAAACTGAATCTCTGTCCCCAATTAAACACTAACTCCCCATTACCCCCACCCCAACCCCTAGCATCTACCATTCTACTCTTCTAGCTCCATGAATGACTACTCTAGTGACCTCATGTAAGTGGAATCATACAGTATTTCTCTTTTGTGTCTGGCTTATTTCACTCAGTACAATGTCTCTTAAGGTAAAACCACACAGATCATTTTAACCCTTTGGGGCCAACGTGTATACAGAACAAAGCCCAAGGGCCTAGTATACCGATGGCCAAAGATGACTCTAGAACCCTGATTCCCAGACCAGCCAGGTCCCTGACATCCTCCACTATCAGCCAATCCTTCCTTCCACTCGCCGAACTATACAAAATGGCACTGGTAAAACTTAGAATGGGAGGATGAGAGCAACATTATGCCTCAGATGATTTTAAGTATGCCTAGGTCACCCCCGTTTTGACTTCCCAATGCACCCCATCTCCCTGGGATATACCTCTCCCAGGCCCATCTCTCATAGCTATGAACCAAGGGAATCAATAAAAGCCTGGCGAGTGAATGGTAAAAATGACTAGCTTATCTTGGATAGAAATATCCCTTAAAATGGAAGCCAGAAGATACCACAGCCCAACCCAAACCTATTCCCTAGAGCACCTGGGCTAGATGTGGGAAGACTTAGGCAGGCCCACCAGGGGTGCAAGCCCTGAGTTCCTGACACAACAAACTCTACACAAGGGAGACCCACACAACTAGCCCAAATAGCTTAACCACCTATCACCATCACCAAAAAGGAAAACACTGTATCCCCCCTCAAGTTCTGAACACCAAGCTCCCCTACCTTGTGGGGGCAGAGCCAGGCCCAGGAGATTTACCACACTGGCTGAGTCCATGCATGCTGCCTAGATAAACTATTATCGGAGCACCTGAGTGGCTCAGTCAGTTGAGCATCAGACTTTGGCTCAGATCACAATCTCACGGCTCGTGAGTCTAAGCCCCGTATCAGGCTCGCTCCTATCAGTGCAGCTTGTTGCTGCAGATCCTCTGTCCCCTCTCTCTGTCCCTCTCCCACTTGTGCACTCTCAAAAATAAACATTAAAAAAACAACAACAGTAACATCAAGTGACTCCAACATGGGGTACCCAACTCATACAGAGGGAGGGCATTTCATTGCCTATCACTTCAGATAGGAACACCCAGAGCACCTCAATTATTTCTTGGTCAACTGCTCCAGAATCAATTAAGACTAAGGGCAAAAAATTATTGTCTAGGGTTCTCCACCTAGTACCTCTGCCTAGAGCAGTCAGTCTCCTTTGCAAACATATATGTCCCTGTGTGACCAGTGACTGTAAAACATGCAAAGAATCCTCCTGAGATGAGGGAGTGGTCCTGAGTCTCCAGGATCAGTCAAGACAGGAAAATTTGGGAGAAATACAAAAAGCCCCACCTGCAGAAGACATTACCTCCATCTATGAGGTGGCCAACAGAAAGTTTAATGGCAGCCAGCCCTGTTCCCAAGAATGTACCATCCAGGCTGCCTCCATGTCCTACACCAGCATCTCACTCAGCTGTATTAGCTTCATAGCAGCCATGGCTGCTGGGCTGTGTTTATTTTCATGTCAGGAAATAAAACCTCCAGGGGTGCCTGGGTGGCTCAGTCGGTTAAACTTCAGACTTGGGCTCAGGTCATGATCTCACGGCTCGTGGGTTCGAGCCCCACGTCGGGCTCTGTGCTGACAGCTGGCTCAGAGCC